>NC_073696.1:128674758-128991008 GCF_029784165.1 Wyeomyia smithii | reverse complement strand
CAAAATAAACCTCACCGAAACACTTTTTCACTGACACTGACCGATGCCTTGACAGTCTTCGTTAACTGATAAACTGATTTTGTTGTCTTGCTTCCATCGCATGAAATATAATGAGGTGTTTTGACAGTTCACTTCCATGCAAAAAGCTGGAAGGGAGAACTCTGAAAGGATTGTAAAATTATAACGTTCATGGATGCTTTTTTCACTTTCACTCAAGAGTGTCAACAAATATCAACCCTGGTACAACACCTCCCACCACAGCGGTAATGAAATCGAGGTAGATGAATTTGTGAGCACACTGGTAACTGCTGCCGACGACACCTGCAGGGAAATTCTTAGTCACCTTGGGGCGGCCTAGGGGTTTTCGAACGGAAGAGGCTGCGTATCATCTGCGGTTGAGTGCACATGGAAGATGAATTATGGCGAAGGCGGATTAACCACAAGTTGCATCAGCTGTTGGGAGAACCACTCGTTGTCCAACGACCGAAAATTGGGAGAACACGGTAGGCTAGGAATGTTTTAAGAATGTCGGACGAGAGCTTGGTTAAAATGGTTCTCGATTACGATCCGACTCGAATGAGGCGACGAGTCGCGCGGCGACCAAGGTGGCTTGATCACCTGTGGGGCCTTAGTACACGGTATGGATGACGAATATGAAAAGACGTTTCAGCCTGGAACTGATTGGTAAGCTTATTTACATTAATAATAGTAAAACAATGGTTACAAAATTAGTCGACAAACGCAGCCCAGGGAGCCAAGTACTATATGCCAATTGACTCGATTCGACTAATTTATCATCCAATGTTTGTATGTATGCATGTACGTGTAGGCATGTGTACGTAGTTCGAACGAATATTACGCTAGAATTTGACACTCCTTCTTAAGCCCTATTTAGAGTTCCAAGCGAAAGGAAAATCTCATATGTTCATTTTTCCACGCTCGTGCAAAATGCAGCCGGCAAAAATTTCACTTTGCTTGGAACTCAACGAATTCGATCCAGCGAAATCGAAGGTTGTGGATCTCATCTTTTTCACTTGGGTATACTTTTTTCACGCATGCAAACGCTAGTGAAAAAAGTATCAGCAAGCGAAATCTTGCGTGCGTTTTTATTCTGTCAGTTGCAGCCAATTTTCTGTTCGCTTGGAGTGTAAACACGTGAATTTTGCTTCACTTAAATTGTAAACTGTAGGCTGGTGAAATACCTGCGTGTTCCACAAAAGGGTTTTCACGACAGATTTCTCAAGCGAAAATTTACGGTTTTTCACTTGTCAAACTTTTCACTTCGCTTGGAAATGTAAACTGTGCTTTAAGCTCCGAGTGCTAGATCCTATCGCGGAAACGACTTTCAAATGCCACTTCTACTGCAATGATTTCAACAGAGGGAAACGAAGCGTCAATTTCGTCATATAAGAGAAGCCAATCAAGCGTATCGTTAGGTGGAGTCCCATCAGTGACCGCTTGTGCGTGTTAAGAACCAAAGGCAGATTCTTCAATTACCACCTTATCAATGTATGAATGTAACATGCTGAGAGTACCTGAAACATGATATGAATTGCAAACCCACATGTTGGATAGGATATTTCTTCGCCTTGATGTTTTCTCCTTACGCTGAAGGAAAACTGTGCAAAACTGCTCGTTCAATGCTCGTTCTCCGAATTGTGACGAGTAGGACGAGTAACTCTTCCACCATTTTGTAGTACTAATCTGAAACTTCAAAATGGCGGTGAGTGTGGACTTCCGGGCGTCCCCCTTTTTCTCCAATCCGCAGTAGAAAATAGGGCAAATTTTTGTTAGAATTGCTTAAATTTTTTTGAACCAAACGGAATCTTAACATAGTAGCCGAAAATTTTCTAGAACAACAGTCAAACAAAAAAGTTAGAAGCAAAAAACTGAATTTATGTACATTGTCCTACGAAACCTAATTTATTTAAAATCTGCAGTACATAGAGAAAGACTCTTGTTAACAAAGTTGTTTGTAAATAAATTGTCTACAATTTTGCTGAAGACAGCTTTGAGTTTCATGTAGAAACAAAAAAGTTTCAAATTTTATTTTTGCCATAATAGGCTATGAATTTTTTTTTATTCTCGTTTATTTACCGTCGGTCTGGTTCCGCCACCGTTATTGTGCCAATCACCGACGCCCGGGGAGGCGACTCCACCCAGGACTCTAACTCACGACCCGTTGATTAACGGACCGGCGCCAACGGCTTTATTTCCTCATGCGATAGAGGCGTGATCCCAGAGACTTTTCGCCTCAGAAAATCTCCCGGTGTCGGCTAGGATTGAATCTAGACCAGTTGGTTCGGCTGAGTAGATCACGCCACCTCACAACCATCGACACCTAAGTCGGCGGTGGGATTCGAACCCAGGCGTCGAGCGTGGTTGGCGGAGACGTTACCAACCACGCTAAGTCCCCGCTAATAGGCTATGAATGTTACATAACACCATAATGTGAGCAATGTCAATACAAGCAAATGCTTCGAAGATACTATAGTTGTAAAATGAAGCGCTTAAGTACTACAGAATTAAGTTCGCGACATTGCTATTTTCAACCACTGTGCACTGCCGAAGCCGTTCGCTACCCTATATCAAGCATACGCAGATATATTAGGTACTTCAAGGGTATTCACTCAAGAGTTTGATTTATGTGTGTTATGATTCTGTGAACTGGATTTACTTACTGTAAATTATCAATTGGTTATGTTTATAACAAACTTATATTAAATATAAGGAATTTAGCAACGCATAAGTTCTTGGCATTGGGCACTGAAAGTTGGAGTGATAGTAAGGTATAAATCATAAATTCAAAATAAACAAATACTAATTTAGAATTTTTTGAACTTTTTGCATCTTTGAGCAAAATTTCCAATCGCAATTCCATAAATAAAAATATAAATCATAAAAATCAACCATTGATATTAGATTACATCCGAGTACAATTGTATTACCCTGCTGCAGTATAATTACCACATAGAAGACTGAAACATCTCGGACTATCCGACTCAGACTGATTACTAAAATCTGTGTTCTTCCATCGCGACAACATCGCTGGTTATTTTTTTTCATATCCAGTCTGACTCTATCAGTTATGGACCTTTGGACAATCAATTTATCAACAAAACCTGCATTCGGGTTTCATTCGGGAAAAGATTCATGCTTTGCGCATGGCCGATCCCAGATGCGTTCATCGCAAGAGGGGTAAAATGAATCACAAACTCTCGGCATGGCAAGTGCTCGTGAAACCGATTGGTTTACAGCTACAAAACCAACTTGTTACAATTGTTCTCATTCAGTGCTTCAGTAGCTAGTTGCAGATCATGAGAAGTTAGTGTTAGTTATCGGATGTTTGTTTTCGTAACGGAACCGGAATTGCGTGCTTAAAAAAATAAAGCTGATATTTAACTTAACCTTCTAGCTGATAGACAGTGTGCAGCACAATTTGGAGTTACCGCTACGATCCTGCAGGCTCTACCGGTTTCCTTCAATCAATTTACGAACGTATGATGACTGGCTTGTTAGAACAGTTGCGTACTTTGATATTAGCCAGAAGACTCACATTGTGTGCTTATGGACGGAAAAATCAAAAACATAAAGACAAAAATAGTAAACAGCAATCGAAAAGAATACGTTCTGTATCTGTCTCATAAGTGATATTTATATAGTCTCTAGACTCGTGCCGTATCCTTCCGGTAGATGGGGAATGAGCCGTAATCACATGTTATCTGACCTGGTATATCCAATAATGCCAAGGGATAACAAACATAGGAAGTAGGATTTCGGACAGAACACGGAGCAAAAACCGACACCAAATCCGGCAGCCGAGAAGTAAAACGAGATATATGGTAACCTCTTGAAACATCTGATAAGCACTGCTAAAATGTAAGTAGAAACCGAATGACATGCTAAGAATTTTTCTACTCCCTTTCTTCGTGTAACTTGTGCAAAGGATGTGTGAGGTGTGGGATGAGAGAAAGTGTTTGAATAAAATATTACCCTGTAATTGATATCATCATTAGTCTAGTTGTGGTGCGCAGAGCCATTAGTGGGCGGGAAAACGTTTTCAAGTTTTGGCACGTCGTTGCCGGGAAGGTGAATAAATAACAACTCAACCTTTTTTTCTAGTGCCACACTTATGGGTCACTGCAAGGGTTGATTCGCCGACACGATGTTTATGATTTGTTTGAAAATAAATGTTTGGGATTGTGGTGTCAGTTGACCCGAGTGAATAATGAAATCGATTGAAACTCGCTTTCAGAAACAGATCTAGATATCTAGTTTGAACTTTCTATTTGTTTCCTTGAACAGTGCATTGAATGTAAAAGTGCGTAGTTTAGTGATTTGGAGAAAGTAAAACGTCACCATCGAAGCTAGTATTTCCATAATTATTTATAATAATTCCATAATGATAATAACGGCAAATGATAATAACGGCAACACAAACATATGTATGGGTGGGTGATTGTAACTATAACTACAAAATTGATTATCATAGGACTTCAATGTCCTATATGTGCGTCCCATACGCACACTGGATTCTATAGTACCGCTGTTGATTTTGTTTTTTTGACAAAATAAGTTTTTGTTATAATAAAACTAATCAGAGTTTGTTTTTTATTTTCCGTCGGTCTAGTTCCACCACTTTTATTGACGTGCCAATCACCGACATCCGGAGAAGCGACTCCATCCAAGACCCTAACTTAAGACCCGTTGATTAAGATGAAATGGTGTTGAAGCCACAAACGGCCGACTTTGAGCAACCACTTCGAATTTTCAGAAACGCAGGACACCGAAAGAGATAATGCGTTTTATGTAAAAACGCTATTTCATGTTTGATTCACCCCAGCAAACATAAAATACCGTTTTCACAGGTGTCGCATTAACTATTACCGAGCCTTAAGCCTTTGAAAATTCGAAGTGGTGGCTAGAAGTCGACCATCAGTGGCTTCAACACCGTTTCACCTTAACCGATGGCTTTACTTCCTCATGCGATGTGATGCAAGGTGTGATCCCAAAGATTTTTCGCCTCAGAAATGCTCTCGATGTCGGGTAGGATTAAATCTAGACCAGTAGGGTTAAGTGGATCACGCCTATGTCGGCGTTGGTAACTGACTGGTGACCATTCGATATTTGTGTAGGTCTCACTAAACTCAGAAATTTCACATACTTCATTATCCTAAAATTCATCTATATTAACATTTATTAACAAGAGCAACTTTCTTCAAACTTAACCGTCTAGTGCCTAGTGCCGCCTTTAGACGGTGTTCAGTTAAACCTTTAAACAGCTTCAATCAATACTTAGAAAATGTTAATAAAGTTTCATAGTGTTTTTTTTTTCGAAATCCGTCTGAAAATTAACTTGGGCACTAGAGGGTTAAGATCTGTAGGTAGACAATATAATTCCCTAAAGCCATCCTGAACATTACAAAATAGGCATTCTAACTTGATAAAAATAACAAAGCCTGTAATATTCTTTATATGCCAGAATAATACAAAGTACAGAATTATATCAAATTCGGTTGTCATATACTTGAATGTTTAAAAATGTGTTCTTTTAAAGAATATTTATAACAAAATTTGTAACATTCTACATTCTACCTAGTTCTGATCTTTTACTGCTAAAAACCTTACAAAACTTTTTTTGATAGGAATTTTGATATTTTAACCATTAACGAGACCAAGTTTAGAACACAAGTTGAAACAAAAAGTTCGTAACAAAATATTAATATTTATTATAATCCTGATATTTTGGAC
Source organism: Wyeomyia smithii (assembly GCF_029784165.1). Lineage (NCBI taxonomy): Eukaryota > Metazoa > Arthropoda > Insecta > Diptera > Culicidae > Wyeomyia > Wyeomyia smithii. The sequence goes on along the minus strand of NC_073696.1, from coordinate 128,985,257 downwards.
TGATCGTGTACTGGGGTACATTCTGTGAAAGCTAAAATGAAATGAACGTTCTTGATTGGTGTACAGTGAATTTTCCAATGCTCATAACTCGACACTGGCTAGCAATGCCAGCCTATTGTCATCGCACTCATTACTCCACGTCAGCCACGAGGAAAGGAAGCATAGTTGCTACCACATGGTGCGTTCTTCCCCCAGTCACTCAACTATTGAATTCTGAGTGACGCTATAGAATGACATCCGGCAAAGTTTTCCTAATGTACCGATTGTTCCGTAGATCTACGGATTTGTTTTTTTTTGGATCCGTGGAAAAAGTCTACGTATTTTTAAAAATACCAACGGAAATTTAAGGATTTTTTCAGTTTGCCCTCCTGGGGTGAATTTATTTAATAAATTTATAGGAAATTTTCCAGCGATCTCTGATGTGTTGTACGGTATGGGTATGACAGAATCAAATTTCCACACCCACCGTAGTTCTACGTCGAGCTTCCGTTTGTGCACTTTAGTACATACCCTTGAACTTGAAAAGCAACCAACACTAGCAATGAATCATGCCAAAAATTTTGTTTTAAATTGGAGACAGATACATTCAGTATGACAGCTGTAAAACGCTCAATAAAATCACAATCCTAGCACTTAGGAGAAGGCGGCAGACCTTCAAAGAAAGTATTAAAAACCATAGCATCTCGTTTGACCGCTGAATAAAAATTTAAAAAAAAACCTTCACAACGCTAAAAATAGCCACAATGACGCATCAGACTTGTACACACCGTCGTAGATGACACAAAAACAGTCCCGAATTGATCTTTCTAATTACTAAACCTTTGAATGGAAGACCCACCCTTACGAAAAAAAAACTTCATTGGCAACGACAGAAACGGTCGAAATCGGTAGTGCGCATTTATCTGCATTCCACAAGTGCTTTCTTTTTGACAAGAAAGTCCTTGGTACGATAAATAAAAATCAACAATAGATTCTTCTCCAACCATTGGACAATCCGTATAATTATGTTCATTGTTATTTTAATGAAACATACTAATTTTGACGAGTCATTGATTTGATTGATTTTAATGGTGAAGTTACCAAAGCTAAGGAATCATGTTGAATGTTACCTATGACAAAGTTAAGGAAACAATAGGAAATAATCTTTTCTTATCATACGGGCATCATTTTCAGCTAAAAATTGTTTTCATACGTACTCCTAGCTCACATGACGTGAGTGAATTGATAAATAATAATTAAACGAATCAATTATAGCATCAAACACAAGAAGAAACCAAGTTAAACGATTCACTGTCGTGTTTAATTTTCATTTCTCACTCTGCTTACTGTTCAGTATGTACTCGTATCTTACATACCATCGTGCTGAAAAAATATAATTTCCATGGCCTTGTTATGCCCTCGCCGATTAACAGGATGAAGCGCTTTAAATAATTGATTGATGAAGTGATTTACACTGTCGGTGTAGTTGTTTTGCATCTTCCTCCATTGCCCGTAATCAGCACCGCAAGTGTTAAAATCTGACTATTAGCCGTTCAGGTCGCGAAGGATGCTTCATTCATATTTTATTGAGAGTGAGCGAGCGAGGGACGAAAAGGCTAGATATCATCTATCCCGGAACCGCCAGCCGTTCATGTAAATTAGGATGATTTATGCTAATTTAATTCATGAAGACGCTTAAATTGAATAATGTGAATGTATAAAGTTGGTAATAAATTACGTCCCCAGCAGGTCACCAACAAACGTCAACGACCTGGTTTACGGTCGAACAACGATACCTCAGGTATGCAGACCTCTGTCCTTACTCGAGGCGGCGCGACGTCGTTGCTGGCGTCATCGTTACCAACTTTGTTGATTTCGACGTCGTTTGTCTCAGACGTCTCTTGGTCCCTAGTGGCCAAATGACAGCTGATTCATTAGTGGCGAGGCAGAAACCTCTATAAACGAACGAGGGAATTAATTCCGAATGATAAGAAGTATCGTAGAAATGCTGAGGAAATTTCAATTATGACCTAAATGGGGCTACGTCGTAAACGAAGAGCAGCGACGGAACGTAGTGCAACGTACAGAACGAAGGACGCAAGGAAAAAGGTGCGACATTGCTACCAGCACTAATGCTGTTATACAAATGAATTAATTCGCGATGAAGAAGTGTTTATGATGTTGGGAGTATTTGGGTTTTCACGTCATGGATTGTCGAAGAAAAAGGTACCAGCTAGAACTTAGCATCCATAGCAACTATGGTATTGATGTATGGTTTCAATGTATTTGTATTTTCGGTAATAGCCGGTTATTTCGATTGAGACGTAGTGAAATACTAATTGAATGGTTCTTATTCTTTTAAACAGTATGCCCCATGCTTGTGAGTGAATCGGGAGTTAATTGTTATATTGTTATCAACGGACGCATTGCCTTGAAATGAACAATTATTCGCTGAAATAATGTCTTTCGATTTTCAGAATTGTGGTATGACATCTTTCTATTTCATTATTCATTATCCCAAAACTATTTAACAGCTGATCGATTTGAATCATTGACATAACCGTCATAGCGCCATTTCTTACTTTTTTTTCTGAATCTACACGCTACAATTGATTGATGGTGTAATTATCCGTTTAGCAGCCGGATATAGGTGAGGCTTAACTTTCATGATTATGAATGCGTTAAGAAGCGCTGAAGTAAACATGTCAATGTTATTGTCCTTAATCCAGATTTGAAAAAGGTATATATTATAATGATTCCACCATGGTAGACATCAAATTATAATTGAAACATTCAAAAACAGGCAAATAAAATTTTTATTAAATGTATACACACACTTTTAAAGCTGGTTTATGCAAGAAGCAAGCTCGTTAAATTCATGCAGTTTATGGTTTCGCACAATGACGACAGCAGCAGCGCTAGCCTAGCAGTCACTTTCAACCACTGTTGCTCATTAAGACCATTTCCACCTCATGATTTGGATCCGCTGGCTGATGCTGCCGGCCTCGGTGTAGCTTTAAACATGTTTTTTTAAAGGTAGTGATGCATAGAAGAAAAAGGATCAAAGTCTTTGAAGAGCAATTAAATTCCAAAGCTTTGCGATGTAGGCTGAATAAATTAACACTAGCTTTTGGACGGGTGAAGAGATTCAAATAGTTAAAAATTGTCAGCATTACGAAATGAAACCGCCAATTAAAACTAGAAAATCAACGACATATAAAACTTTCTGAAATTAAGGTGCAGATGTATGCATATTGGACGCCATCCTCATTGAATTTTATTCTAATTTCGTGCAATTGCGCTTCTTTCGAGAGCAATTTTGTTTCGGCTAATGATGTTGATTGTTCAGGATGGCACAAACAATGAGCTGTATTAGACCTATATTGTGCATAAGTTTCGCACATCGTATAGTGTAATGTACTAATTTTTCTGAAATTGCATAATCTAATAAGAAGCGTGGGATTATGACAAAGACTCATCTTATTTGATCAAAACTATCAGCATTTTTTGAGACTATTTTGGAGTTCGTGTTCAACCTAATACAGCAATTTAAAGCAACCTTCAAACGATTCAGAGTAGGGTAAGCAATCACAAACATCAAATTTTATACAGTTAAACACACCAATTAGTGGGTAATGTACGCTTTTATTTTGTTTTGTAATAACTTTTACGCAAAAGCGCTACAATTTCTTTTAAAAAAATTATTAAATCGCAACATTAAATTTTCCAATCTACCGGGGCAAAACAGTACAGAAGGCTAGGCAGAATTCGATGAATTTTCCATGAAAGGTAATTATGCATGTTTGCTAACTTACCAAAAAAATTACGCCCTTGCGAGTGACCTTCCGGTAGTTATCCAGGATATTCGCCATGGCGGACGAAAACATGCGTGTAGGCATGTTTTTGAGTTCTTTCTTCGTTTATTTATCAATTCCTCCTCAGTTTCCGCGGCAAAATTGTTGGTATAAATCTTATAAATAGCCCAGAAATTCTCGTCAAGACGCATCTGGGGTAAGTTGGACGAGTTCGTCGACTTGAGCTCCAGATCAATATTTCGCCGCTCCATTCCCTCCAGCGATCGCCAGATCCGGCCAGAATATCGCGTCTTCTCTCTTATGGTATTTTTTGATGAACACGCAACTCTAGCATGTATCATCATAAATTTCCCCGTTCACAGCGATTCCGAAGCGTAAGAAGAGCGGCTTTATTCGCTGATTGTCAGCCACAGCAGCACTATCTTGGAGAACTTGGTGTGTGAAATGAACTACACCTCGGAGCTGACTTCCTTCGTGGGGAAAGTACCCAAGTAACACACATTGTTATAAAACAGATAAGATAACTCCTCCAACACAACCTTCGGTTATAGATTTCAGTTGACATTACCTTGACATCTCTATCACCAGATAAGCGCAAAAATCGAAGGCTGCTAGAACAAGTTCTGGTACTATATGAAGTATTATGTAACTTTATGAAAGCAAGCCAACTTGCTAGACTGAAGCTGCAAAATACATCTCGAGTACCAATGCGGTAAAAAACATGAAAAACAAGTTATTTCCAAGTTGTAATTGCTAATAAATAAAAACATCGTTGACACAAGCATAAAACTTCAAAATGGAAATATTGTAGAACAACGCTGCTTTATATTAAGAGTTACAAAAAATAGTGATTATGGCGTATCGAATATTCACCAAAAATAAACAATAATATTAGATTAATAATATTAGATAATATTAGACAAAGTTCTACGTGCGCGTCAAATTTCATGGTGAAACATTGCATTTTACTTCTAAAAAAATTATGCGCCATTCATTGGATACGGTTTTCTATTTATCCATCAGTGGTGAATAGATTATTTATTACAGAATGGTTGCTGATTCATTTAATTGCGAAGAGTCTCAATTTAGCTCAACACCGCATAAGCTTAGTTCGTAAACAACTATCTGGCATCTCTTTCTTACTTGCCTAGTAAATCGCAATGTCGTTTCTTTTTTCCTGGGTTGATCTGCACTGACCTAGTGGATTAAAAAAACTCGCGCACACCAGCTCGCATGCGCAAATGTGTTGCTATGACAACATTTACCCAGCGCATGCGTAAATGTATCGTTACGCGCATTGCAGCTAGATCAAAAATTGTGTTCGTCAGCGGCACTTTTAATTAATTATAAATTGATGTTAAAAAACAATGTTTAATCTTTCAAAATGAATTGTTTCTGTTGCTTGAATATTAAAATTGTTTTCGCATAGTTTTAACGTTATCTAGACATAAAATATAACAAAACTAGAAAACATTGTTAGATATACGGTAACAAAAATTGGCGTGACATTGGTTGCACTGCAAGCGTTTTGTTTACATTTTCATGGCGCATCTTGACCCAACTCAAATAGTTTATTTGAAATCGTTTAAATAATTTCAATAACAATATGATCAAGTATTTGGCTGCTGAATACTAAGACCAACCAAAGGAAAAGCACTTTACAGGTACGTAAATTATTATTGAGCGTGTAATATTGAACTGGCGCGGCTGCCTCGGCTGGAGCTGGACATTTTTACACAGTTGTTATAGTAGGGAAAACATCTGGAAGACATCTTGAAGACAAGTGCCATTTATGTCATAGTTTTTGTTTGCTGAACTCGTGTTATTGAAAAACATCTCCAAAACCAGAAAAACGAGCTTGTTTTCGAAGTGTGGTTGAATTACTGATGAAGAACAACTTCTCACAAATGTTCTTTTTTGAGTTGTTTTCTGTACTGTTTTGATAACATCATGAACACAACTTAAAGACAAGCAAAGGCAGTTTATATTTATCAATCTATGAAATACACTCATGATATAAAATAATATCTCCAGAGCAAGAAAACAACAACACAAGTTTTCGAATGCGCTTATAGTACTCTTATATGACTACTGTCATTGTGAATTATTTTCTAACATGTTTTGTGTGTTACTTGGGTAACATAACATACAAAGGCTTCTTGCAACGGTTCAGACTATGGAACAAGATGCGGAAGGGGACTTTATATGTAGAAATGAAGAGGTTTGTCCGATAGTTGCCTCAGTCAATTCTCTGTCGCTTCTTATAGATTGAATATCCTTCCAACAAGCCCACAAGTAGTTTCTCCTCAAATTATACCCTGAACATAATCTGGTAAATTGCACTATACAGCCGCTAGTTTCCGACTTTGAAAAGTTCAACCGGTAAGCCGTCCTTCTGAGCGACTTTGTGGTTCTTCAGCTCTCTGCAAGTTTTTATAACCTAGTCCAAGGTTGGCGGATACTCTCCTCACCGTTCAATACTACTTCGAAATGCGGTTTCCCACGGCTGACCACCTGCGACTTATCAGTAATCAGGTTTTTCTTCCTGTCATTACACATGGAAATCAACTCAATCAAGCTGCCTTCAATCAGCTGACCTTTTGTAGTTTTCATTGAATATTTTTGAAAAAAATAGCTTTTGGACATAATTAACTTTGAAGACTTTAAAATTTTGTACCAAAACTCAAAGAAATAAGCTAAAATATGATATAACTTTGTAAGAAAAAGTCCTGGATATGAATGACCTGTGGCAAAAATGTGTGTTTTGTGTGCCCTAATAATTACTCCGAACAATACTTTCGTGTAAAATGCAACTAACGAAAGTTAAGTACAAAAAACTAACTTTGAAGTAAGGTCCATGTAATATATTTTATAGCTTTGTACCGAAAGAAGATAGGATTTTCATTTGTTCAACAAAGTTTCATATTTTTGAATCTTTTACAACTTTGCTGAACAAACTATTCTTCTATCTCTTTACACAAAAAAGTTAATTTTTTTCTTTTTAGTATAGTAAACTTTTCATACTTTTCGACAATTTGCGATTATGTGGGTCATTCATACAAACAATTGTTCCGAAGACTTTATTAAGCTAAGATGAAGGTAAAAGGCGCTATGGAATTAAGTTCCACTTTTTGCCTTATTGGACCACTTTGCACTGATAACCTGAGCCCAACAACTAACGCCCTGTCAATGCCGAGCTAATCTTTGATGGTGTTTGTGATTGCAAGATTTCACATAAGGTTCATCCATATACCACGTGGACAGCTTGGGCGGGATGGGGGTATGTGATATGTCCACGGTCCATAGAAAATTTTTAGAATTTATATGAGAAGTTGTCTACGGCGGGGGGAGTCAAAATCGTTTAAAATCTGTCCATGTGGTATGCGGATGGCCCCTAACTTACCTAAACTAGGCTCAAACCTAGCAGACGCCGAAAAATTCAATGAGGCGAAAAATCTCTGTGGTTACATCTTCTATCGTACACAAAATGGTTGGTTAGTTAAGTGGAGTCACCTCTCCGTGTTTCAGTGATTGAAACAATAGTGGGGAAAGCACGGAAACCAAAAATAAGCAGTAGTGGGCACCGCTAACCAAAAATTTAGCGACGCTAATCGCTAAGTCGCTAACCGGAAAATTTAGCTCGATAATCGCTAAACGCTAAACGCCAAGCCCACATTAGCGGAACTTTCGCTAATCGCTAATCGCTAACTTTTTAATATGCAAATAGTCATATCGCTATATTTATTGCTCATGTTTTGTAAGATTTGGACCACTTTGATCTGTTTTGGTTAAACAAACGAAAACAATTACTTTTTAAAGCTATTTACAGTAAGAGGTTCACGAAACGGTATTCATATTTGATTTTGTAAAAACAAGAATAACAAAAGTTATTTAGCTTGCATTGAAAGTAGATACTCTTAGGAATGTTTTCATGAAAATTCAATTATTATCTGAATCGAAAAAATAGGACCAAAGTTCTCATAATTTCAAGCGCATTGCAGTTCATCAAAGTTCTTGGTGTGCCAAAAATTCAATCTAGACCTTGTGCTTGTTCTTCAAAATACTCCTGTGGCTTGTACGATAACTGGAACTCCATTCTAGGGTAAAAAAAACCGACAAAAGTAACTTTCGCAGTAAAGTATGGTCATCTTTCGAAGCAATTTACGTACGCCATCAGCAATCCACAGTTTTTCTAAATATTTCTATTGTCGCTTCTCCACAAAATTTAGCGAATTAGCGATTAGCGTTTCGAAGGCCAAATTTTAGCGACGCTAACAGTTTCGCTAACCAGCTCGAAAAATAGCGAAATCGCTAAATCGCTAACTGAATTTTAGCGTCGCTAATTAGCGAATTAGCGAATTAGCGGAATGGTGCCCACCACTGAAAATAAGTGGGATGAAACGTATACGTTACGTAAGCATAACATGTTACATTGATAACGTGAGACGTGCTCTCAACAATGTATTAATGGGAATGAATTATATTTCTAGTTGAACACTGCAAATTTATATTTTGTATCCTCTATGGTCTTACTTTCGGTGCTATGGAAAAGAAATTAATAACATCTTTTCCTCTTTAGCAGGACAACGATTCGGATAAGAATCTGATGAAAACTTTGATGAAAACTCCTGGCGACTCTCAACGAATATCAGAAGCTTTTTTTCATTACACCACCGGATCATGTGTCAGAAATGATACGAAATGATCGTTCAACAATCATTGTTAAGTACGCTAGGTTTATTATTATTATTATCAGTATTAGTAATAGAAGAATATGACATTTAATTATAGAAACTAAATTAGTAATATTTTATTACATGAATTATGAAAGGGCGTAATTGGCATACTAATCTACTAAGAGTACATACGTAATAGAACCTCGATGATTCTAATAATTCTTATTGGTCATCATATTTCATCTGCAACTAGCAACTAGAAAACAAATAACAAGTATAATCAGTTGAATAGTTTTATGTTTTACTATGTCCGCAAAAACAAGCTGCTTCACACTTGGCTGTGGAACAAGCTACTGCAAAGATCAACTGGTCAACTTGCCAACATTGTTTGTGTCACAACTCTACCATACAGCGAATTTTCAGCACCATTGGCTTTTCAAAGAGAACCTGCATCTGACGGTTTGTCGCTGTTGAATGTGTGATATTGCTCATATTGTGTAACGCCTCGCAGTTCATTAAAGATGAAAAAAATGGTCGAAAAAGAACAACTTCCCTTGGCAGTAACCTTTAGCACTGTGGCGAGAAACCAGCAAGAACGGATTTGTCACGCTTGCCGTATGGACTGCATATCAACTAAATTCAACAGTATTTTTTCCGTCTTGGCCATGTAGGTTTTTTTTATCTCGCTCGGCCCCAGAACGTCTCGCAGTTTGTGGCTAAATTTCAGCTGTTGGTTTCGCTCTTTACCTTTGAAGGGTGTTCCATTTATTCGCCCTCTGAACGTACGTGTAGATTGTTCCTTCGTGTCCGAAAGGTCGATTTTTTATAACTCTTTAAAATAAATATTCCCAAACTGTCGGGCGGTCAAACGAGTTTGCAAATATAAAATAAATCGTTTAAGCCATCCAGTCCACAACGGTCCCTTGGATAGTGGGTCTGCCAGGTCGATATATTTACTTGGTGTTTTACTGGTACACAGTGGTAATATTTTTTTTATGCGTGAGTTATGTTTGCATAAATTAAACTTTGTATGATACCATGTTTTTTCACAATCGTTAATAAAAAGGTTCGTTTTAAGGAAATTGAATCCGATCATGAAATGTTTAAACACTTTTAAGTACATCTGAGTATGTACAATTTTCCATCTCGATGCATTTTTGATTCATCAACACCCCTCTTTGATTTACCTGGCGAAAAAGGAATGCATATTTGTGCATACTAGGACTAGTCCTTGTAAAGAACATATCATTTACACTGAGTAATTCCATTGTATTTTTAACAAAACACCTTGATTCTACCCCTAGCCATGTGCAAAATACTGTAACGACACTTCTAATTTGCTTCTTTGATCAGCTATAGTCTAATTCGATTTGTCTAAATAGCCGTCTACTCTTCTTCTGTGAACTTCCTTTGTTCATAAATAAATACGTTCTTTTCTTTTGATGTGTTGATTTGAAGCATAATAACAGTAACTATCGCTTCGGCTCGTCTTTTGCAGGTGTAATGCTGATAACTGGAAGATTGAATTTCGCATGGTTACGCCTAGCAATCGACGAAGCCGCCTCTGGTAGCAAACAAGACCTAGGCAACGACTAACGTGTGTCAACCTCGACTGACGGATGCTCACCTTCATCTATATGCAAATCTTTTATAGATCTCGTGATTAGCTTGCCGTTGTGTTTGGGAGGCTGACGAGCTCCTAGGGTTACAGAGTTAAAAGTAGAAAGGTTCTAAATTTATTTTCACTGGTAAAAACGGTTTCCGACGGGGGTAATTTGATTTAAGATTTGCTTCGATTCCCACCAAATAGAGCATGCTTCCTTTGAAAATCAATCAAGCGTTTGAAGCTTTCTAGTTCCCATTGTAAAAACATATAGATATGAAAAAAACATTATATACAAAACATTTTACTCCATTTGAAGTTTGCTGGAGTGAGTGCATTGCTTTCATATGAACTTTGAGCCACAATGTCAGTTTTAGCCTCGCATGCACGAATCTTGCTTACGAGAGACTGCAAGTGACAATAAAATCATAACGCAGAGCCTCTTTACACAATAATCAATTATGTCTTTTTAATTTAGAGGGGTTTGTTATCAGCAGTTCTTTTTTTTTTTAGTTGGGGAAGTTTGTAGGACGAACCCAACGAAACGAGTGGTTCAACGACTAATGTGGGAGGGCGATGGATGAGGAGCGGCTACAATGCGCAGTGCAGCTACAATGCGCAGTGCCACTCTTAAGAATGTAGATAGACACAGACAGAAGAAGATGCAGCATACCTGGAGGAGGAGGAGTATGCAGAGCTGGAATAGCTGCACCATTCTCAGGAAACGCAAAAGTTCTACCAGAAACTCAGAGGCTTTGTGCCGCGAACTGAAATGTGCCGGGATGAAGATGGTAGTATTTCGACGGTGAAGTGACCGAAAGGTGGAGGCAGCACTTCGACGAGTACCGTAATGGCGCCCAAGCAAAGGACCATGGCGCTGGAGAAAGCGATCCCGTCGCGTCGGTGCGACAAACGTAGGAGACCTGCCAGCCTATAGGCGACATTAAGGATGCCATCAAGCGACTGAAAAACAAAAAATCGATCGGAACGCACGGAAGCAGCGAGAATTGGGTTGCCGATTAATATGTCTAAAACGAATTATATGCTACGCGGTAGAACCGAAGCTAGGGTTCCAACCAAAACAGTCATTTTGAGAAACCCTACACAAAATGTTCCCCTGCCTGAAAAAAACACCCCGTGCAAAACTTTAGCTCAATTGGATCTAAAATGGAGTGGCGCAAAACGATTGAATGTTTGCCTTTAAACATCCAAAAATTACCCCACCGGAGTGGGGTATATGAAATTTTGGTTTTCGATTTTTTTTTTTGGTGCCAGATGGCTTGAAAACGCATAAAACGTCGAGATTTGGTATCGTCTGAAGAAAAAATTCATGATTTCGGTGATTTTTCGAATTTCTTAAGGTCAAACTTCAACCGCTTTGCGCCACCCCGTTTCAAGTCCGATCGAGCTAAGATTTTGCACAGGGTGTTTTTTCGGGCAGGTGAACATTTTGTGTAGATTTTTTTTTTTAATTTTCTGGTAACTTTTTTCCCATATAAGTGATTGGCACCCTAACTGAAACCGACCGTCAACGCCTGGCAGTAGCATTACGATCGACGGCGATGAGTTCGAGGTAGTCGACGAGTTTGTCTATCTTGGCTTAATGGTAACTGAGGGCAATGATACTAACCGTGAGATCCGGAGGCTTATTATCTGTGGAAGTCGTTCCTACAATGGGCTCCATAAGCAATTGCGGTTGACAAGACTAAGTCCCGATATGAAGTGCAACCTGTACAAAGCGCAAATAAGACCGGTTGTTCTCTACGGACATAAAACGTAGATAATGCTCGAGGTGGACCTGCGAGTACTCGGAGTTTTTAAACGACGAGTACTAGGGACGATCTTTGGCGACGTGAAGGAGAACGGAATTCGGAAGCGGAGTATGAACCATAAGCTCGCACAACATTACGGAACTAAGTATTTAAAAGGTGGCTAAAACTGTACGGATACGCTAGACAGGGCATGATGCAAGAATGCCGGACAACTACCCAGTGAAGATGGTGATTGCCTTGAATCCGGTAGGAAGAAGACAACCAGGGGCGCAGTAGGCAAGATGGGTAGATCTGGTGTAGTGAGATCTGGTGGGGAGCACACGGTGTGCCAGAGATTGGAGAGCGGCAGCCAATAACCGACTGAATTGAAGAAACTTTGTTCATCAGGCCATGTTGTTATGATGGAATGCGGAATTAATACCGTCTGTCGTAGACCGTCCTTCCACGAAGCCGGCCTGATAACTTTCCACAAATCTGTTGGCTAGGGGTGAGAGGCAGCGAAAAATTATTTGGGAAAGCATTTTGTAGACGGCATTCAGGACGGCGATCACACGATAGTTCCCACAGTACAATTTGTTGCTTTTCTTATAGATGGGACAAATCCATCCTTCCACTTCTCCGGTAGCTGTTCTGTATCCCAAATTCTTACAATCAGTCGGTGCAAACAAATGGCCAGTTTTTCCGGGTCCATCTTCTTAAGTTCCGCTCCGAGGCCATCCTACAAGTCACCATCATTTAAAAATAGCGTTTGGATTTGTTCTCCGGTCTCAGGGCAAAAGCAAAACCTCTGTGCAACATTCCGATTCAAAACTTGACCTTCTGTTTGTTATACACAGACTTTGCAGCCAACTGTTTAGTGTACAGGACAATTTCGGGGCTAGCGCTACGATCCTACTGACACTAACAGTCTCTCCCGAGCCGAAACTCGAACAAACGACGACTGGTTTGTTAGGCCAGTATCGTACCTTAAGACCATCTGAGAGATCATCTCCCAGGTCTCAAGGCATCAGGACTGGTTCCCATTACTAGAAGAGGCCACTTCAAATTTCAAAACGGCGTCAGGGGTCGACTTTTGGCCTATGTGAATCATTTCGATTACGAAAATACCCGTTCTGGGTGGTATTTGGTAATATCTGTAAACCGGAAGCGACCATCTTGGATTTCAAAACGGCATCTTGAGTCCCTGGTACTATTTTGTTTCCAGGTTTTTTTTTTGTTGGATGATATTCGGTCATTTTAGGTTATTTTCCGGAAACCGGAAGTTATCATCTTGGATCACAAAATAGTCTGAGTCAATACTCGGCCACTGGTCATAATTTTGGTTCTAAAAATAAACATAATTTGGTCATTTTCTGGAACCGCCATCTTGTATTTTAAAATGGCGTCTGGATTCGATTTCCTCGGTTATGGAAAGACTATTTTTGGCTGCTTTACAGCAATCGGAAGTTGCCACTTCGGATTTCAAAATGGTATCTGGGAACGATTTTATTCCTATAAGCATAATTTCGATTTGACATTTGGTAATTTTCGGAAACCGGAAGTCATCATCGGGTTTTGGAGTTAACGGTTCAAAAATAACTATACCTCTGAGATACAGAAAAATAAATATCTCGAGAATATACCTCGTATTTGAGAGCCCACGTATACGGAATAAGAAGATGATCATATTTGGTGTTTGGGAGTTTACAATGAAACAACGAACTTGCATATGAGGGGTGCTACGGTCCAAAATTGGTCAACTTCAATTTGCCGTATTACTTTTAACGTGTATAAAAAAAAACACATCTCGTTTTAAAAATGTGTGTGTGTTTGATTTGTGTGTGATTTTTTATTTTGACGTTTACTTTTCGGTTGTGAAAATGGCGTTAAAGTAAGAGAAGCTACGCTTCAAAATTTAACTCGCGTATCGTGAAAACCCGAACTCCTCGCACGCCAAATTGGCAAAATTGTTGAATATGACCAAATCAACCATCACTAACAAGATAAAAGTGTTTAGAGAACGTTTGTTAACTGCCGAGACAGGATCGACAGTTTTTAAGGGGTTATATACCTTTTTAGTTTTCAAAAAACCGAAAAAAAAATTATTGTATTATCTTCAAATACAACATCTTGAGAACATTTTCATAAATTTAGAGTTAGAGTTAGAGCGATTTGCAGCGCGACTCACCACGGCCGCATAAGCTAAACTTGAAACTTTACACGCGATTATCTCGGAATAGTGTTTTCCGAAAAATGACTTTGCCGTGATCTTGATTGCGGGAAAACTACTAAACCGATTTCCTTCATCTTTTTTTTTTTAATTTTCGTTATTGAATTCGCCGGTCCTTGAACGATCGCTTTTTGAAACATACAGTTACATTTTGCCGCAAAAAAAAAATTTTAATGCAAGTTTTAGCGCTCAAAACGTGCATTTTTTGGGAAAAACGTTCCCATTTGCACCGAAAACAAAATACTCATAAAAGCGATCGTTCAAGGACCCGGCACACTTCTAAATTAATGAAATGAGTTTTTGATTTCGGTTGACCCGCTAAGTCTCTATCAGGATCACCGCAAGCCTCTGCAAAAAATAGCGTTTCAGGGAAACGGCCATTACTCCAGTAATAATTGGTATATCTCAAAATCAAACGTATTTTTTTGTTGTTGATAAACTGTACCTTCAGAAAAATACCCCTTTGATGCAATGAAAATGGTGCTATGCACTTAAAAATAGATTCAAACTTCCCTCATTTTTCTCGACCAAAAAGGTATATAACCCCTTAAACAAGTTAAGCTGCCGAAGTTTTGTAGTTTAAAGAGCAATATTGTCATCGCGAAAGGTTCCGTCAACCAGGAAATTCATGTGCAGGAGTACCTAAAAAAACATCTGTTCTTCTAGCAGCACAGTTGTTACGTTCTGTTTTGGCCGAATTCGGCATTGGAGTGGTAAGCCACTAACGACGTCCAGGTGGTACCAAAGGACATATGATTTCGGGAGCGAATGCGGGTCGTGAATGCGAGCTCATTCGAGAAAATGGTGGTGATCACCGAGAAAAGCAAAAAAGACGAGAAACACTGTAGGAGTTTTGCATGCCGCTTATTAGCGAGATTAGCAACACTGATGAAAATATACAAAAGAAAATTGATTAAAATATGTTTACCTATAAGTTGTAAGTGTTTGTTTTTCAAAAAAGCCGTTTCGTAACAGAATCCTTGCAGGTCTTCTCTAGCCACACAAGCAATTACCTTAATCAGAATATCAGAACTCATTACATACTTACTTAGACTATTTTCAGGTTTCTCGAATGATTTGTTAGGTTGTTGTTAAAAATGTAAACTATGGTCATTTTAGTCTTGTTAAGATTTTGATAATCTTTGAATTGACTATTCGGGAGGGAAAATGATGATAACCTGAAAATCATTGGAAATAGCCTGCTAACATGGATTATGATACTCATATTGTTCGGAGAAGTAACAATAACTTCGTGAGTAAGTATCGGGTACAACAATTTTCAGTTAACATTTCACTCGCTAGTATATAAAGTGGAATACAAACAATGTGGAACATTTGTTCAAGATTTATCTAACACAGAGACTGAAACTCTTTTCGACGAGCAACAGAAACCGTTTTTAGCCAAATCAGAAAAAATTAACGGCTCCTTGGTAAACATTTGCTTCAAGTGTAACATTTCAAATATAGTCGTTCTAACCTGTAGACTGTAGAAAACGAAATCGATTTTACAAAGTTATAATTGTAATAATTATGTGGTAACGATTTTGGTTAACTAGAATGCACTATAAACCCCGAGTACCACCTATAAACTGAAATGGAAGTTTTCTGGTTTGGTAAATTTCATGGTTATTTTTTGCTGCTACCAGGATACGGCTGTTTTCATGCTACCTACGCTCGTTCGAACCGATGCAAACGCTCCCACTGCCCGAGGTAGAAATGCACTTCCTGTCTCATATAAAATTCAATGGTTTCTCCAAGCCGCTGATCCCCCCAAAAACGTCGCAAAAAGCGAAACTTTAAAGCGCGCCAGTTGTGCTAAATATATAAATAAATAATTCATCACAAGTCTATACCTGCGGCGAAGCGGACTGTCGAATAACTTGGACACTCTCTATACAACAGAGACATCGTGACCACGAGTGGATAAACTCGAAAAATATATTTCGCTTCTTGAGCTAGCAGGATTTATGCGATACTATTCCACATAAATTTTGCTTAATTCTCAAGGTCTATAAAAAACAAACGGTTTTGCCTATCTTTTCATATGGGGCATCCGATATTTTATTTAGACGTTTGAGAAAGTTCATTATGAAAAGAAAAATCAAACCGCGGTAAAAATAGGCAAATAAATATTAGATATCATTTTCTCCATGTGCACTTGCGATTTTAGTAATGATTGTATCGCCTGTTTTTTTTTTCCATAGATAAAATCAATTTCCTGAAATCGCAGCTTTTCAATTCATATCGAATAGGATACGTATCTGTTGGGTATAAATGAAGTTCCACAGTGATTCAAATTCGTTGATACACCCCTTCCTAATTGCGAAACATTTATCTCTTTCAGATTTGGCACTCAACTCCTATAGAAATCGGCGTTTTCGGGGCAACCGTTTAATGAACTGTATCCGCGATGCATCGGTGGTTAAGCTGGAGCCTAACCTGAAAGCTGTAACCAGCTGGAAGCGCATGGGAAAATGCACACACACACAATTTGGTACCGGAAATGGAGGCGGTTGGCTTATTTTCTCTACATGCTGTTGCTGTGTCACGTTTCGCGGCGAAACGGAACGGTTGAATCCAATATAAAAATAATTCACTATTTATGTTTGTTTTACGGCTTCTTTATTTATTGAAAAAATTCCTACTGTGAAACCGAAATGTAGCCGTTTGCTGTGTGGCATAAAGAGCATCGAGTATACTGATGATTCATTTAAACCAAGCACCATTCATCGGTTTATACTGAACCACTCAGTCAGGGGGCGGTGGTGATAAAATTGACAAAATAAAATTGATATTTCATTTATAAATAAACAAGTGATTGGAAAAATAAAATCGGTTCAAGGCGCTGAATGATTCACAGCCGAGAAAAGTAAATAAAAATATGTTCGGATCTGTATACAACAACAATCGAACTGGTGGAGGAAGAAAAAATAATTGATCTCATAATGATTAAAGCCATGCGACTCAACGTTTTTAGTTATTATTTTTGAAAAAAAAACAAAGTTTCAATTTTTAATATATTTTACGTCTAAAAACGAAAAGGAAGTGTCATTCATAGTTATGTTTCATGTCTACATTGTGGCGAAATTAGAATAAAAAGTAATTTAGTTATTTGCATTTCCACATTAACATTTAAATATCAGTTATAGATGAGATTTAAAAAGAAAGAACAATTAGAGGCGCTTCATAAAAATATGTCGGTTTATTATATTCAGGGATTAAAACGTCTCTGAAAAAAATAACAACAATAATTTCAACAAATGTTGTTTTTCAAGTCGCGAAAAATTCAAACTCTTCAACACGATGTTTTAAAAACAAAATTGAAACTACGTTCACTAACGAGCATTGCTACATAGAAGCATATTTTATTAACGTACAACATGGTTGACTGGGTCAATTTTTTTTCACAAGAATTCCACCCGAATCGAAAATTTAAAATTTTCGTATTTTTCGTAAAATGAGGCGTTTTATTATTACAGGAGAACAAACAAAACATGAGTGAATCCAAATTGTTTTGTGATCGATTTTATGATTTTTTGAAGTAGAAAAGTGGAATATACTATTTAAGTTTCTCCAGAATTTTATATATTCCATCTTACATTGATCGATGATCTGCAAACTTGCTCAATAACCGTTTCACAAAAGAAAAACAAGAAATAAACTAAACAGACAGTACTTTACCACTGTTGAATTGCAACTGACTTAAGTTTTTCGAGTTGTTTAAATTAGTTAGCTTAAAAATAAACGAGAAACAGGATAAAAACCTTAACACACATCTACGGTAGTACGAGATGAAATAATACCTGTAAATCAGCCCACGTCTGCAGTCTTCGTTCATATTTCGCATTCTCGTAAAGCTACATACGCTGAACACAGTTACCAAAGCTGCCATGTCATAACGTGATCGAAATTATTTTAACCAAAAAAAAAAAAAATTATAATAATTTTAGAGCCGTTGCGCTTTAGGCGAAGTTGTTTCATAATGATTTTGACCCAAAAAATGATTTTAGAGCCGTAGCGCCTTCAGTAAAGTCGTTCCATAATTATTCGCCGTTTTTTAGAAATTGTGTAATGTTGGATTAATGGATTAATTTTTTTTTTTTTTTTTTTTTTTTTGTAAGAATTTGTTTATTTCTAAGTTAAAAGCTTTAACAGATAATATTTACATTTCAACTAATAATAATTTTAGAGCCGTTGCGCTTTAGGCGAAGTTGTTTCATAATGATTTTGACCCAAAAAATGATTTTAGAGCCGTAGCGCCTTCAGTAAAGTCGTTCCATAATTATTCGCCGTTTTATAGAAATTGTGTAATGTTGGATTGATGGATTAATTTTTTTTTTTTTTTTTTGTAAGAATTTGTTTATTTTTAAGTTAAAAGCTTTAACAGATAATATTTACATTTCAACAATCTAATTCAAACTCCAGTGAAGTTAGGTCAATATCATTAGTATTACAATGTATAAGAAAGCTTGAATATTTTGCAAACAATGTCAAAGTTTTAGTTTTTATTGTTTTTCGCAGGTTTCTCAACTGTGGTCTCAAGAGTTCTCCTATCTGAAGTCTGCGCCATCCGTTAAGCAGCATGTTCACCTTCCGTTGTAGTATACTCCAGGCTGGTTCCACACGCCTGCATTCGCTCAGTTTGTGCTCCAATGTCTCAACAGCGTTATTGCAATATAAGCAATTTTCACCGTCGGCTCTGTTCATCCGAAACATCAGCTTTCGGTGTTCAAGTTTTCTATTGATCAATAGAAACAAGACACTCCTTTCGCTTGAATTAATGCCTCGTATATTTCTCCAAATCAGCCGCCAATCTGCTGTGGGGTAGTCATTGGACACCGTGGGTGAATCAGTCTGTTCAACGTAGTAATTATGAAGCGTTTCTACGGATATATTTTGTTGGACATGTGGAGGTAGTGTTCGGAAATTTAAAATTATTCTTAAACAAGGACAATCTATGGGTGGGGTAGGATTTGCTTGGGAAAGAAAGGACATATAGAAAGGGAGGGAGTTCATGTCATTCATATGCCGATTGATTAGAAGCGCTTTGCACTTGAGTGCCGGTAAATGTAGTTTCAAACCACCTGCCTCCTTGCTTCGCGCCAGCTGTTGCATTGGTACACATGCCGTAATACCACGCCACAGAAACATTCTCATAGTCGAAGTCAGTTTTGCCGTATGGGCGGCAGTTGGAGTGAGAATCGATGCGAGATACCAGATCTTTGACGTTATGAACGTGTTGAGGAGTATAACTTTCTGGTATAAGTTGAGTGTACGGAGTGAGTGTAGATAAATCTGCCTGGAGAAACTCAATACGATCGCATCCCAGTTCAGTTTATTCATCTGCCGAATGGAGTTATCGAAGGTCACTCCCAACACACGGACGGTGTTTTCGTTTCGTAGCCATGGCACGGTGAGTGGCATGACATCGGTATACCCCACTGATAACGAAGTAGATTTCTCCAGGCTCAGTTTTGCTCCCGAGACGCGTTCAAAGCGTTGCAGTGTTTCTCGTATCTGATCCATTCTTGTCAGGCAAGTGCATATCACCGTCACATCGTCGGCATATGCGACAACGAGATCAGACTCACAGATCTCTTCCAGTCGTTTGAGCAGTGGGTGTAAATAGATCACGAACAGGTGCATTGAGAGCGGATCCCCTTGGCGAACCGATCTCTGGATGGGGAAGGCTGCTGAGAGATGTCCATTTATCAACAAGCGGGAAAACGAGAGCTCTCCGATCTTTTGGAGAAGGCGCACGAGATTCGGGTTAAACCCGAGCGAGCACATGTTACGAAAAAGGAAAGATCGGTCCACAACGTCGAAAGCATGACGAAGATCGAAGGATGCCAGCAAGCCACGTTGCTTACGTTTAATCAGTTGTGCGACACGATCCTTCATAGCGAGAGTAGCCTGGAAAATATTTCGGCCAGTGTTAGCGCATTTCTGGCTCTCGGTAAGCACGTGGTGGGTGCTCATGACACTCTCCAGACGCTGTTTGAGAATGCGTGATAAAATCTTGTAGTCGAAATTTAGTAGCGAGATCGGCCTGTAAGCGCTCGTTATTTTTTTTAGCTTAATTGTTAGCATCAGCCTGTTGATTACCTGAAGACAATAATAGCTGCTACTGCAAATCAGTTTCATGAATTGCAAAAACATAATTTGGCGACCAAAACAGAGCTGAGTATCCGATATTTGAGCGCGTGTTTCCGAATGCAAGAGACAGCGAGAGATTGTAGATATGTACAAATCTTGTTGGATATCTTTTATAAACTAGTGCAATATTGAAAAATTTTTAATAACCAAAGAAATTTATGAGATAAAAAAAAATTTCCCTCGAAAAAATATTTTGTTTTGTTATAGCAAACAACAGAACATTAAAACAAGTAGAACATTAAAAAATTGTAGAAAATCTCTATAACAAGAAAAATTGAACAAATTGATTTTTAGATTGCCACCTATAGAAAAACTCCAGAAAAAGTTCATTAAAATAAATATATAAAACTGTGATATCTTCGCAAAGTTGTTTTTTTTTTAAATGTGCTGCAACTTTACCGAACGAACTGGATTTTTATATTCCAAAATCGAATTCGTTTCTCGCTTTTATATGGATGATTCACAAAATTGCAACTTTTATAATATGGAGAAAAATAAAAGGAACAGCTCTACTGAAGACACTAGGGCTCTAAAATCAATTATTTTGGATGAAAATACCGTGAGGCGCCTTAATCATGTGTGGCTGTTGATTCTGCGCACTTCGTTTTAAAAAGTTGATGCCGTTTAGAAAAAAAGGAAACATATGCAGAAAGTTGACAGTTGATATATAGGAAATCACTTCCAAACATCATTTTTGAAAATCCGCTTTAGATTGATATTTCTTTAACATTTTATAACGAAGTGCGCAAAATTAAGAGTCACGCAGAATTGGGGCGCTTTACGGTAATTCCGATCACGTTTTTGTAGCTTTGAAAACACTTACTTATTAGTCATCAGAAGTAAACTTTTGTGGGATCCCGCAAGCCATCGCTGATTGATCATCAACATTTTTCATGCTTTCAATATCAGGGTTTTGCAAAACTTTTTATTTTTTGAAGTAGAATACATCTCTCAGGAAGTTCTGCTACATAGGGATGTGAAATGAAAATCTAAAACCGAAAAAATTCAAATGCTAATAAATCGGTTAGTATTTGATGGATTTCCTTTGTTCTTGCAGCAATAGATTGGAAAATCTTCTTCCCAAAATAAGATAATTCTAATTTTATTATTCACACTATTGTACTATTGAAAATAGTCAAGCCTTGACAAAACGAAAAATTCGACCTCTGATTGTCTGTTATATGATTGCTTCTCAAGCACGGTCGACAGAATCATATACCTTGCAATTTAAAACATGCTATTTGGCCTATACAAGAGCCTGTTTCAGCCGAAGCCGCTCATAATAGTTCTAGACAGCGACAACAGCAGTCGTCCTCCCTTAGCAACAGCACTAGCCCTGTGGTTGGTCAGAAAGTCTCAGGATTAGCGCGGTTCTTCTCAGCGTGTGTCGCCAGACTGCCATTATTCCCCCCGTGTTGGGGCAGCATGAAAATTGCCATTAGGAAATCAAATTTTGAACATCAAAATGCCTTTTTCAAGGCAAATAAACAAGTCATTGAAAGTTAATAATTTTTGACAACGCAAGCAAGCGTTCTGTGTTGGATCCTAGCTATTTTAATCTGTCGCGCCCGTCTAATTTACTGAATGTGAAATAGTTTCCACCAGGGTAGGGAAATGTACTGGTACGCTACAGTATTCACACGACAGCAGCAAGATTTTTGTGATTATCTCTGTAGAATGAAACACTACGCGACAGTAGCCGCTACCGAAGTTTCATACGACCTGCTTTATCTCTTGCTTTTTGTCACGAATTCAATATGAACAACAATTCTCTCGCTCACTTCTTTTTATATTGTTGTCATTGTATAGACAATCTCTGGCTCGTGTGTTATTGACTGTAGCTGTCTGTGGTATTTATTGCGTTTATTACGAATTGAAGTGGAATCAATTCACTTAGCGTCAATTTTTATTTGGGCACGAGGACGTTAATTGAATTTGTAAGATTAATGCTTTTATTGTCCTGTTTTTGATTAAATATGCTAAATTTGGATAAGACTTTCGCTACAGCGAACTATTTTCGAATGAAAAAGTTTAGAAGTAGGGATTCAAATTTTCTGGTGTACACGATTGATGATATTTTTCGGCAGTACATAGGGTAGGGAACATATTCTAAGCAGCTTTAGGAACCGCCTGTGTATTCAGACGAAATACTCGAAATGTGTTGGGTGAAATTCAATGCGACAGTCGAGATATCGAAGCGGCTGGAGATCGGCACAAAAGAGAATCGTTAACCATCCGTGTTAGCTTTAAGTCACACGATTCTCTCAAATAGAGAAGCGTACAGTTGAACGCTGCTGTCGCAGTCTGCAAGAGAGGCAACAGTATTTTTCGATACGGTGTCATGCAAAAATGTCAACTGTTCGACACACTGGTTTCCACAGTGCATGTTGTCCATGTATCTTAATTCCCCCACTGTTAGAGCCAGTGATGCCACATTTTCATCTGTATTTTGGAGCTCAAAAAATCTTATCACCTTGGTAGAATTTGAAAAAATCTGTAAAATAAAATCTGCATATGTACTAGACATATCCTTCTCGAAAAAAATGCAATATAGCTTGTTTAACATTTTTTCCGTGATTCATTCATGCACACGTTTATGCGTAGCATATGAATATAATAAAACCTCCGACACGCTCCACCGCATTTTAGTTAATCTATGCTTTTCAACTATATAAAGAAGTTTAATTTACGACCCCATGAAAACCAAATAAATCTGTATAAATGTAAAGTAGGAGGGTGGTATTCAAGACACGACCGCATGACGTTGGACTACGGTATTCTTATATTCCATTAAAACAATTAATAGAAACAATTGCAATCCTAGTATTTGCTGCAATTTTATCTAACAGTGTATTTCTGAATGTTGAGACGTTAAAACGTTATTAATAATAATATATACTAAAAGAATGGATATCTTTCATTTAATCGCTGTCATTTCATACATATTCGAATCAACCCTCTGTTTGCTGCACTACCAAGACAATCATTTAATTGAGCGAATTGGTAAAATTTTCCTATCTAAGCAAAAAGCAAACTTTACGAAACTATCTGAAATTGGAGCCCAGAACGATTCAACCGAAAGTTTAAATTTGAAAATTGTTTGACATTTAATCGATAAAACTCATGCTAGGTTAGTTCCAGCCCAGCATATAACTTCATGTATTTGAAAAAAAAAAACGTTTGGTTCAATAACTCAATATAGCAAGAGCTCAATCACACGTTTTTCGGTAGTTGTTATCAAGGTTTGGGCGAGTGACAGGAAAATATCCTAACTTCTTCAGTTGTGATTTAGAGCATTTCTAATTGTTTTGTTATTTTTCACGATAGCGACAAGTTTGTTTCTTTCTCTGTGTGCGAGAAACAAAATCAAAACCGCGCACCGAGAAACAAAAACGAAAATTTAATGAATGCTCATTGAGAAAACTTGCAACTCTTTTTACTAATAATTTATGATACTCAAAAGAACCCGTTTTGATCTAAATCAAATTTCTAGTAAATAAGTGTTGATCATTCATAGGTAGTAATTTTTCCTCGATGAATAAAGACTGGCTGAAGAAGTTAAAATCGCTGCTGTAAAATCAAATTCACAACTGTGTTCGTTAAGACGTTTTAATATTTTCAATGACAATAATAATCTTCGATAAACACCCGCTATAGTTATTCACACACATGCTATAACTATCTAAACACGCGTTAAAACTATTCATACACACGCTGTAGCTATAGCTATCCATACACACGCTATTCCTTTCCATACATCCGATACAACTATCTATACACACGCATAAGCTATCCAACCATGTTCTATTACTATCCATACATACGCTATAACTAATCATTACACACGCAGCAGCTATCCACACACAAGCTATAACTATCCGTACACACGCTGAAGATATACACGCAATAGCCATAATATGCTACACATGCTAGTGTCTTACACACGCTATAGCTAGCCATACACACGCAACAGCGCCATCCCTATCATCGCAAATGTCATAGCAATACAGATGCACATACGCTATATGTGCACACTGCACACACACTAAATGGCGGTAGCTTTCCTAGTGGCGGTGCTGGCTCGTGCAGTTTCTGGCTGTTTTCATCCAACGATATCTGAATTGGATTACCGCTGGTGGGGTCCAACTCAGATCGAAGGAGAACCGAATGAAGAAATGCAGCTTCCCACTACCTCCGCCGCTGCTGCCTGATACCACCGCTCTGGTTCTGCTGCAGCTCAGTTTGGCCGCTGGAATCAGCCACCGCTGCTGATTATACAAGACCAGCCTGGTGGCTTTTCACTTGTTAACTGATGACTGCTATGAGACGACACAGGCTATTATATAGCCCAAAGCAAAAATCCATCCGCGAGCAAACAAGAAGCGAGCTTGTGATTGGTTGAATGTGCACGACTTTTAACACAACTTTTAACTAGTTTAGTATCGAAAACATATTTAAATTATTATATGACAATCTTGCGCAATATTTCCCCTAACAAGTGTTTAGAATCTGTTCAGTGGTAATGATAAAAGAAGCATTTTAAAACGGTGTTGAAACACCTGTTGCAGCTACCGAAAGCGAGCTCGTTATTGGTTGAATGCTGTGAGACTGTTTACAAAGTCAGATCGGTTGTATCCGTTAGTGTCGACTGTGCTTGTGAAGAGAGGTGGTGATTGGTTGCTCGGTATGATTTAGACAATCGATGTGATTTATCAATTTTTCAATAGTGTATCTCGAACAATAGGTTATTTTTGTTACATAAATTCAACCGTAAAAGAATTTCTGATCGGTTGATGCCAAAACCTCGAAATTCTGAAAAGAAATGACTGATATATAAGCGCTCAAAACCTGACCACTTTTCCCTGGTTTTCCCCGGTTGAATTACTAGATTTTCAAATTCAGGTGCCTAACTTCGATATAGACGTTAGTCCAACGTCAAAAATCTGTATAGATGCAGATAAATCTGTATATGTGGCATCACTGGTTAGAGCAGCTCAAAGGTTGCGATCAGCAACCGATTTTGAACCGCAGCAGATATCAGCACTCAGCAGTAACAGAGGATAGCAGTGGGTTGCGCCTGTGGCTGCCTTCAAATCAAACAAATCACTTGCCCTGTGGTTGGTCACCACGTCTCAGGCCTCTGCCAGACTAAACACTAACGCGAGCGATCGGGCGAAGTTTTTGCCGTACATCAGCCGGCACTTCCTATAATGGAAAAGTTGGATCATTTTGTTCAGAAGAATTTTACTGTCGGTAATATTACAGAGATGCGATTGCATTATATCCGATATGGAATTGAACAATTGTTCTTTTGAGGACAAATAAAACACTTAATTTGAAGAGTTAATAACTTTGGGTACCAGTAGCAGTATGGTAACAGCCTCAGCGGTAGGTGCAGCCGGTATTTCCATTAGGCCGACGTTATAAGGAAGTAAATGGAAGCGGCACGGCGAAACAGTTCGGGTGTGCTTGGACGCGCGTCATTTTTCGTTGTTGATATTATTCCCCACATGAAACGATGCGCTTTCGTACGATGGCGGCGGTATTAGCGGTGGATGCATTTGCCAACACTTTCTCCAGTAAAGCCGTGTCTAATTTTCAATGTGAAAACACCTTTCTATTGTGTTGGCCGTGCGCATTAGGCCTCTGCCAGGCTAAACGCGAAAAGCGGCGCGGACCGATTCGCCCAGCCGTACGTTAATGTACAGCCGTAAGTAGAGCTGTACATTAACCTACGGCCGGGTGAATAGAATAGAATTCCTAACTACGATGCCGTTCCTGAATGCGAAACCACTATTTTCCTGCTATCGGAGCATCCTTGCCGGTTGAGGGTTTCGGCCTTCCTCCGGTGAAGCTCTGCCTTATTTCGGCAACTTCACAAGCATTCTGGATTTTGGCAATCAAAACTTCTGCTGGCTGTCTGATTTTCAGTGTGAAAACAGCCTTTAACTTCGTTATCAGAGTGCCTGATTACGATGTGAATATATTGTTTGAATTAAATGTTTACAAAATTTTACAATATCCCTCTTTCTCCCATTCAATAAAACAGGTAATACGATGCCTTCGTCATACGCAAGTTCACCACTCCCGCTATCGGCGTAACACAAAGATGCAATCAGCGCCATATCCGATTTTGAAGTAGAATACTTCTCTCAGGAAGTTCGGCTACATAGGGATGTGAAATGAAAATCTAAAACCGAAAAAAGTGAAAAATATGTCCGATTTCAAATGCTAATAAATCGGTTAGTATTCGATGGATTTCTTTCGTTCTTGCCTCAATAGATTGGAAAATCTTCTAAGATTCTTTCCAAAAGCAGCAGCAGCACTAGCAGTGCAGTGGATATCAGCGATGGCGGAAAGCGGTCACAGCTGTGACGTAGCAATGGATGGCGCACTAGTTGCAGCGGATTCCAATGGCAGCGTATAGCGGCCACAACTGTGGCATGGCTATGAATAGCGAACTAGTTGCAGCGGATCTCAGCATCGATAGCGGATGATGCAGTGAGGCAGTGAGGTTATATGAGCATTTCATTGTTTACTTTATCACAAGGAATACTTTATTCGCCCTGTCAGTGATAACGCAAAGATGTGATCGGCATCTTATCCGATACTAAAATGAACAACAAATTGTCCTTTTCAGGATGAAATAAAAACTTGATTGTAGAATTAATATTTTTTAATGAGTCAATTCACATTTTTGAATTTGTAAGAGTTATAAATTTTATTTCATCTCCGTGTCTCGAAACGTACTGAATTATCTTTTCCTTCAGTCATTGGCACGACATCCGAAAAAAAATTCACCTCAAAATTTAAAAATTGTCAAGCCCCAACCATGACAAGCAACTTACTTGAAAAGCGCAAAACTCGATTGATCTGATTATTCAACGTTTATTTACTAGAAAAATGACTGAAACGCAAGCAGCCGGGTTATCTTTCTTGTGAAAGTATTCTACTTCAACTTGCGGTCGTGGCTTTGTACACAACCCTCCTGTTATTTTAATAAGGGGGAGTTGTTAGTAGTTTAAGTTATTATGATAAACATCAGTAAATAATTAGTATGTGTGTCCAATCACAAATGGTGACTTCTCAGCACTGTTAGAAAAATTGTAATTTTAATTGTTGGGATTTGTTTCCTTTCGCAATTAGGACTTATCATTCGTAGGGATTTTAACCTACTTGTCAAGTAAGGGAAGTAAATTTACAACTAACTAAATTGCTAACTTATTGGCTTATAAAGAAACCTTATTGCAATAAATAACACTTACACACACTGTACTTAGGATCTTCCGGAGTTCAATTGGTGCGCGCAGAACAAGCATTTTACTGTGTGTTAGACGGAGAAAAACGGAGAGCACCTTGTCAATTAGATTTATGCGATGTGAACAGATGAAACAATTGGCCACATGATATATCCTCATGCGATCACATTTTCACTGGTCTGTCTGATTATCTACGCGAAGAAGATTGCACTAGGTTGCGAATAGTTGGTGTCGTTTGCTTTCAAATGAGAAACACTGCAATAAATTTATACATTATTTTCCCATGCTTGCAGTTTCAGTAAACTAATGAATTAATCCATTATCGAATTAACGGTTAAAATACACTTAAATTTAGCGAAGCCAACTAGATCGCTAACAGTAAAGAAATTAGCTGAATCGCTGATTAGCTAACACAAGTTTAGCACGCTAATTAGCGATAAGCGAGTTGGCGGAATTGTGCCCACCACTGATAAGTCTCTACACGTGGGGAGAAAATAACGATCGTCCGGAATCAGATCTGTTGCTGAATACACCTGAAATAAAGCTAGCTGAGCACTCACTCTCACCCTTTGCAGTGATAGTGAATTGAATCGAGTTGAATCTAGCGATGGTTCTAATCTTACAAAAAATGCATGAAACTTTCATACATATCAGTTTTACAGTGCATCAAATCATGTCAGGTAGATAAAATAAATACAAAATGCGACAACCATAAATTACGTAACGCAAAAAAAAACATTCTTAGGACGCCACCCCCCATATGTAACGAAACGTAACACCTTACGTAACGTAGTAGAAGAATTGGCTTGATAAAAATGCTCGTTTTTGGAGAGTCTCTCCAGAGTTTTTGTGTTACGCTGATCTAAGCTCCCCCCTCCCCCTTATGAGCGTTACGTAATTCATGGATGCCGCCTAAGGGTGAATTTCGAAGGCTCCAGATTATTTCAGTACAAAATCACACAACTACGTATTTTCATAGAAATTCATGTAACATGTTCTACCAAGAAAGATCCTGGCTGCATCCTTCTAGTTTTCAGCTCTACATTTGAAATATATGATATCCTGAATCTATACGCGATGAAATATTTACTTTAGCATGCACAGATTTTGAGAAAAATGAGTTTGAGTTCACTTCAATATAAATTTTCATGGAAACTTGATATGCTCAGTATTCCACGGCAGGTTTGAATCCTTTTTAGCTATTCGTTTTTTGAGTTCTACATTTTAAAAATAAAGTCTCCCGAACTCAAAGACGGTAAGAAATTTATTCTAGCATGCACAGACTTTGATAAATACGAGTTCTCACCGCGGTACGTATTTTTATAGGAACGTGATTTATTTTGTCTCTCACGGTAAGTTTTCTAAGGCCTCATAAACCTATGAGTTGTGCCAGATATGTCTGACATTTCGAGGAAAAAGAAATTGAATCCACTAAAGAATGAGATTTCATGGAAACATGAATTTCTCAATCTCTCACGGTAGGAGGTTTGAAAACGATAAATTACATATTTTCTCAAACATCAAAGAACATTTTATTACTAAAAGATGAGCCATAGAGTGGGGCGTCATTAAATGGTAAAAATGAAACTTGTTTGCATAAACCCAGAACCATTTGTTCCATTTGGGGCCCCAAACAATCCTAAATCTATCGGAAGTTGATTGGCTTTGTTTCCGCTTGGCGCTTTGCATTTCAGATTTGTATGAAGACTCGTATGGTAAACCCTAGTTTTTGCATTTTGCATTCTAGAAAGCTCAAAACTGATTAAGCCATACGTTTCATGACTTGAAATGTTAGGTTATTTTTATGCTTAACAACTTTGCCGAAGACACTAAAGAGCTAGGATGTCCCTTAAAAATTCTATAGCTTTTCAAAATTGAATATGTCAAATTAAATACTGAAATCATTTTTTCTGCCAACACTACCAGTAGTGTTGCCGCATTTTTATCGGTACTCGGAGCTACAAAAATCTTTTTCATCTATACTATTTCCTGGAATAATCTGTATCAAAATCTGTACCACTAGCCCAAAGCTTCAACTTGAATTGCTTAGAGAAAACTGTGACTGCGTTGACTCAGTTTTAATTCCAAACTACTAGCTCGATTGTCAATAAAACTCTTGCACACTTAAGAATGGGGCTCGGTAATGTAATTCAGCAACACTATCGATATTTCGGATATTTTGTACCAACATTTCAGTTTGGTTAAATCAAGATTTACGAAAAAATGTAACAGCTGCCGTTTCTTAACCGAGTGGTGCCATTTTCGGCAGCGAATTACCGAGATTTGGCAGTAAATTCTAGGTGCGTGTATTGCAAGATCGCAAGATTGTATTGTTGCAGAGTCGGTCAAAAAGTTGTGTCTAATCTTTTCTAACCATTAAAAAAATCTGTACTTTTTCTCGAAATCTGTAATCTGTACGGTACAGAATCTGTACCGAAAAAACCAAGAAAATCTGTATATTTCAAGATAAATCTGTACAGTTGGCAACAGTGACTACCAGTATACTGCCGTTCCAAGCATACCTGTCCCAGCGTCCATAAGGTTTGCATAGAACATGGGACAAACATGCTTAGGCTGGCAGTATACCGGTGTCAGTAGAATCTGCCAATACTACCAGTATACTGGTGCAAGAAAGTAGGTTTTTCCATACAAATTTGAAATTCAATGCGATAAGCAGAGCATAACTAATCGATTCTGGTATGTTTAGGATTGTTTGGAGCCCAAAAGAAACCAAAAAAACTTAGTTCTCAAAAATCGATCACTTAGCCCCACCCTAATGGGCAATAGGAAACTAAACTAATTTTTGCTAAGCCTATGGTTGTGAAGGTTAAGCTGATGCCTGTAAAACAGTCAAGATTTAGTACAAATCTCAACGTCAAGTGTTTTTGTGTGAAGATGTTATTACTATTTCAGATATTTTTTTTATCATGCCCAATCGTTATGAAATTAGTTAGGTAAAAATTTTGAGATACACCTCATTTATTTGGCATTATTGTAGTTCAATCAGGAAATGTTCAGTTCGTCAAAGTTCTTCTACAACTTTGTTTTATTTTCAGTTATTATATTTTTTTTTTCTAGGAAAAAAGTAAAACCCAAGGTTATAATATACTAGTTGTATTCCTATCACTCAATTCGGAGTCTTTTATGTTTTGTATGTTTCCGCATATGTTTTGCAAACTATTTGATTATTTTTTTAATGGTTGAACACCATTAAACCGTATTTCAAGGGATGGATCAGCATGTTTAAAAATGATTGTCTTTAGGAGGTTATGTTATACTAATCAACAATGCTATAAAACCATTGTGTGACTGGATAGAACTGTCAAACAGACATGAAAAAAGCCTTGGTGCTACATTCCGAATCGGAATTTGACCTCTTGTTTGTTATACACAGACTTTGCAGCCAACTGTTTAGTGTACAGGGCAATTGCGGGGTTTGCGCTACGACCCTACTGACACTAACAGTCTCTCCCGAGCCGAGACTCGAACCTGCAACGACTGGCTTGTTAGGCCAGCATCGTACCTCGAGATCATCTAGAAGATAACAACCAGACATACACATTGGAAAAAAGACTACAATAAATGTCGTTTTTCCACCGCGTCAGTTTATTAGAATATACCCCGAGCTCCATTGGGCTTCCATCATTATAATCATTGAAAATTACTTCAGCATGAAAAATTATCAGCAAATCAACTCTTAAACGAAAATTAGAAAATTTTCATGATAAATTACATGCATTTTAACATGGCTTAATATTAAAAAAAAAAAGATTTAAATTGCATACAGCATTCATGTAGTTTTGTTTCTTATTACAATTGAAAGTATAACATATCGCTTACACCATTTTACAGATTGATTATACTGCTTTTGTCAATGGTAAATAACATTCAGAGTATGCTCAGTGTCCTGGATTGCCCTCTTATTATGGTTAATAATAATTAATATTGGTTTGTCAATAAATGCAAAAATCTCAGCTCAAAGAAACAAAGACTGCAGTGTCAGCTAACAAAAAGGAGACCAGACTTTCAATATTTGCTTAGTAAAACTTCAGTTGTGTTATGGTTTCCGTTTCTTATCGTTTAAATTATAAGCATTAATTATATAACATATACATTCATACGCAATTTTACCTATAACTTGCGGACACTTTCCTATCATGCCTAAACTCGGTGATAAATGTTATTTCTCAATCAATAGCATTGTTAAGTCTTTGGTAGCTTTTTAATATAGCTCTGTGATGCTTCTCCCTGCCTTATTATAACACTTTCGCAGGGTAATAATAATTTATATTCTAATACTTTTTTGTTTTAACATAGCATTTACCTAACGATATGTTTCATGTGTTGCTTTTGTTTCAATACTTTCACTATTCAATGTCTTCAAATATTTACAAATACAGTCAAAGCGCTATAATAATTTTCTGTACCGTTTTAGCCACTTATGATATATTTTACATGATTAAACAACGGCGTTGAATATAAATAAATAATATAGTTACAATACCCTTTACCTATTTATCTCATTATGTAATATATAATTAAGCTAAACAGTCAAGCAGTCTCATTCATTCAATTTTTTCTGTCCACAAGAACCCCTACTTACAGGTTGTTAACCCTATGTGATCCAGGTAAACCGAAACCTCTTCATTATAAGCGTCATACTGTTGGCAGAAATGTGACTACCAGTAATGCAAGTTGTGCACAGGATACTGCTTTGGAGTGACCCAATAGATACCAATTTGCTCCAGAGCTAGAAATTTCGAAACTATCATCATTCCTTCCTCCAACTATCAAATCTAAAAAGAAATAAATGTATAGTTTTGCGGATAGATCTTTTAATTCACATGCTCCACTTTGACCAAGATAATAGCACATTTACCTTTCCTCTGGCTGGTGTTTTCGGCATCATCTTCAATCAAATCATTGGTTTCGTAAGAATTGTGGCCTTTTCGGGATTTATCTGCGAATGAAACAGGTAATATTGTAGTACAGGTCGAAGCAACTTTTATCGTACTGACATTTCATAAAATAACCCTGTTATACATATATCAACCTTTCGGACAAAACAGCATTGGTGTAAAAATGTATAGTTCTATTATTTACATTATTTATGACAATTCAGCAACATTTAATATGTTCGGAATGCAGTCAAACCGAGCCCAGTGCCATCTCTTTAAATATTGAATTATTACCACCATTGGATGTGCATATGATTGACCTGTCATTCATGAAATAAAGAAATCATTTCAACCATTTTGAATATTATTATGAAAATAATCTTCGTAAAAGGTTGTATAAAATACACGGAGTGGTTAAACTTTGAATGTCGATTACTTGAGATATGTTTTTAGCGCTGTTAATCTCAAAATCAATATAAACAACATACGAATCTCACCGTTGTGATCGACCGCATGTTTGCCGTATGTTTACAGTTGGTAGAAACAATAGGGTTATCAGTCTAACCAACATAAAAAAAAAACACTATCATATTGTTTCTCATGGCTTTAGCGAGATTCAGAAAATGTCAACCATTCGAAAGCTTGTTTTCCTTCAATACATCTATTTTAACCGTTATGTACTCAGCAAAAAAACACCCTAATATACCCGACGGGGTACCCAGGTACTCATAAATTAAATCTCCTGTAACATTGACAATGGGAAGTTGCGTAGCCGCAAGGTTACAGAGTCCGCTTTGTCAAGCGAATCTTAGTTGAATCAGGCCATTCGATGTCAAAACTGGACTTGAAGTATGGGTTCATTCTCAGGCTCCCCACCACTTACCTTTCCTTTACGCTGATATCTATAACACCTTTGCGTGATTTTCACTTAACAATATATAAGTCCCTATTGTTAATAAAACTGACCAGGAGAACGCACTACGAAACTTCTCCAGGAAATTATAATTGGTGATATTTGGGAAGAGGAACGAGCATCGGTATAGTTGAACAGTAAGCGGGTAAAAGGAAGAGTATCGCATTACACACAAGCACTAATAAACAATAATAATAAGCATGCCACTTCTCAATAGCGGTATTGCTAATAATAGAAGTGCGGGATACAGCAGACACTCGGGCATATCTCACAATAGATCTACGATGCTGGTCGCAGTGAGGAAGTCTATACAGGAAAAGAACATTGACAATTTTCATCCAATTTTATTAGTTGTAGTACTTGAAGATTTAGCAGCTTATATGCTTTGAAATCAGTGCCAGCAGTGCGCCGACAGAATTTTCCC
Organism: Wyeomyia smithii; assembly: GCF_029784165.1. Lineage (NCBI taxonomy): Eukaryota > Metazoa > Arthropoda > Insecta > Diptera > Culicidae > Wyeomyia > Wyeomyia smithii. The sequence goes on along the minus strand of NC_073696.1, from coordinate 128,951,553 downwards.
ATTCTAGGAAATCCATTTTTTTTCGAACCTATGTACCGAAACTGAGGCTTTTAATGAATATTTGACAATATTGGTATGATTAAAATTGATGTAAACGACCTTACAGACTTACTTCCGGTTTCTGGAAATGATTCAAAACTGACCGAATACTAAAGAGTGTGAGTATTTTCGGAATCGGGATTAGGCCCAGAGAGCCAAAATCAACTTCAGACGCCATTTTTAAATTCAAGATGGCGACCTCCGGTTTTTGGGAAACAGCTAAAATTGACTCAATACCACCTCATATGAGTAGTTTCGGAATCCAAACGATGTCCAGAAATCTGAAACGACTCAAGAGGCCATTTAGAATTCTAAAAATGGCAACTACCGGCAGGGCTGTCATTCGCACACTCATTCGCGATTACGAAGGTGCTGATATTTGTCTGGTTTTTGCATGAGAAAAAGAAGGAGGGAAATATTTTTGCTTTTGTCATCACACACATTTTGACAATTGCATATGACAGTTCGCCTAGGTGCGAACAGCCTTCAAAATCTCTTTCAACTTCGTAGTCGCGAATTGCGCTCATTGTGCTGATTTTACGTCAAGGCACAACGAGAACGCTACCTACACATTTTCACAACCAACAGGCACAAAGAGAAAGAGCTGCTTTATGGACCGATAGGTCTGAGCCAAACAAGAGAGGAAAAAAAAAGAGAAAGAGCGAAAACGAAATGACTATGAAAGATATCACCAAGTGAGAAATATTTCAAGAGAGGGAGAACAACACTTTGTGCTGCTTTTTGTGACACATTGCGTGAAAACAAAGAGCTTCAGTTTGAGCAGTTTGCGTTGCGTTGCGGGTAGAAAAAATAGCAGAGAAAAGGAACCAAGAAAGGACCATATACATTTTTGAGAATTCATTTGAACACGATTCTCAATGGCGTGGACGTGTCTCTTAGGACATGTTACGCACGTCCAGACATGTTTTGATGTGTTCACTACTGATACCGTTCATTAGGGTGGTAATGACTTGTATGAAAAAGAAATGTCCTTCGTCGCATTTAGAAGTTCGTTCAGTCGAAAAGTGAAACTTTAACCAATCGATTTTTTTCATTTTTTGTTTTTGGATAACGCCAGATCTCGGTGTTTCATGCATTTTTAAGACATTTGGCATTAGAATTTTTTGATATTCAGAAATTTATGAACTTCCTGTGCATTTTTTTCATTGGTCACAAAATAATGCTTTCATGTTCCCGAAGTCAGATTAGGCTGAAGTTTGGTATGGGAACTTTTTTCGAAAACGAAACTATTGAGCTTTATTTCTAAACGAAATTCGAAAAGTCGATTTCTATTGCCACCCTACTGTTCATGTACGAGACATGTTGCGGCCATCTCCGGGAAGAAACCATTTTTAGTTTTGAAACAAAACCCATTGAGCAGCAATGAAAATTAGCTCCTGAATTATTTCAGTAGGAGTCAAATGAAGTACAAAAACCAAAAAAAATTAATACTGTAATCGTTCGCTTGTCAAATCCGATAATCATTGACCCAAGCAACACACAAAGTAGGACACAATGTGTGGTGTCGCACATTTTAGCGAATGCACAAAGTGTACTCAGTCGCATTTTTTTGGTGCGAAAGAAATACAAAAGAGCGAATAGGAAGAAGAGAACACAAACGAAATATCGGGAGTGGCACGCACGGTTTGATGGCAAATGTGTTGTGTACAAATTTGTGTGGTTCTGTCTGCACTGAGGTGAATTCCAGCCCTGACTACCGGTTTCTAAAAATAGACCAAAAAAAGACCAAATACCACCCAATATTGGTTTTTCCGGAATCGGGATGTGCCCAGAGACTAAAAATCAACTGCAGATGCCATTTTGAACTCCCGGTTTCTAGAAAACAGCCAAAATAGTGTTCGGACGGTTTTCAATCTTTTCCAGAAACCGGAAGTCACCATGTTGATTTTCAAAATGGCCGCTGGGGTCGTTTTCAGGTCTCTGGACATCATTTCGATTTCGAAAGTTTTCATATAAGGTGGTAATTGGTCAATTTTGGCTATTTTCCAAACACCGGAAGTCACCAACTAGAATTTCCAAATGAGATCAGCAGTTGAGTCCCAGTCTCTGGGCATCATCCCGATTCCGGTAATATCCATACTCGATAGTATTCGGTCAGTTTTGGTTCTTTTCCAGATAACGGAAGTAGCCATTTCGGAATCCAAAATGGTATCGGGGAACCTTTGCTGGTCTCTGGGCATCGTCTTGACTCCGAAAGTACTCATTTGAGGTAGTTTTTGTCAATATTAGCTATTTTGCGGAAACCGGAAGTCACCATCTCAAATTTCAAGATGGCGTCTGGAGCTGTTTTCTGGCATCTGGGCATCATCCTGATTCCGGAAATACCCATATTGTTTGGTATTTGGTCATTTTTGATTTATTTCCAGGAACCGGAATTTGCCATTTTGCCAATCCAAAATGGCCTCGGGGTGGTTTTACGGTCTCTGGATATCTTCTCGGTTCTGACCAATAGTTGTAAGATTCTGTTCAAATATTCATGAAATTCCTCAGTTTCGTATCCCCATATCCAAGGTTGCATATTCAATTTTTGGGTGCTTTTCCACCGCGTGCCGACAGCTCGCTTCACAAATACAATTTTGAGAAACAATGTACAACAAACTTGTAGTCCCCGAGTGGTACTACATGTTTGTCGAATTGTGCAATGCTCTAACTCTTAAACCTGAAGTGTGAGAGCGTATATTCAGTGCAATGTTCAGCCAATATTCGCGGTGAATATTATAATATTCACCGCGAATATTGGTTGAATATCCCACTGAATATGGGCCCTCACATTTTAGGCATAAGAGATAGAGCACTGCTTTCTTCGCCAAACTCGCAGCATTACTTGAAGGTTGCAAGTTTGGCATACATCATGTTATAAAATTGTAATAGTGGAGCGAATTATCAGCACGCGACCAATTGAATGGAATTGACTCGAAAAACCAAATTTCCGGCAATGAGGAAAACCTTTCGAAGAACCGCTGACTCTGATTTCAAAGTAGAGACGTTACTGAATCTTTTGGTGCTAGAAGTAACGAAATCGGATAAAAATTGTCAAAAGTACAAGAATACAATCTGTGGGCACCCGGGCGGGGTCGTCGAGCTTTTAAGGGGTAAAAAACTCAAATCTCCCCCATTGACCTGCTCCCCTGAAACCTGCTAGTTAGCTACCTGGAGACTGGCAGCTAGCTACCACTGGCACACACGTTGCAGCTCCAGGAAAATCTGAGACAGGTGACTGTACTGGCCGCGCTCCAGATGCCCGGGTCATCGCACATCCTCCGAACCAGGTTGGAGTAGTTCCCGGCCCGCTCACTGCATCATGTCGCTAATCGCACGTACTTAACGAGGGCATACGAAGAAGACATGCTTAGCAGTCTCTTCAGTATCGGTGCACTCGAAACACATGGGGGACCCCGCGTGTCCGAGCCTGAGCAGATATTGCCTGAAGCGCAACTATGACCTGACAGGATCTGTGTCAGGTGAAAGTTCAATTCGCCATGGTGCTTTCCGGCCCACCCGAATACTTCCGGAACAAGTCGATACGTCCATCTACCCTTCATAGTATAAGACCACTCCCGCTACCATCGAAAGATCGAGAATGACCTTCTGGTACCTTGTATGCCCCTTGAGTTACGTTGGTCGAAGCATTCTTTGTCCTCCTTCATGACGATACTGATGGGCATCATACCGGACAAGAGACCTTTGCATCGTATGACACCGCACGATACGCACTCGCAACTTTCAGACATATGAGCCTGTAAGTTTTTAGTACTTAGCGCTCAGGACCACACTAGCCCATCATACCTAACTATGCACGAAACCACGCTAGCAAAAAGTCTTCGCTTACTGTCATAAACCGCTAAACTATTGAACATCATACGAGATAGTGATACAATAGCCGATAAGGGTTTCCTACAGGCATAGTCGACGTAGCTCCCAAACGTCAGCTTGTCGTCGACTATAACCCTCATAAGCTTCACAGATCGCTTTGAGGTAAAAGTGCAGTGACCGACTCTGACCACCGCCTGTTACTTAGATGTACGGTTATTCACAACCGTGACCTCCCTCTTATGATGCACTAGCTCCAGTTTTCTAGAATGCAACCAGTCTTCGACCTTGCGTATATTGTGCGCGGGCGTCAACTCGACTCCTTTCTCTTAGCGTTATGTCGTCTGCATGCCAACGATTACAACGCCTATGGGGAATCTCAACAACACACCGTAACTTTCCACAACTTTCCACATCACCGGGCCCAGGATAGAACCTTTCGGAACTCCTGTACTGTGTACTCCTGTGCTGCGCCATTGAACGCATTCTTCACGTCGAGTGTGACGATTACACAATAGAGAATTTACCTCCGTCGTTTTGGTGGGGATACCATCCAACATGGATCTACCATTCCGGAAATCGAACTGGTTACTGGTAGACCGTTTACTTCACCAGTCTGTTGAGAATAATTTTGTCAAGCAACTCGCCACAGTATCCAACAGACAGATAGGCCTATAAATATCCTGATTGTGGAGATCGGGTATACAGTAGAATATGGTGAAATTGATCACCAAAAGTTCGTGACAAACAGTACTGATATTGAATTTTTGCCCCATGTTGGCTACTGAATTGCAGCGAGGATTATTTAATCTATTTGATTCTATTCATTACATCTCCAGAACTTTCTCCCCAAATATTGGCAGGGTCTACGTGTCCCTTACCTCTTCGGCAATCCACCTTGTTCTAATATTTGGCATTCGCAGAGTAGGTATTCCAAAGTATCAATTCGATGCCGCAAAGGCGACATGTATCATCATCAAGTCTACCTAACTAGAACAGTGCTTTGTGAGTAGATCTATCAGTGTTCTCAGGTCTTTTATTTTGAGCTTAAGTAGTGCGGAGCTCTTCTCACGATTTGGCTCTATGTATCAATTCCATTGTCGTAATCTGCTTATGAAATCCCAATTTTTTGAACTTCTATTTTTCCCTCTCACAGAGTTTAGCAAAAGCTTCAAAAACGCTCCATGAGACGTTACAACAAGGTTTGGACCAATAAGATTCTGGACCAACAAAGTAACTTGTCTGGTTAGTGAGCGTCGTACCTCGAGACCGTCTGGGAGATTTTTTAATCGTCAACTCCACATTAACTGCTTGAAATAGAATTAAAATTAGCTTGACTTGCATTATTGTCATTTAAAATAACAACGATTTCATTTTTCATTTAAATATCTTTTTCAAAGGTGATCAATTTCACGCCGATTTACGTTATAACTACGATAAAAATTTTATTACACTGTAAAAAGTGAACAACTTCACCCCATTCCACGATACTCTGCTTTCAAACACTAAGTAACCGCAATGACGTTCAAAGCATATTGTTTCGAAATATCTATTCGGTCCAATTAAAAATTGTTGAGCGACAGTCACGATGATTAGGATCGAATTCTATCGCCACTATTCTATTGGAACTAACTAACCAACATCGCTATTCACGTGTTTGCCACTTAACTATTTATCCTTCCATAAAAATAAAAGTGTAAAAACCTCATTAGTATGCAAAAAAATACAGTACAGTTTTGCAGCCTGCAGTTTATGATGGCATTCGCATGTTTGTATCGTAAATTTTGTAATTTGTTTAAAGGTGCTAGAAATATAAATAATTGCAGTGGGAAACGTAATGAAACGCGGTATAATTTTCAAAGCCTTGATACAGCTTCTAACAGTAACATGTATTTGTAAATACTATTTCGAAACATTTCGAATAATAATGCTGGGCAATTTTGTGTTGGAAAGAACACTCTCGATTGAACTGGATAAAACCTTAATATCTGTCACGAAATCAAATCACGAAAGAGTTAAAATAAATCATAGGAAAAGAACCTCAATCAGCATAGCTGCCAACGACCGGACAGAAACGGAATGCTGGTTAGTGCCACTTGCCTTCACGAGGGTTGCTAATAACGGTCACAATTATGAAGTGCCGCTTCTTTTCTCGGCTCATTAAATACGACACTTTATTGTGTTCTGGGAAAAAGGCAATAGCAACGACATGTTCCATTCCATTTGTGGTTTAATTTTCCGGTGAAACTGATACGGATCGCTCAGTAATCAGTGTTGAGTATCATTACTTCCTGCGGGTCAGCATTATTAGTCACTCCGGAAATCACGCAAAATCGTAGCACAGAATTGACATCTCAAATGAGTTGTAAGAAAGTGGTACCACACTTTTTTTGTTTTATAATTCGAATTACTGTTGCACTCACATGTGGGCTACTTGACATTTGTCTCGAAGTATAACGCCCGATAGAAAGCACAATGCTTATTACCAGCGGCTTTTTATGTTTTATGACTTCACAGGTCACAAATGTCTGCCATCTGCATGACGGAGCCGTGTGACAAACATAACCTTTAGTCTAGTTTACTAGCTTGTGTATCAAGGCAGCCAAGTAAACACGTATCCTGGGTCTTGTGATTTGCCTGCACCTGTACTAATAACCAGCACGTCTATGGTTTTCTTTATATTATTTTCCGTTATGTTTTGCTTACATTCGTAAACATCTCCCCTAGGGGTTTTCCCTTCTGCTAGACTTAACCATTTTCACTGACTCACCCTCCCGGATCTACATGATGATAGACACCCACTGAGCGAACATTAGCTTCGTACCAGCAGTTGGCCAATGGCGTGCGGGACGCTAAAAGGGCTTGGGCAGTAATGAGCCAAACAGTGGCAACTGATTGTTAGCGGCAAGCTGTAACAAGCTGTGCCGTGGTGCGTGTCGTTAAATGCTGCTGAAATCTAGAAATCCAATTGTTGAGTCAGACTTACTTCCTTCGCTTGGTACTTTTGGGTATCGTCTTTTTGCCTGCGGGTACCGTCGGGCGATGAGTTCGGGGTAATTTTGGAAATATTTTTGTTCGAAGTATTAATTGAATTATTGCACAAACGACCAGGGAATTTATACGTAACTTCGATTCAACGAATTCACTGTAATTCTCAGAATGACATTACGACATCAGTGTGTAAAAAACACCAGAAGGTCACTGATATACCTATCACGAAAAGAACAGTGCTCGCGGATGAGAAACTATTGCGTATATTATATTACGTATATTATGAGAGTGCATATTATCAAAACAAATTTCAAAAAAAAAACACAACAGATGATTTTAAAACGGACTTCGGCCAAACTTTGGTATGTGACGGTCCTTTGTGAATCAGTGTTCCACATCAGATGATTACCACAGAAAGTAAAATCCGCCCGTGCCAACAGCTACCAATATGTATACATTCTAGAACTAGTTCTTTGCGGGTGGATAAACGTTTTATTGGTCCGTCATGATTGCCAGAGAGATGACAGCGATAAAGTCAAAGTGGTAGACGGCGGCAGGCTAATTCTCCGGTTGGTGGGCCGACCGCTACGAATGTACTTCGCAAAGAGCTATGTGTCGCCTATCAAAAGTACGACAGGCTATATACCATTCTGGCAGGTAGTTTTCGACGTGTTTGAGCTGGGCAATTTTAAATAAACACAAATCATCAAATTATTTTTTACGCCAGGAAGGCCGTTACGAAAACAACCCAGAAGTGATTTAGTAGTCGGTGGAAGTGAATAGTAATTGGCGAACGTGGTGCAATGAACCTTTCGTTTGATTATTCCGTTGATGAAGGCTATAAACAAATAGTGATATATAAGAAGGTATGAAAAGTTCATACGGAGTGTCTGGATTCAATAAAATGAATTCCTCGGATTCAGTTTAGTAGTATATGCGAAAAATCAATCGTTGTAGCATATGCGAAAGTTGAAACCTCGATATTGTGCGAAATTAGCGCAAATTTAGAAAATGGTTTTATAACTCACATTTATCTTAGCTTCAATATAACTTTTGTTATACGTGACAAACACCACGACAATGGTAAAATGTTCATCGGTATTCACTGGATAACCTCTATGTTACGCTTTTCACCTATATTTTGTGCAGATTCAGATCAAAGCTTATACGAACTAGAAGGACGCATTCATTCATCAGAGCTTAGCTTTTTTTGTCGTTATCAAATATAAATTTTTACTGAGGGCTTCAAATATCATAGAATCATTAGCGTCAGAGACGTACTTTTTGTAGAACTGTTTGTAGTAGACAGAACAATATCTCACAATATGTAGATATTCTACACTTACTTTTTCTTCGCCCTTCGTTTGGCTCTACCGAATTGATTGCACTTTTCGGGAGTTCTGAAATGGAAAAACAACGATTACCATAAAACCGAACAGACAAAGCAAATTATAACAGTTTTCTTGTTTATATGTCAAAGCAACTGTGCAGCAGCTTCCGTTTCCGCTGTTCGTTGAGCACCGAAATTGCTCCAGGGAGGGCAAATTGAAGCTTTGACATTTAACAGACAAATTCACACCAGAGATGGAAAGGGTGCAGGTATCTGATGCTGATATCGGAAAACGATTCTTACTGTACAGTTTGATGGTGCCGTCGGTTTCTCCGAGGGAATTTTTAGCGATACACTTGTACGCGCCAAAATCGGCCTGGCTCACAACCTTGATGCTCAGCTTCATCACCACTTTGTATGCGTTGTCTATCAGCACCGGTTCGTATTTGCCTCCTTCGTTGAATCCACGTTTCGTGCCGAAACAGCATCCAGATGGTGTGAAAAGAGAAAAAAACATCGGAAGAAACACTGTTTGAGAATGATACTCTTTTCCAAGCTGCGTGTGCTGCAAACGAATGGAGGAAAACAGAAGACTTGTTAAATTTGCATAATTGTAGCGGTGAGATTCTCTACTCAGCGGAAAATCATATGACAACGACTCGTTTACCCCGTTTCCGCTTGCGAGCACGGTAGTTCAAAATCTCCACTCCATTTAACGACAGTTTAAACTAATAGGAATAGCGTGACACCACCTTATTAAAAGATTTTATTATTTGAACGCCTAACTTCAACAGTCAATCTAAACTGTCTACTCATAACAGCAATATTTCGGTCTGTCAATTACCCTGACGGTATATGTTTGATTTTATCTGATAACGAAATCGTTTGCTGACGAATTTCTCACCCTTCAACCCACCTTTTTGCTGTCAAAGAATGAAACGTGTTATAATGATTATACATTATGAATAATTTTGAAAAATCTCTAAAACGAATCTTTAGAAAGTTAGTCACCAAGAATTTTTGATTTCAAAAACTATTAGAATCATTTAAATATAACTGAATGTTTTAATTGAGAATTCCGGAATGACATCAAGTTAAAAATTCAACTCTTCGTGGTTTTAATTCAAAAATTGGTGTTTACACTCTAATTTTCTGACAATAAAATATAAATACATTGAGAACGGATTCAAAATGCATCCGATAATCCTTAGAAGCGTGTTGATCTTTGGAAAGTAACCTCAAAAAGGTTGTCTCGCACCTCACCATCATGTACTTTTCACCAAAACTATTGTTATAAATTCAAGTTTCATAAAAAAAAAAAATTTCAATTAAAATTAAGTGTTTAATTAAAAACAAATAACAGTTAAAACAGGAGCGGAGAAAATGTTGTCGGTGCAACGAACGACGAAGATGTGCCACCAAGCATGCGATCCGGCACCTCAAGAACAACAATTCGGCCGGAAAGGACGGCATCGGAGCGGAACTTATAAAAATGGGTCCCGACAAATTGGTCAGCTCGCTGCATCGGCTGATCGTCGAGTTCTGGGAGACAAAACAGCTACCAGAGAAGTGGAAAGAAGGGGCTATCTGCCCCGTCTACAAAAAGGACGACAAACTAGACTGCGAGAATTATCGAGCAATCACAGCCCTTAATGCCGCCTACACAGTGTTTTCCCAGGTCATCTTCTAACGCCTGTCAGCATTAGCCAGCAGATTTGTAGGAAGTTACCAGGGCGGATTAATGGAAGGACGGTCTACGACTGACTTAATCTTTACACCAAAGTGCCGTGTGTTTATGTGACGTCACACCCGGCGCAGAAATACCTAATGTTCCGTCACGTAGGATTTTGTCATACGGTACATTTTAGCTTCGTCCGCAAGAAAGTAAGCCTTCTGTTGCTTCGTCCGCAAGAAAGTAAGCCTTCTGTTGCTTCGTCCGCAAGAAAGTAAGCCTTCTGTTGAATGTAATGAAAACAGGGTGAGTGTAAACCGGGACACGACCGTCTGTCGTTGTCCCCTAAAACAACGGTTCTGCTAAGCAAACGTTGGCGAAACATTTGGTTTCCTTGACAGAAGACCGCGAACGGCTCTGTCAACATGCTAGGTAAGAATGTATCAACAGATTATGCAATAGGTGACGTAGAACTTCGCGCAGCCTTCTGCTTTGCCACAGTCATGTAAACTCAAATAGAATAAACAGAAGTCGCCGGTTCGACGGTGTTGATGCTTCCGCATACGTTCTATCGTACATGCAGTACTAGATTAAGTTAAGAGCTTAGTAAGGTAAACAGAGAGTAGAGAAAGCCTCTCACCCTGAGTTACCTGTAGGGTATATTTAAGCAGTGATGTACAAAATAAAAGTTAATTAGTCCGCTCTAATCTTGTGTATTAATTCCGCGTCTGCGCGTACAGGATTTATCCGAAATAAGTCCTGGTAGAGGCACAGCCTTCACATTTAGATTTCTTGCACACCATCTTTTGTCAATTTCAGAGCCGCATACGACTAAATAAACCGACAAGAGCGATGGAAAATACTTGACGAAAAGGGCTTCCCGGAGAAGCTGACAAGACTGATTAAGGGTACGATGGAGAATGTGAGGTTTTTGGGTGGAACGTCAAACTTCTTCGAGTCCTACAAGGGCTTTACACCAAGTGTATTCTGTACAAAACGCTAGTTAGACCGGTGGTTCTCTACGGCCATGAGGCGTAAAAATGCTCGAGAAGAACATCGGGTGCTAAAAACCATCTTTGAAAACGAGCAAAAATTTTTGATAACAAGATGATTTCGCTGCAACCTAGTGGGGGTGACACCCAGGGGAAGCGGGGTGACACTCAAATTTTGCGCCCCGGGTGTCACTCGATCACGCTACGCCGCTGAAAAGATGTGTGATTTAAGGTTTAGCATCCTTTAACTACTCAGAACGAAGCTTAACCGTGGACACCGTCCCTCTACTAAAAGTTGGATCGTCACATCCAGGTATGTCTATGATGTGGGCCTAAAAACAATAGGTAACCAAGCTGGAATACAGACACTAGCGCCAGTAAACAACCGCAAGGTAAGAATCGCGTCGGAAGCATTTTTTACTAGTCCTATTCACTCCGTTTTAGCAGAAGCAGATACTTTACCATTCGACCTGCTTGTGTCGCAAGCTCGAACCGCAATACGCATTCTAGGGAAAGACTCCAGAAACACAGATCTACCGTTGGATGAGCGATCTAGAGAACAACTGCTAGATGCGACCGAGGAAACAATTTCAACGACATATCTGCGAGAGAGATTAAGTACCCGTGCGTGGAATACCACTCTCCCATCTATTGTGTGGGACATCAAGCCAAAAGTAAGAACTGGAGCTTCTTCGAGCACAGTACGTCCCGTAGCACAAGAGCTGCTATCAAACCGTTTCCGGTGATCCACGGCCCTTTACAACGATGGTTCAAAGTAGGCGTAGGACTTTTTGGCAACGGTCTGATACTCTCAGCTAGCCTTCCTTCACAGTACAACGTTTTTTAGGCATAGCCCTATGCCATCACAATGGCACTAACGCAGCACACTGGTACAAACCGTATAGTGGTTCTGTCAAATTCCGCGAGCTGTCTGTCGACACTCGAAGCTTTGCCGGCATCAACGCACTCGTGGATTCAGAAAATAGAAACATAGAAACGGAATAAACCGATTGAATTAAGCGGAGTCTACAGGCAATGTTGAAGCAGAGCGGTTAGCTGGTGAAGCAAGAAAAAACGCACCACTACCACTACCGGTCCCAGCAGATGATGCAACGAGAGAAGTTAAGCGCTTAATTCGACAACACTGAAACAACCAGTGGTTCTCTATGCACTATGCTAAACTACGACGAATCAAATTTGAAACTGGCAGATGGAAAGATCGTGACAACCCTGGCGACCATCGAGCCGTAACTCGACTCCGGATCGGGCACACGAGATTGACCCACAGCTTTCTCCTAGAAAAAAAAACAGAGCTACCACCATGCGAATGCTGTGGAATTACACTCGACACTCGACATCCAACACATTCTCCAAGACTGCAGGAGGTATTTTAACGCAAGGCGAAAACATGGAATGGATGGAATAAGGCTAAGAAAAGCACTCTATAATGGAAGCAAGAGCTCTCCATAAAAAAGAAAAAGTGATTAAATACATGAAAGATTGTAATGTGTATAGCAAAGTGTAAGCGATAAAATCAATAGCCTTTTTCAAGAATAAAAAAGAGAAGAACAATAAACAATAAACAATAAACAATAAACAATAAACAATAAACAATAAACAATAAACAATAAACAATAAACAATAAACAATAAACAATAAACAATAAACAATAAACAATAAACAATAAACAATAAACAATAAACAATAAACAATAAACAATAAACAATAAACAATAAACAATAAACAATAAACAATAAACAATTAACAATAAACAATAAACAATAAACAATAAACAATAAACAATAAACAATAAACGCAAAAAAATAATATTTGTTATGTCTCCTACAACGTTGTGTGTTTATATGATATACAAACTGGTGATAAACATTGTTGCCTTCTAAATACAACAGTTCTTCAGACACTGAAAAAAATCTAATTTCAAGGAATAATCTAATACAAATCGTTATATCTCAAAAACAAGATGAGTTCGAAGAAAAGTGTCTTCGGCAAAACTTTCTGTGATAATATTATCTACAACTTCGGTGAACACACCAATTCTTTAGAGTGCAAGACTATTGAAGTTAGATTTTGCAGCGCCACTAACGATGGAGTTCCGAACTAAAACTTGTTGTTACTCTCCGAGACTTTTTATATAATAATTTTCTTCTAAAGATAGTGTCAACAAAACTAGTATTTGGAGAGTAAATGAAAAAAGTTGACGATTTTGAGCTCTTGTCACGTGTAACTTGAGTTTTGATAGAAAATGCCTTTGTACGAAACCACAAAAAAAACGGGCAACAAGTTTAAATGACTATTTTTTATTTGGCTGAAGTTTCATATAGATGTTTCTATGGGTAAAAGATGCCATTTTGTGCTATTGGTTTAATTTTTCGGAACACGACTCATTTTTTTAGAAACGTTTGAAAAGTACCATCTTGGGAATGTTTTGATGATTACAAATATTTTCAGAGCCCAAACGGTTTGTTTTGTAATTTTTTTTAAATAAGAGCTAATCCAGCATTTTTTTTCGAAAATAAAATAATTTTGTTTTTAGAGTGTATATTCTTTTCGGAAGGACAAAATTATTATCTACAGCATTTCAGAAGACATCCTACACCCATTAAACGAACCGTTTTGGCTCTGAAAATATTTGTAATCATCAATTACTTCTCAAAATAGGATTTTTCAATAGCTTCATAAAAATGAGACATGTTCTGAAAAATTTAACCAATAAAACAAAATGACATCTTTTGTCTATATCCATGCAAAATTTCAGCCAAATGAGAAATGACAATTTAAAAAAATATTAAAACTGGGACTGAAAAATATTAAAAGTGGAACTGCTATTTTTAGAAAAGTCAGCGTTGAAAACCTTTGCTCTTCACAACGATTTGATCATTTCGAAAGATCAGCAACGCGATGTTAAAATCAGTATCATGAGTATCATAGTCCATTTCGTCATAGCAGATTCAAAAAGTAATTTAATTAAAATACTGATTACAATAAAAATTTAATATTTGAATCAAAGAAACAACCCTTCTGTCTTCATTTTCACTAAGCATCGGATTATGCGAGGAAAAAAAATCTATCTAATACGATCGAACAGTTTCTTACATGCATGGTTCTTTCACTAGAACAGTGCTCGCGTGAAAAAACAATTTGCTACAATTTTCATTTGTGTTTGCTTGAATAAAAGGACAATTGCAGCTGTTTTAATTGTCCTTTACTCAGCTGCACGTTTTTGGTAGTATAATGTTTTACATAGAGGGTAATTCAAAAATATGCCTTAACACGAACTAATTATTCTCAACTGTTTGTTTTATTTTAGACCACACAAAATAATGTTTATCTATTCTACCTCATTTGAATTAGGTCATCAGCGTCAGTTAAAATACTGATATCGAAACAGAATTTTTAAACCCAACAAAGCTATACTATCTATGAGGACGACTCCAAACACTGTCCGTTCCAAATACGACAAAAAAAATAATTTAAATAATTCAGCAACATTTGATTGCTGTGGTTTTAAGTTAAATTTAACAGTCGTAAACTTCATCAACGGAACAAACGATTCCGTTAATGGAAAAGATATCTGCTTCCACCACGCCATATCGGTTCACGTCCAGCAACCGCGCACCAGAGGCTCAAAAGTCAACATGAATTTCCAAAGTTCGCAAATATGCATGACCTTGGCATAGTCGAGAAGGTGTGATGAAATTAACCTAATTCCGGGTCAATTAAGATATTAGTATGCTTTTCCTGACTGCCAAAGCCAATGGAAATCGAGGCGTCTTCTGGGTTGCGTGAAGCAGTCGCAGTTTTCTGCCGAGGACATAAATTACGGCTATCAACTCGATAACCGGTAAGAGGGTTGCTTATTTTCACGTCTGTTGCTCTCCAACGTGGCATTTGGTAACGATTCATGATCTTGTAACTGTATATGCCCGGACCAAATAAGCGTGAGCATGGCCTTACGTTTAAGATGTAACTTCCGTACATTGCCCCGTATGGCATCACCTGAGGTACCTATAAACTTTGATTGCAGATCAAAAACTATACGCACTATTTTGAACTGAAAACTGTCTAATACGTTTACAAAACAGATTGATCTTCCATATGCGATACTGTTTGTGTCAATGTTGCTTGTAGTTGGTGACTAATATAAATACAGAATCTGATGAACAGAAACTAAATTCGAAATTTGTACATCTGCTCAACTAGGTACCCAGTGGTCTTTTTTTACGCGGGTTATTTCTATGCGGTTTTTTATACGCGATTTTTTACAATAACGCGGATTTTTTTACGCGGTAATAAATAAGTTTAGTATAAGTAAATCCAATAAAGTGGTTCATGACAATAAAATATTCTGTTTTATTGCATATAAATAATGCATATATTTAATATATTTGCTGTTATTATCAAAAAATCGGCAATTTCCGTTGATTCGGGAAGAAGGAACAAAAATACATTATGGGTAATCATGTCGAGCTCGTAAACAAATACCCAGCCGTAAAAATACTCACCTCCATTGACGAGTAATGGAAGATACACAGTTTACGGCTGGGTATTCGTATACGAGCTCGATGTGAAGACCCCTATTAATAATTGTATAACGATACGAGTCAGGGTCGTTTCGCTTAGCTTCCGATTAAGGAACGAAAGCTTAAACATGTGGCAAAATTATTATGAAAAAGTTATTGTCATGTTCTTCAATGAATTTTTCATTTTAGAAGCACTATAAACTCATTTTGTGTGTTTCGTTACCATTTTTATATCATTTTTCAAGGTTATATTAACTTACGTGCCATTTATTTTTAATCGGATCGTATAATTTTTTCAAAATTACGCGTATTTTTTATACGCGGATTTTTTCAACGCGGTACAACCAACCGCGTAAAAAAAGACCCCACTGTAGATGTGAAAAAAACTCGCGCAGATTAGTAACAATCGACCCGCCTATGAAACAAGAAGTGTTCCTGCTGAATTGATACAATGTTGGACTGAAACACATTGTACAAACCATCCGCCACTCCCAAGATGTTAACTTCAACGAGAGTATGCGGTGCGTATTTACTCTTAACAGTTCTTCTTCATTAAACATTTGCTACAGCTTACATGTTATCAAAAACGGCACAGCTACAAATTTGAAACCGCCCTGGAAGTTTCTTTTATTGGTGCCTAAAAAAACTAAAAACAAAACACGTCGATACCCGAAAAGCCTACACACTGCTTAGACAAGGTTGTTAAACTATTATAAATCCCTAAAGCATACGATGAGCTTGCAGTTCTTGTGTTATGGCATTACCTCTACACGGCATTAACGCTTTGTCCTCTAACCCCAGCAGTAAAATATTTTTTGGCAAAAGCATAAAACCCACAGTGCCACACTAGGATGTTTCCGTAAAGTCCTTTGACCCTTACCTTCGATGGTTGTCGTTGCCGGAAAGAAAAAGGTACCATCAAACACGGTTCATGGAGTGTCGAAATCTTCGGTCCAATCACACCCCAAGACAGTAGGCATATGCACTGGAGTATACACTTAACTTTCGAACTTGAACTTTTGAAATCAGACCAGCCCTATCACTCCCATTCTTTCCAGTAGATGAAAGCCAACGTGGTTCGGATTCATTCAGATCCCCATAGAGTCGAAAGTGAAAGTGTGTGGATACGAGGAGGGTGTTTGTTTGCCTTTGGTCGGGTTTATTTTGTTAAGTTCCTTCCCTCCCATTTTCTTTAGGTGGCACGTAACGCCGATCTAATCAGCAAGACGTGATATGAGAAAATTATGATGTTACTATTTTCCACAGAATGCGGATGAAACAAATGGGATTGCTTACATTTACGAATAAGGTTCGAAAGACGGTTCCTCTTCATCCACACATACCTACATATATACACACTATTTGTTTGATAATGCAAATTGGATCCAATGGATGTGATTTCCTGAAACACACCAGTCGGATGTTTCGCAATCAACATGCCACCTGGAGTCACATTTTTGTGTGATCAAATCTTTGGCAGCTTATAAGCAAACATGGTGTAAGTTTACTTCACATGTGTTGGATGGCTGTTTGGTATGACAAATATGAGACAACAATTTGACACTTACCTTGCGGGACAATATCTCCCTTTTCCCTCGTCCAGTAGTTGATTGACTTAGGATACGCCTCCGAATGGCATTCCAGCGTCATACGTTGTCCCTCAACTGCTCCGACAAGCTGATTTGGCACCCAGATCATCGGGGGGACTGCGAGAACGGATATTGAACTTAACAGTGCACTGAACGCAGTTTTGCGAGGTATACTTACAATGAACTATTAACATAACGCGTTTACTGACGGAAGGAGGAACTCCGTTCGAGGCAATGCATAAATATGCTCCCATGTGCAGGCGATTTACTTTCGGAATACTGAACGATGAACCCTCAATGGATGAAACTAGAAGATTTTTGAAAAAAGTTAGCCTGTTTGAATATCACTCTATTTTATTAACAACAATTTGGAATAAAGATCATAACATTTGGATGCATGGTATAATTCTTTTTGATGTCTAAGATTTTCAGTGCATAAATTATTTAGTTAAACAACTAGAGTTATATATGATCCAAGACGATTTCAACCTCGAAACGAGCGCAACAAAGAACCAATGAAATCAAGTTGTCGTGTAGTCAAATTACAAACGATCCGAACTTTCAAGGAAGAATGAGGTAGCGAAATAATACTGAAAGAAGTCTAACGCAAACAGGTTATTGTAAATGAAAACCAATCGGAATCTTAAGATATGTGACAGTATCCCTTGACGAATTGTTGTATATTTATTGTTAATGTTATTCTTTTCACTGAGTTCTGACGTAGACTGTACCATAAATACAAGGAGAATTAATTAAATACTGAGTTGATTTTTTTTATGGATCAATTTTTATTTATTCCCAAAAAACAGATAAAAGAAACAATCATGATACATAGAAAGCTTTCCAGCAAAAATACCAACTCACTGATAATTCACTCAAAAACTGCGCTGATATGATATATTACTACTACTTTTGCCCATGAATTATTTTCGATTTTGAAAAAAAATTTATTGCGTTTTTCATCAAAGATATGCTTTTTTCATCAATGGTATCATTTCAAAAAAGCGTATGAAAAATAAGCTGAGAAAGTTGACGAAAATTGACCATTATTACAGAAAATAATCAAATGAAAGTAAAAAACGCAGTAAAAATATTATGAAACCATAAAATCTCGCGTAATTTTTCAAAGCGACCTATCTAACATTGAGAGATTCTCTTTGTTCACTTTCTCTTTGATCAATAATTATGTTATTTTTTCCATATTTCATAACATTCAATACATAGTAAGCAAGACAGTATTACTATCTCTCGATTAAGGGGAAGAAAGCTTAGAAAATATATATAATGACAACGTAATTAACGGAACAAAGTGAGAGAGGAGAGAATCTGTCATTGTTACTTAGGTCCCTTTGAAAAATTACGCGAGAAATGGTTAGATCAGTTAGATCCTCCTCTGATATACAGGGTGTCACCGTGAAAGTGATACACTTTATTTATGCCATAGTATTAAAACAGATGAATATTTCTTCTCTGGTTCTTTTTTACGGTGCTGGCTCAACAAGCCAGTCGTCGTAAGTTCGAGTCTCGGCTCGGGAAATACTGTGAGTGTCAGTAGGATCGTAGCGTTAGCGCCGCAATTGTCCTGTACACTAAACAGTCGGCTGCGAAGTCTGTGTATAAATAAACAGAAGGTCGAGTTCCGGAGCGGAATGTAGCACCAAGGCTTTGATTTGCTTTTAGAGTAGTGAAATGTTGTTATATTTTTATTTTGATAAAATACATAAAGACAAACTTGGCATTATAGCGTTTGCCAAAATGGCGCGTAAAAAACTGGATACAACCAATGTGTTATGCGCTGACACTGTATCTTGTTGAAAGCAGAGCTATCTTTTCCAAATAATTCCTTGGTACGAGGCGGCAAATATTCTTCAATGACGTGTTGTGACCATCACAGCTAAAGCATTCTGTAATCATTCCACTCCTCTTTTATCGTCTTTTTTATTATTTCAGGTAGAGTGCTACCAAACACCTGAAAAACTAACCTCAGATTGAGTGGGATTTGACCCACTAAAAACCCTGTCTGAAGCAATCAGAACCTGACAGGATCTGTGTCAGGTGGAAGGACCCGATCCATCCGGATACCACCGGAATAAGTTGGTGCGTCCATCTACTTTTTGCGGAGTTGGACCATTCCTGCTGCCATCATCGAGAATGATCTCCTGGTACATGTGTCACCTCGATCAAAGCATTTTACGTCCTCCCTAATGGCTATACTGATAGGCATCATCCGGACAGGACGCAGATTGCGTCGTATGACACTGTACGAAACGCACTTGCAACCCTCAGACACATGAGCCTGAAGCTATATTCCAGTTTACCATGATAACTGTCAGTACCTAGCGCTTTGGGCCCTAAGTATAGACGAGACCACGCTGGCAAGCAGTTTACGCTTGCTGCCCTACAACGCTGAGCTATTTGACATCATTCGAAATAGTGCTGTCATAGCCGTTGAAGCCTTCTTGCAGTCATAGTTGACGTGACTCTGAAATGTGAGCTTATCGTCAACCATAACCCCCAAGAACTTCAAAAATCACATTGAGGTAATGGTGTAGTCTCCGACTCTGACCGCCGCCTGTTGTTCTGTTTTGCGGCCATTCACAACCGTGACCTCCGTGCGCTAACTTCAGTTTCCTGGAGTTCCAGGCTTCAACCTTGCGTACACAGTGCGCGGGTGTCAACTCGACCTCCTCGATCCACTCGCCGTAGACCTCTAACGTTATGTCGTCTGCAAACCGACGATCACAACTCCTACACTGCCGGTACCCGCATAACTGTCCCATACTGATTTTGGTCACTTTTGAGTTGTCATCGGGAATTGACTTAATTGTTATAATATTTTCTGGGAAAAAATTAAAATTGATACTTTTGTGTGGAAAAACATGGAAAAAATACCAAGTTGTTTTTGTCCCATATTGAAAGTACCCGCATTACAGTCCCACTGCATAGCGGTACAAACTGCAAACATATAATTTTGCTCCAGATTAGTGTATATCGGATTATTTCAGGCATATAGAGGTATGTCATTTATTTACCTAGACTAATGTTGTTTTTCGGTAGTACAATCTACGTTGGATAGCATCCAGCATGGACCTGCCCTTCCAGAAACAGAACTGGTTACTTGCCAGATTGTTTGCACCGTGTGTTCCGTGTACCTCACCAGTCTGTTGAAAATAATCTTATCAAGCACCTTGCCAGCTGTGCCCAGCAGGTAGATTGGCCTGTAAACCCTGGCGGTTTCCCAGCCTTCGGTAGTAAGACCAAGTTCTGCCACTTCCACCTCTCCGGGAAGAGGCAGTCATACAGGCACCTCTGCACGACTCTCCGAAACAGCCCGGAGGCCGCTTTTATCGCCAACCCGCTTGCCAGGTTAGGGATTCCATCCGGTTCCGGTGCCTTGCTAATGGAACGTCAGAGAAAAAAAAAATTCTTTAATGAAAATTTTTATGCGAGTAACGATGACTTGCATTCAAAAAAAACACCCATATTAGAAACCGGAAGTTTCCATCTTAAAGTTAAAAATGACGCCTGGAGTCAAGAGTTGGCTCCTGAGCATCGACCCTGAAACCGAAAAACCTGGTTGAAATATCTGTTTAATTTGTATGGAAGACTCCCTCCCATTTGTGTTTGATTAGTATAAGAGCCCTCCCATCCAGAAGTTGGAGGGGTGTCGAACCATCATGAAAATACTTTAGGCTCCCAACATCCTCCACATGCCAAATTTGGTTCATTTTTTTTTGTGGGAAACCCTTCCCTTCCAGAAGAGGGAGAGGTGCCAAACTTATATGGACAAATTCAATATCCCTAAAAACATCCATATGCCAAATTTGGTTCCATTCACTTGGTTAGTTTTCGAGATGTGCAGAAATTTGTGTTTCATTTGTATGGGACCCCTCCCTTCAAGAAGAGGGAGGGGTCTAGAATTATCTTAGTAAACTTTCCCGGCCCTTTAAACCCCTATATACAAAATTTTACGCCTATCGATGCAGTAGTTTCAGAGCCTATATGGATCAGACTCACAGACAGACAGACTGGACTGCATTTTTATATGTTTGAATTAGATAGTGGTTGGCAAATGGCTTGACATTCACCTCTGTCCAGCAACTCCTATTCCAACCCCCACGTGGTGCCGACCGGAATACGAGTAACCTTAGCGGCGATCGGGTAACCAACCCCGGTGGAAACTATGGTCGTATGCTGACTGGGAAGGGTGTCGTAGGTGGCTGTATCCCCAGATAAGGGTGGCGTACAACAGCGTCTGACCCGGAGCGGGCGGCTGACTTATGGAATGCTGTATCCCGCCAGCTACACCTAAGATGGCAGCCCCATCAGCAGGATGTAGGTATCGCGACCCTGTTAAGGTAGCATATTGAAACATTGCTTCAACCAGAACAAAGAAATTAGAATCACGGAACGGATCAATCGGCAAAGACCTAGGCTACGAACACGGAAAAAGATTAAGGTAAACGATTGGAAATCGGGTACCTGGAACGTCCGATCTCTCAATGAACCGGCGCGGGCTGGCTTGCTTGCTCGAGAACTACAGCGGCAGGGAATCGGTGGCCGAATTCCGGAGAAAGGGAATCCCGTGTAGTGGACCCTATTGCACGCACTTCTTTCAAGTACCGCATCTACTACAGTGGCGGCAAAGCAACGGAACGGGGCGTCGGTTTCGTAGTGATGAGAAATCAGAAAACAAGAGTCAACCGGTGGAGGCCCGTAGATGATCGTATATGAGTGTTGAGGATTAAGGGCAAATTCTTCAACTACAGTTTAATTAACACCTACGCACCGACAAACGACAAATCCGATGAAGCCAAAGATGAGTTCTATGACAAACTTGAGCGAATCTATGACGAGTGACCAAAATATGACGTAAAAGTCGTCATCGGAGAAACAAACGCACAGGTTGGAAAGGAGGAATTCTTCCTCCAATCATTGGAACCAATGAAAACAACCTGAGGCTGATAAACTTTGCCGCGGTTAGAGGAATGGCCATATGTAGCTCATATTTTCCACGTTTAAATATTCGGAAACACACCTGGAGGCATCCAAATGGAGAAGCCTGCTCCCAGATCAATCACGTACTGATTGACGGTCGGCACTTTTCGGATGTAACTGATGTTAAGTCTTTTCGGGGACCAAATATTAACTCCGATCATGATCTCATCGTTTGTAAGCTCCGCACACGGTTGACGAACGTGCTGAAATCTCGCACAGAGGAAGACGCGTTTCAACATTCAGCAGTTGAAAGCTGATGGCGTGGTAGCAGAACACGCCAGAGAGCTGGATCAACGGATCGCAGAACAGCAGGAGGAAGGAATGGAAGACAAAAATGGGCTGTGGAGCAGTATCCACGGCGCCATCGCAACGACTGTGAGAGAGGTGGTAGGTACGACGCGTGGTAGACAGCGTAATGGCTGGTTCGATGCCGAGTGCCAGAGAGCGACAGATGAGAAGAACCATGCCAGGAGCCGCATGCTCACTGCGGCTACTCGTCAGAACAGAGAGAGGTACAGGGGGGCAAGAGCTGCCGAAAATATACACCATCGTCGGAAGAACCACGAGTACGAGGAGCTGGTGCTCGCCAGCGCAGAGTACAGCTGTTCTCAAAACGACGTGCGAAGATTCTTTAGAACTGTCAACAGAGTCAGAAGCAGGAATTTCCATGTGCCGGTTATGTGTAATGACAAGGACGGCAACCTGCTTACTGATAAATCGACGGTTGTAGCCAGATGGAAGGAGCATTTTCAGGCGCGATTGAACGGTGAGGAGCCGGATGAGCAGAGCAGGAACAGGATGACAGGAGTAGTTGAAAAAGCCGATTAGCGAGCTGAAAAACGGCAAGACCGCTTCGTACCTTTTAAGGGGGAAGCAGCGAGATTGGGACTTGTCATTAACTCTGCCAAAAGAAAGTACATGGTAGCTGGCAGAGAGCGTGGAAGTCCCAGTGGTGTTGGTGCTGAGGTGGAGATAGATGGGGAACGATTTGAAGTGGTTGACGAATTCGTTTATCTTGGTACGCTTGTGACATTTGACAACGATATGAGCCGTGAAGTGAAACGACGAATGGCAGCTGCGAACAGAGCCTCCTACGGACTACGTAACCAGCTAAGGTCAGGTAATTTGCAAACTCGCACAAAGCTAGCACTGTATAGGACGCTGATACTCCCGGTGGCCCTTTACGAACATTAAGCGTGGACGCTGAAGGAAGCTGATCTACGAGTGCTCGGAGTATTTGAGCGTAAAATTCTGTGATTGATACTTGATAGTAAACTGGAAGATGGAGTGTGGCGCACACGCATGAATCACGAGTTGTATCAGGTGTACAAACATGCTGATATTGTGAAGGTAATACAGCGGGGCAGGCTTCAGTGGGCTGGACATGAAGCCAGAATGCCTGACGAGAGAACCGCCAAAACTATCTTCAGTAGAGAACCAGGAAGAGGCCGTCGACTCCGTGGTAGGCCTCGCACGCGGTGGATGTGCGCTGTGGAAGAAGATGCACGATCTGCTGGTGTACGGGGAGACTGGAGAACGGCTGCCCAAGAAAGAAAAAGCTGGACATCTCTAATTCAACAACTTTTGACGACACTCTCCCTGTCATTTGACTTGTTTTTTGCTAAAATGAATATATACGCTGTCGTAATTATAACAAAACGGCTTGAACTTTTTTATCTCCCCCTTCTGGTTTTCAACATTTTGAAGGGTGGGAGAGGGGTGACATAAAATTAATTTAAAATTTATACAGGCCCTATTATTATTAACTTAAGGTACCAACAAAAATATTTAAATATAAAATGGAAAATAATTAATGAAACAACGTTGCTAAAGACACTACGACATTTAAAATAATATTTTAGAGTCGAAAAAATATCGATCGCATTTTTGCAGTTTTAGAAACAATGTGCGCTAGGTGGATTATTTCGTGGTTTTGTTATTCTTTCGTAGTTCATGTGTTACTTTCTTTTTGGCTTCCATTTCGGCTTTTTTCTGTTACTCTTGTGTCTCAATATATATTTTTTCACGCCTTCACACAGTTTGCACAGTAGCAATTTAAAGGTTTAAAATGATTTTGTTAGAGTAGTCAATGAACAAAAATGTGTATTAACTTAATACGGCTAATTTGATGATGTTGATTTTTTATTTTCATCCAGATTACCTTACAGCCTTAGGAACAAGAGTTCTACTATTCGTTTTGAATACTAGTATGAACATTATATAATTATGCTTTAATTAAGTAATAAAAGCTGATAGATAATACTAAACATATGCATGGCTTAGATCTACCCTACGCTTTTTTCGTGCTATTTGAATCAGATTAACACTTGTGCGAATTGAAGGTACGCAATAACTCCGGCTGCGTGTAGCTCTCAACAATAAATCAACAGCAATTACTCTCGCAATGTAGCTATAATTATTACTTGAAATATCACGCGAAAAGTCACAATTATTGATCAGATTTGTATGTTTACAATATAATACCTACCAAATGACTACTATCCCAAACGTCATTTAACATTCCAACTTTATTTACATCAACGGAACACTGTTTTGTATGCCCTCTAACATTTTATGAATGAGCCGTGTGCCCCGTGTGTTTGAACAACGAAGTCACGTTGGTAAAGATCTGATGAAATATGTAATACAGCCATCAAGCACAAATAAAAAGAGATACCTCAGCCAACGTAAACAAAAATTCGCCCTGCTTGCCTTGCATTCCTGCCCGTTGCGACACCGAAGAAGACATAAGACGGCAATCAGGCGTGAAATAGCTTCCCAGCTCCTCGTCACTGTCGTAGAAAAAGACGGGATCAAGGCAGACGCTCGGTACTAACCCCTACGGCCGTCGTCAAGTACAATATCGTAGAGCCGTAGAATCAACAACGGCGATGGCGAAGAGGGATGCACGAACGAACTCTTCCAATTCAATCACAAGGCGGGAACTGCTCTTCGATAAAGTGGAGAAATTATTCACCAATTGATTCCTCCGATTTTGATTCAATTATCCCATCCGTGTGTTTGTTTTGATATGGAATTGCTAATTCGTTTTCCCTATTTAGCAAACAGATAATTTCTGCATACTTATAGGAATACTATACATAATCCACGCAAAATCTGGCTGTTATCATGTGGAATGTTTAGAGGTTTTGATGAGATAATTGCAAGAGTGGTTAGAATATTATTATTTTTCTTTAACATACTTACACATAGCTGTGTTTAGAAAACTGAACCATTATTAGTTATTTTAAGAACAGCCACTAAGCATGCAACTAAATGAGTTCTATATGGTTTAACGATAGCATACGTATACAACTACTCAAACATAGTTGAATATTGTATGTTCTACTAAACAATATTGAACGTACCTAGCCTGAAACCAGGTCCGTCAAATCAGCGTTTCGAATAAGCTCCCTGTTTTACTCTACAAAGCTCCAAGGTTGTTTATTTGAAAACTTTAGCGCATAATTTTTACCGGAAGCAATATATTTTTCGCGGTCGCAGGTATGCGCGAGCACTGCAGTCTGGAGATTAAAATCAGGCAATACGAGTGGAAAACTTTGTAGCTGTGGGTGACGTATGAATATGATATGCAATCGAGCTAAGTGATATATTGGCGCGAGGCAAACGAAAGAGCTGTGAATTTTATAGACGTTTGGTAGCTGAAGCAATGAGTATGTTTTATTATTTATTTTCTTCTGTGTACACATACAAGCATCGGCCAGACCACACGTACGTCGGATATTTATTTGTCGGCTCTTGTGGGAGGCTTTCTTCAAATTGAACTAATTTCAATATTCGAAAATTCTCTTCTGGGAGCCGACGTTTTTAATTTCTCTTAGCCGACGCTACACTGTACATAGTGGTATCCGACATATGATTCCAACGCCCAGTGGGATAGATTGATTAAAAGTTGAAGAAAAAAAAATCCAAGACGCGTTTTAAGGTGGTTTTATTTATGTACCGTGCTGACAAAAATCAAAAACAGTTTTAGTATTTATATCTTCAATTTTTTCCACTGATTCTTTCGGGTAACTTTTCAGATTTAACGTTGACTTTCAAATTACTAAATTAAACAATAAACGCTAGGAAATAGACAGGATCGTCTCATACTCAAAACACCGCATGTGAATGGAGGTTAGCTTGGTGTTTTCTTGGCGTTAAAACCCTCGCATCCAGCGTTATTTTGTCCCAAGATAAGGTTAAATCATTTTCTGAAGAACGGTGCAGTGATCTATTTTCACTACTCAATTTGTTATTAATTTCTACAAGTTTAAACTGCGTGCTAATTGCCGTCTCATATGAATTAATGACGGGTCGGTTCTAATAGGTTCCTAATAGCAGCAATAATTTTTTTAAGGCGAGGTAAATACTGCGGAGAACATGGGCACTGTTTAAATTTCATAAAATAGAATGTTTTATGATAATTTGGTGATGCGAATACTTTTTTCTATAGTATGTCAATACTTTTGAGACGCACTGTGAAATTGCAGAAAGCGAACTGTCAAATTTGTGATCAAAACAAACATAGTTTCGTGCTATTCGATATACTTGTTACTCTATACAGAAAATAAAGGAAAACTTGTGAAACTTCTGTATCTCGTGTTTCCGACAGCAACGTGTTCATTGTTCCTGTTGTAATTGTTCTTATTCATTGTGTTTCTGATAACTAGTGAAAACCCAGCGATTTCTCGATGTTTCAATAGAGCTATGACCGATAGGAAAAAAGAGGGACATATAACGTAGGGAAAGATGAACACACGAGTTTTCGCACTTGTATCATGGATTGCGTTCTACAGATGTTTACAAAATACTTCCGTAAAAGTACCCGGTAATGGTTTATGATGAAAAGCTGTTAGAAGTGGATCACCAGTGAAAACAGCGGTTCCACGAACTACGCTGATTCGCCACCTGACGAGACCAGTTGTATCACCTCGGTTAGGACCACTTGATCCCAAGTTCAACCCCAGCAAGAAAAAAAGCTGGTACGGCAGCTTCAATAATCATAATAGATGATAAGTATTTTCAATAATTTCACAAAGCGATTTATTGACTTCCCTCTCTTGTCTATAAATTATTTGGCTGACTGGCGCACCAAACCTTTCCTTTCGTCATATCCAAATCACCTGCAATGCTATCAAGTTGATGGTCTCACTCAACTAAAACTAGCTATAAACAATCATGTACGCATACACTTTAATGAGACAGCGAAAAGATCATCCTAACATCTCGAATGAAGGGTACCTTGTACAAACCGCTAGTAAATCAACTGTTTTCTGCGAGCATGAGAAATGGCAAATTAAACAATAAACAAACAATAAACAAACAAACAAATAAAAATTACAATAAACATTTAGTTTACATAATTTCTGAGGATTTTACCTAATTCGCCGTCCTGTAGTGATATGTTTTCGCCTCCTTCCCTGCGCCATACAATACTAGGCGAGGGTGATCCTGTAGCTGCACAACGCAGAGTGACGTTGCTTCCCTCGCGTGCCACCATGTCGGTGCTGGTAGGATAATCCAAAATATCAGGAGGCACTGAAATTCACAACAAATTGTACAACATTTGCTGTAATATGTTATCTTATTAGTCCCTAGAAAAGTAAAAAAAATAGACCAGAACCTTGGAAAAAAATTGATTTGCTGCGAAAAAATTCACGACAGATTATTAGCCCTCGTGTCAAACTCGGTAATTCTTTGCGAGAACCACTAAGGTTGCTAGTGGCAAGTGAAATTTAATTGAACATGGCTGAGAGGATTACAACAATTGAAAACTTGGTAAACTCATAGTACATAAGGCAAATTTTCGCATTCTCGCTATACGGAAGAGGTCCACGTAGAGAAAATGAAAAATAGTAATTATTTGTTTCACACCGTCTAGAACACATGAATGGAAAGCCATAACTCCAAGACTAGTATTGGTGCCGTCTGCGGTGTGACTAAGGTAAAGGAAGTATTAAGAAAAATTTATTCGAATGTGAACTCAGTCCAAAGTACTGTGCATTAGCGCAAAGACGGCTTTATCCGGGTGACCACTTTAAATATTTCGTGACTGTCGGCAGTAATGCCTCGGCGTATAAATAAATTGTTCCTCTATTCGCTACGTTACAGTTTATTTTTACGATTGTGTGTATGATTTTTCTTGTACCTAGGCTGTTTTGATTTCTTTTGACGAAAAAGAAAAAAAATCAATTTGATTGCCAGACATGGTAAATTTTTTTATACTTTCGTGCTTTTATAGCGGCAAAGTATTCATCAAAGTAGCAAACATTTCCTCTGTCGTGGAAAACGATACAACCTAATGCGGTGACTCAAAAAAAAAAAATTCAGGAGAGAAGCTAATTACAAGATAACCTTCATGGTAAATCATTATGTATTGCATTTTAATTGAGAGTGACGCACTGTTGCTTGTTATGTTGTGCTTTACTGAACGCAATCGGCATTAATTTAAAATCGATAATTGAAGACAATTTTAACCGATACAAGTGCGTGACAACTACGGCGCATATAACTACCTACAACATCCAAATATCCCATCTGGCTCTTCATAGGATCAGTGTTGATTTGGCACATGTACCAGCCCTTATCGCTCTCACGGATGTCCCGTATACGCAACTGCCAGGTTTTCTTCTCTGTGTAAGTAATCCCGATGCGCTTGTTCTTGGTTATGACATGATTTTGGATAGTTAGAATGGTTTGTGTATCTACCCGCAGCCACGCAACCTGTAAAAGAAAACCGAATTCGTAGTCAGTGTATAGTCTACCGTAGCAATTGATATATATCTAATGTTTAAATTCAATATTAGTAGTAATATATTTTAAACAATAACACTATTCACTCAGTATATTAATAATAAAGTTAAAGTTAACTGAGCTAGAGCCCGGTTTTGTTATGAATACGGTTTGATCAATTATTGTTGCATATTAGCCATGAAAAATACCCAACACGAACTCTATCAAAAGTAATAATCAACTACGCTTGAATATCTTTCGATGTAATTAAAAACGTTTGTGTCAGTTGAAGAATTCTGAATCACTACGCAAGTCTGTTATTACGAACATGGTATTTTGGCATACAGGCTTTCACATACTATATGTGTATGATAACAATTTTTAAAGTGGCATAGAACCATTTGAAATGGAACTAAGTATGCCACCTTAAGTTGAGGTAAAGGTTCTAGTCAAAAGCGCCGCAAATTAATATAGTTTCATGATGTTTTTATTTTATATATTTTACTAATACCAATATATAATTTATATCTTATTACATAACATAAAATTATTAATACATATTGAAAACCGTGTGCGGTAATTAGTAATGCGAACTGCCCACTTTACGACCCTACCAAGTGATCTGAAACAAAAAATACAAAAAAATACAATAAGGATGGTAAAAGGCTGGACATAGCACCAACAGTGCTAGTACTAGTTAGCATGAAATAGACCCCAGTGTGGTCCAGAGCATACTGCCAAGCAACTGCTATCCCTAATTGTACGTGGTAACGACTGGGATACAAGCAACCAACGGCAGTCCCGTCGCGGAACAAGACATCACGAGAGTATAGGGCGAATCAGAAACTTCGCGCTTGGAATTTTGGTACTCTGCTCGAACCGGCGCGCGCGGACTTCTTGGCCAGAGAGCTTACCTTACCTTACCAGTCAGCTGCGCACCCAATCGCCATGTTCCAGTCGGGTTATTTTCGAGATCAATTTTCATCGGACAGTCAACAACATTCTTATGACATGCCCAACCCACCGCAGTCTTCCGATTTTCACCGTTTGAACGATGAGTGGTTCTTCTAGTAGTTTAGGCAACTCGTGGTTCGTTCGCCTCCACCATCTGTACTTCACCACAAATAATACGCAGCACCCCCCGTTCGAAAAGCCTAAGAGCCCGTTGGTCCTCTCCAAGCATGGTCCAGGTTTCGTGGCCGTAGAAGACTACCAGCCTGATCAGTGTTCTGTAGATGTTCAACTTCATGCGGTGGCGGATTACATTCGAGCGAAGCATCCTCCGGAGTCGAAAGTAGGCACGATTTCCTGCCATAAGGCGTCCACGAATTTCTCTGCTGGTGTTGTTGTAAGCAGTCACCAGTGAGCCTAGGTACACGAACTCGTCTATCACCTCGATTTCATCACCACTAATATGAATTCGTGGTGGAAAGTTAATACTATTTTTTCTGGAACCTCTTCCTCTCATGTACTTAGTCTTCGATGCGTTTATGGCCAGTCCAATTCGCCCGGCTTCTGCCATCAGTCTGGTATACGTTTTTATCAACTTCTCAAGGGTTCGTGCTACAATATCAATGTCAACGGCGAAGCCAAAGAGCTGAACAGACCTTCTAGTTATTGTGCCACTCGTATCAATACCAGCTTTACGCATCACACCTTTCAAAGCGATATTGTATAGCAAGCATGATAGTCCATCACCTTGCCGTAATCCTCTTCGAGATTTGAAGAGACTCGAGAGTGTCCACGAAACTCGAACTACACACATCACCCGATCCATCGTCGACTTGGCCAACCGTGTCAGTTTATCCAGGAAACTGTAATCGTGCATAATCTGCCATAGCTGATCTCAATCGATTGTGTCGTATACCAATTTAAAATCGATAAACAAATGATGGGTGATCAAATTATATTTAGGCATTTCTGTAGGACCTGCCGTAACGCGAATATTTGGTCCGTGGTGGCGCGTGTTCCCATAAATCCCACTTGGTATTGCCCCACAAACACCCTCGCAAACGGTGATATTCGACGGCACAGAATGTAAGAGAGTACCTTGTAGGCGGTGTTCAGCAGCACTGTACACTCTATCCACTCCTACGGTACTACTCCCTCCTCCCAAATCAATAACCCAGTGTAGCGCCTTAGCCAGTGATTTGACGCTGTGATTCAACAGCTCGCTGGCGGGTTGGTCTGCTTCAGCTACTTTGTTGTTTTTCAGCCAGCCGATCGCCTCTTCAACCTCCTGGAGGTCAGTTGCATGAATTTTGTCTGTCTGATCTACTACCATTTCTTCGTCGTCCACTACTGCGCCGTCAAAGTGCTTCCACCTTTCAATCGCCTCACACTTGTTCGTGAGAAGGTTACCGTCCAGGTCCCTGCACATGTCGGCTTATGGCACATAGCCTTTGCGGGAACTGTTCAGCTTCTTGTAGAACTTTTATGTGTCATTCGCACGGTACAGTTCCTCCATCACCTCGCGATTTCGATCTACCTGCTCGCGCTTCTTCTTTCGTAAGACCGAGTTTTACCTGTTCCGTGCGTGTCGGTTGCGCTGACCAGAGAGCCGAAAGCAGATGTGGTGGTAGCAGCCAAACAAGAAATGCGTTAGCTAAGAATCGGAGAACGTGAATTCCGGGCGGTAGACCCGACCACGGGCATTTCCTACAGTCGCGGGGATAGTACGGTACGGGGCGTCAGTTTCGTGCTATAAAATAAATAGACCCACATAAAGCATGTCATTAGGTGGAGGCCCAATAATGAGTTTAAGGGCATTAAGGATAACGGATAGATTTTTCATATACAGCTTTATCAACATGTACACACCGACAAACGAAGAAACCGACGACGTAAAGGAAAGGTCTACGAACTAGTTGAGAACACGTAAATAAATGAATAAACAAAATAAATAAAAATGGACTCCATGCTGATCAACGGCTCCTCGGAGGCCAAACGTCGATTTGGACTATCCTCAGAGTATGGTCTAAAAAGAAACTACCTAAGGACTGGTTCTCACTCACTCACTTATGTATCCTAAGCACCTGCAGTGGTGCATAGAGCCGACGTGAAAGATTTCCACTGACGACGATTCCCAGCTTTCGCCTTGACCTGAAACCAGGTCAAATTCTCGTCGTCTTTTTTATTTTCTCTATTGAGGCTCCGCCGCCATGAGCCCCTAGGTCTGCTTCTGCTGCGATGTCCTGACGGGTTCCAGTGCAGCGCCTGTTTGCAGATTTCGTTTCCACCCTTTCAAAGTGTGTGGCCCACCTCCACTTCCGTTCTCGAAATTCTATAGATATCGGTAGGATATACCCGAGCTATAGGAAGGGACATAGACTCGACTGTAGTTACTATCCAGGCAAAACCCTCCTCAACTCTGCATGTAAAAATCTCTCACGTATCCTGTCCTATAGACTGAGGCTTTCATCAATACCAATATGGTTTTCGAGCAGGAAGGTCTACAATGAACCAAATGTTTTCTTAGAGACAGATCCTCGACAATTTTTAAGATCACAACTGCAGGTACATCTGTTTATAGACCTCACGGCTGCGTACGATTCTGTTAAACGCAACGAGTTGTGGCAAATTCTGAACTTGACTTCCAAACAAAGCTGGATAAGGTGCGTGCGACATCCAGCGTTAGGACAGCGGCTGAAAATTTGGTCACAATTGTGTCGGGCTCTAAAACTTGCTGTTCAATATAGCCTTGGAAGTTGTTATGCGAAGGTCATGTGAGCGAGGAGTGAAAGCATTACCATGAAGTTTCACATTTTCTAATTTTTTTGCCTTGGGGATTTACATTTGGTGTTATGAACCTTTTAGATTGGGCACATTTTTTGACAGCCAACCAATGAGTCATCACCTTTCGATCTTCCCAACGTTTAAGTTCCATGTTTACTGCACAATTTGATATTCCGCAGAAAGGTTATGGGCCAATGATCTGTGTTCTAGGCTTTGTGGACGACATCGATATCACCGGTTTTGATAGTAGAACTGTAAAGGAGACCTTCACGACTCCTAGAAGGGAAGCTGCGAGAATAAGACTCACGTCCGCAAGAAATTTGCGCATTACAGGACTCTAATCATCCTGGTGGTTCTCATGCATGATGGACATGGAAGGAGGACGAGCGCTTGAGATATTCGAACGTAAAATCCTGCGATCAATAAAAAATAAAAATATTTATCAAATGGTTTTCATTACACCTGTCATTGGATCCGAGTTTTCGATTCTATTGAAGCACCTTCTCTGGTTTCTCAATATTTTGGTACCTAGTTTTTATTATTTTAGCACCTAGTGTTATATTTGTAGTCTAACCAATAGTTCTGGACTCAATAAGGGTTAAAAAAGCTTAAACCTTTATTTTTTCCAGTTTGAACTCTAGGGCAAAACCTGTGTTTACCAGTCTAATTCCTCTATTTGACATACCAAAAATACTTAATCTTTCGATTTTCGACTACAGCTATGACGAAGGATCGGGAACGTGCGAAAAAGGGTTTTTAACCAAAGGTTATTCATCTCTTTTACTCTATTGAGTACAACACCACCAAATAATTTATATCTGCTAACTACGATGATTAGTCATTACCGAGCGTTTAGCGATGCTGACAATGAATTTGTTAACCCACCAATCAACAAACAGTTCAAAATTGGAACTGTTAGGGTGAAACGGGATTATTTTTTTCATACAATTTGAAGGTTTGGTTTCTTTTTGCTTCTCAGTTTCGAACGTAAAAAGTTCAGCTTTTATTGAACAAATAGCACCCAAATTACTACTCTAGACATGCGCCGGCGGTGCAAAGAATCGCCCAAAGTTTCACGCACATAGTCTTTTTAATTTAGCATAGAATTAGCTTTCAAAATTCGAAGTACCTAATTGCAACTTCGTGCTGTTTCACCTCATGATACGTTAGAATCGTGCATACATAAACGACATTCGCTCCTTGCTTTATATGTCTTACTTATTAATATACACGTTGAATGGTAACTCACTTATTATAATATTATTATTCAGTATTTTGCATATTGAAAACGCATCAAAGAACATTATAATACAGAGTGACATCAACAAGTTAATTGGACATAATGCGTTCTAACACTAAAGTTCTTCAATGATTATGAGAACTATATCACATTTTTCGCGGAATGAATTATGTATAATCTACTTCGAGGGTCTTTGACCGCCAGTTTCCTGCGTTTTCAATATCGTCTGTACTCAATAGTTTATCAGTGGCACACCAAAAGCAAGTTTTCAAGCAAACTATAATCAAATATCAAACCTTATATGCACCTAGATCATGAACAACACACGTCAGGGTCGCTTCTCGTCCGACAGCTGCCGTCACGTTCGCGATGGGAGCGCTGAACTTCGGATCTGTGATCACTGCAGAAAAGAGAAATAAGCACGGATGAAACTGTTATTTGATATCAGCACACGAGATTTGTTCTATATTGTAAGGTATTGAATTATTAAATTTCATATCACAACAAGCGGCAGACTGCAGACCGTTTATTATTTATCACGCACGCGGTAGATGGATTTCCGCACGAATATTTGTATGCACAATCTCGTCATCAGAAAACAGGAGAAAACCACCCTCGTTGTCGACTCAGCATCAGCAACGTCAAATGATTTAATCAAATCATGCCGCATCATTTTCCATTCCAGAAGCGCAGCGATTTGTCACATGACGGAATGATTAAAAATTACTGGTGATAGCTGGAGTTAGTCGAATTAAGTTCCACAAACAAGAGTGAAAGTGATTTGCACCGTAACTTTATTGGTAGGCGCAGTACTGTTTTTAGATAAAAGGTCAATTTGCATACATATTCGTGGATGTCATAATTTGCGTTTTACATTTCGATTATGACTACTTTCACTCGAAACCAATTTTATTGAAATTGCACAAAGAATGTGTAAAGTTGCAAACTTGTAACTGAGTAACAAGCGATCTGGTTTACAAAACTAGACAAATCCGACCGACGTACCGTCTGCCGGGGTGAGATTAAGCCACGGGGGTGAGATTGAGCCAAAACGGGAAATGTTTGTATGTTGAATTACTTGAGATTTCTAGAACTTACTACCTCAAATTCAACATTTTATGAATCGTGACATGTTTATTCACAACTGCAAATGGAATATAGGTAATATCAGTGAACTGTTTCACTTAAATAATGTTTCAAAGTACAGGGTGAAAAACATGCGCAAATAACGTTATCAAAAAATGTCCAAGGCAAACCAACCCGTTCAAGAAATTTCATCAACTTACTGCTCAATTGCTATGTTAGGATGTCGTCTTGAATGTGTTGAGGAAATATTATGCATTAAATCTCAGAAAAAAATGTTTTTCCAAACTGTACACTTTTCGAGCCCTTTTGGGATGAGATTGTGCCAAGCTATGATGAACGGTACAATGTACGGAATTCATATTTACGACAAAAATATATCATTATACACCAAAACACTTGCATTGTTTACATAGGGTGTGTTGTCTAGCCAAGGTATTATTTGAAATAATGACTAAAAGCTTGAGAACAGTAAGCTAACAACTGTTAAATGGAAATTTACACTGACTGATATTACTTATGGAATGTAACAAAATTTTGTACACCGATTCTACATTAACTGATGACTTTTTCAGCGCGGAAGGAGGGTTGTGGGTACGTTTCCAACGGTTTTGAGATCTCCAATGGAATATACAGTGGTTAATGACATATAATAATTGAAACGAAAAGTCTTCTCAGGCCTTATGTCCTAACGTTTTCTCTTTCTAAGCTACCTGGAGACGCCACAATGTGTATAGAGACTGTCTTTAAGCCACGTTCTCATAACTGGTTACTCCAGATATCGATTTGATCCAGTCATACATTTTCTACAATTCATATGAATCGTAGTTTCTGGTCAAACCCCTACAGCCCCTTAATAGTCCACGTTGTTTATGGTCGACCCTATATTTACTGTTTTATCATGTTATTCATGTGAATTATTAGTAGATACACTACTGTTCATTTTTCAGGTGTTGCAGTCAACTTTGTGTTTTTGGCACAATCTCACCCCATAGAAGGGGTGAGATTAGGCCAAAGTTCATTTAATTTTAGCAAAATTATAGTTTATTGTAACTTAACCATATTTGCGGCAGTCGGTAAATAAACATTTAAGTGTGCATTGACGTGATTTGGATCAAACTCATTTCCTTAATGTGTACATTGCAAGCTAAGGAATAAAAATGTATCCTTTTTTGGCACAATCTCACCCCGGCAGACGGTATTGAAATTGAGTTCAACGACAAAGATATGCAATAGAGTTTAATATTTAGCAGATGTGGTTTCCACAAAATTTGCTTCAAGAGTTTATCACATGTATATAACTGTAAATCCGTCAGTTGTGGACGAGGTGAGAAATGTAATGGAAAAACACATTTGCAGTATTTTTCATCTGTTTCAAAAATTAAGGTTTGACCTACTGTAATAACAATCTATAAGAATTCGGTAGGTACTGCTATAACAAACTACATTGTAATGGAGAACATGTAGTCCTACGTATATTGGCAACGACGTAAAATAAAGAGGTGAATAACTTGCCTTGAGCAGGAAATTGCCTAGTTTGCCGGTAAAAATCTCGTAATCTGCAAACACTACGAAAACACGCACTCGACAAAACACTCCCAATCAGGGTGGTGCTGTAAAAGCGTTCGCTACAGTTCGAATCTAACTTGTGATAAGGCAGCCGAACCAATGGACCTGATCTAATCGTTCGTCCCTGAGAGGGAGCTTGGGAAGCGTCTGTCTCGAAGCGAAAAGCAAAATGATTTTCGTACTCATATGCGGCTGAGGCTGACAAATCTAGAGCTATACAAGCTTTAGTATTTTTTTAAACGGTTTACAAGAAAAAACAGATCGTCAGAAACATTAAAATATTTTATTGTGAAACAAACTGACGCTAATGTATTGCTTTCGGGGGTCCATCGAAGTGATTTCAATTGCTGATAAAAAAGAAATTGATCTAATCTCGGTTTCCTTCAAATCACTTAACAGATAACTGAATATGAAACATCGTTCATAAAAAAGCAATACCTTTGTCAATTTTGACACTTGCGGGGTAAGCGCTACGATCCTACTGGCACTAAGGCCGATGGCATAGTGAACGCGAATAGCGGCGCGAAGCGTTTCGCCTTGCCGTAGGATAATCTACAGCCGTAAGTTTAAGCACGGTAAGGCGAATCGCTTTTCATACTAAATATATCAAAACTTCTGATCTTATCAGTTTGTAAAGACAGAAAATACACAGAATAAAAGAAAATAGACTGTGAAATAAGCTCATAATTACCTACGAACCCACATATAACAACTTATTAATTATCAATATTCTTAGTGAAATAACAGAAGGGTTGTGTACAAAGCCACGACCGCAAGTTGAAGTGGAATACTTTCACAAGAAAGATAACGCGGCTGCTTGCGTTTCAGTCATTTTTCCAGTAAATAATCGTTGAATAATCAGATCAATCGAGTTTTGCGCTTTTCAATAATATAGTAAGTTGCTTGTCATGGTTGGGGCTTGACAATTTTTAAATTTTGAGGTGAATTTTTTTTCGGATGTCGTGCCAATGACTGAAGGAAAAGATAACTCAGTACGTTTTGAGACACGGAGATGAAATAATATTTATAACTTTTACAAATTCAAAAATGTGAATTAACTCATTAGAAAACATTAATTCTACAATCAAGTTTTTATTTCATCCTGAAAGGACAATTTGTTGTTCATTTTAGTATCGGATAAGATGCCGATCACATCTTCGCGTTATCACTGACAGGGCGAATAAAGTATTCCTTGTGATAAAGTAAACAATGAAATGCTGATATAACCTCACTGCCTCACTGCATCATCCGCTATCGATGCTGAGATCCGCTGCAACTAGTTCGCTATTCATAGCCATGCCACAGTTGTGGCCGCTATACGCAGCCATTGGAATCCGCTGCAACAAGTGCGCCATCCATTGCTACGTCACAGCTGTGACCGCTTTCCGCCATTGCTGATAACCACTGCACTGCTAGTGCTGCTGCTAAGGGAGGACGACTGCTGTTGTCGCTGTCTAGAACTATTATGAGCGGCTTCGGCTGAAACAGACTCTTTTTTTTTTGTTCATCTATAATTTATTTGACACGGCACAAATACAATTTAATGTTTAACGGCGCCAATTATATCTGGTAGCTTACTTTCTAAAGTATCTTAATAACTAAAAGCAAATTTTTTATCCTCGCTGCCGACTACGAGCTGAAACTAAATGTAACTTAAAGCTATAATATTTTGCATTAAAAGCACTGGTTTACTGTATGATGGTTTTCATTGCCATAGGTAAGCATATGTTCCGCTGCTGGGCCAAGATATTACGGACTGGCATATTGGGTTGTCTCCCTCGGGCCTTGAGAGTATCAGCGGGTCTGATTGCTGTTTCCGGATCCGGGGTCTTAACGTGTTCTTGTCGTTAGGCTGGATGCAGGCGGAAGGGGGTAGGACTAAACTGGGGCGTGGATGGATTTCAGGAAAACGTATATAAGGGACATTTAGGATAGGTCACGGCTCGCCAAGACATCACGAACAGGAACAGCCGACTGCCTACCTTCGGCCTGCAGGGAAGCTATTAATTTAGACCTGGCGAGACGGTGTACAGGGCATGACCAAACAACGTGCTCTATGTCGTGATAACCTTCACCACAGGCACAGATACCACTTTCCGAGCCCAACACGACGGAGATGCACGTCAAATCTCTAGTGATTGGACATAAGCCGGGACATCACGCAAATGAAATCCCGACCTACATCCAACCCCTTGAACCACGGGTTCGTCGACACCTTGGGGATTAAGGAATGTAACCACCTTCCCAGTTCCCCTCTGGTCCAAGCATTTTGCCAACTGATGATCGTATTCTGACGTACAAATGAGAAAAATTCATTAAAGGCAATTGGTATTTCATAAATTCCACCGTTTGTTGCGCCCACCTTAGCCAAAGAGTCCGCTTTCTCATTGCCCGGTATCGAGCAGTGAGAATGGACCCACGCTACGGTAATCTGATACGATTTTTCGGATAAAGCACTCAGATGTTCCCGTATTTTCCCCAGGAAATACGGAGAGTGCTTAACATCTTTCATCGATTGGAGAGCCTCAATGGAACTGAGACTGTCCGTAAAGATGAAATAATGGTCCGTGGGCATTTTTTCGATAATCCCTAGGGTGTACTGAATTGCAGTCAATTCTGCGACGTAAACAGAAGCAGGATTATCAAGCTTAAGGGAGACGGTTAAATTGTTATTAAAGATACCGAAGCCAGTGGACCCATCAAGAAGTGATCCGTCAGTGTAGAACATATTGTCGCAGTTGATGTTTCGATATTTATTGGAAAAAAAATTGGGGATCTGCTGCACGCGTAAATGATCCGGGATTCCACGAGTTTCTTCTATCATGGATGTAAAAACACAGTAGAATCAGAAGTATTTGATATGTCGACACGATTTGGAATATTCGGAGAAGGGTTAATATTATGGGACATGTGATTGAAATACAATGTCATAAAACGGGTTTGAGAATTAAGTTCGATTAACCTTTCAAAATTTTCAAGCACAGGACGGTTCAAGACCTCACATTTGATAAGAATGCGAGAAGACAGGCTCCAGAAGCGGTTTTTCAATGGTAGTACTCCAGCTAAGACCTCCAAACTCATCGTATGGGTCGACTGCATGCAACCCAAGGCGATACGCAAACAACGATATTGTATTCGCTCCAGTTTGATCAAATGTGTGTTTGCTGCGGAGCGGAAGCAGAAACACCCGTACTCAATGACAGACAATATCGTTGTTTGGTAAAGCCTTATAAGGTCTCCTGGGTGGGCTCCCCACTATTGTCCGGTTATTGTACGAAGAAAATTCACTCTTTGTTGACATTTTTTCATCAGATACCTAACGTGACAACCCTAGGTGCCTTTAAAGTCGAACCAGACACCAAGATATTTGTGTACCAAATCCTGAGAAATCGTTTTACCCATTAATTGTGTTTGAAGCTGAGCAGGTTCATGCTTCCTAGAAAAAACTACTATCTCAGTCTTCTCCGGAGAGAATTCGATACCTAGCTGTAAAGCCCAAGCAGACAAATTGTCCAAGGTATCTTGCAATGGTCCTTGCAAATCGGCAGCTTTGGCTTCTGTAACAGAGATTACACTGTCGTCTGCAAGTTGTCTTATCGTGCATGAATTTGCCAGACATTCGTCGATGTCATTTACATAAAAGTTGTAAAGAAGGGGGCTTAAACATGAGCCCTGGGGAAGACCCATGTAGCTAATGCGAAAAGTTGCCAAATCGCCGTGCGTAAAATACATGTGCTTTTCGGACAGCAAATTGTGCAAAAAATTGTTCAAAATTGGAGAAAATCCTTGTCGGTGAAGTTTACCCGAAAGAATGTCAATAGAAACGGAATCAAAAGCCCCCTTAATGTCCAAGAACGCAGACGCCATTTGTTCTTTGCGAGCATACGCCAGCTGAATATCTGTTGAAAGCAACGCAAGACAATCATTCGTCCCTTTGGCACGGCGGAAGCCAAATTGAGTATCTGATAGTAGACCATTTGATTCGACCCAATGGTCTAAACGACGGAGTATCATTTTCTCCATCAATTTCCGGATACAGGATAGCATTGCAATCGACCTATAAGAGTTGTGATCAGAAGCTGGTTCCCCTGGTTTTTGGATGGCGATCACCTTCACTTGCCTCCAATCCTGCGGTACAATGTTTTGCTCCAGGAACTTATTGAACAAGTTCAACAAGCGCCTCTTGGCATTGCCGGGTAGATTCTTCAACAAGTTGAATTTGAGTCTATCTAACCCAGGTGCGTTATTGTTACAGGACAGGAGGGCAACTGAAAATTCTGCCATCGTAAAAGGTGATTCTATCGCGTCGTGACCCGGAGACGTATCGCGAACAAAGTTTTGCGCAGGAACAGAGTCCGGACATACTTTCCTGGCAAAATCAAATATCCACCGACTTGAAGACTCCTCGCTTTCATTGACCGTTACGCGATTCCGCATTCTTCGGGCTGTGTTCCAAAGAGTGCTCATCGATGACTCCCTCGACGTCTCGTTCACGAACCGACGCCAATATCCGCGTTTCTTTGCTTTAGACAGGCTTTTAAGCTTGGTATTAAGCTCCGAATACCGTATATAGTCGCCAGGTATACCTCCCTTCTGGAAGGCCAAAAACGCGTCGGATCTTTGCGTGTAGACATCGGAGCACTCTTTGTCCCACCACGGAGTTGGAAGCCGCTCTTTGATCGTTACGCCGGGATATTTCTTCGTTTGGGCTTGCAACGCGGCGTCGAGGATTAAGCCCGCGAGGAGGTTGTATTCTTCAAGTGGTGGGTGATGTTGAATCGACTCGACCGCTTTTGAAATCATTTCCTCGTATAACTTCCAATCGATATTCCGTGTGAGGTCATACGGAATGTCAATTGGTCGCATGCGAGTTGAACCGTTAGTAAATGAAATAAGAATAGGCAGATGGTCGCTACCGTGAGGATCGAGGATTACCTTCCATGTGCAATCCAACCGTAGCGACGTCGAACATAAGGATAGATCCAAAGCGCTTGGGCGCGCTGGAGGTTTCGGGATACGTTTCATTTCACCGTTGTTCAAAATAGTCATGTCGAAGTCATCGCAAAGGTTATAGATTAAAGAGGAGCGGTTATCATTGTAGGGGGAACCCCAAGCCACACCATGAGAGTTGAAGTCTCCCAAAATCAAACGTGGCGAGGGAAGAAGTTCTATTAAATCAAAGAGCAACCGTTGCTCAACCTGTGCTCTGGGAGGAATATATATTGAGGCAATACAAAGCTCTTTACCTTGTATTGTCATTTGACATGCGACAACTTCGATGCCTGGAATCGAGGGGAGGTTCATACGATAGAAAGAATAGCACTTTTTAATCCCTAAAAGTATTCCTCCATATGGGGTGTCTTGATCAAGGCGAATAATATTAAAATCATGGAAGTTGAGATCAATATTTGAAGTAAGCCAAGTTTCACAAAGGAAAAATGCATCGCATTTGTTTTATTTATCAAAACTTTAAACGAATCAATTTTTGGTAAAATACTTCTACAATTCCACTGTAAGACAGAGATAGAATCCTTCGTATACTTATATGAATTAGGCATCGAAGGATACAATCGCTGCAAGGAGGGGCCATTGGGCAGTCAACTGCTTCAAAAATGATCTAACTGTTGGGAGGAATGCTGTTAGAAAACTTTAATTGGATCGGGTACATTGAAAGTTTCAAAAATCCAATTCACAATGTCAGAAAATTTCACTAATCCAGAGTTTGTTTCATCAACTGGGAGTGCAAAAGGAACAACTGGGGTTTTAGATGTTCCTGGCAGTGCTGGGAACTCCTTCTGGGACTTTGAATTTGCAAGCCCAGGAGGAGTTTGCTTCGGTTTTTCCGCAGCACTGTTTGGTTTGTTTGTAACTTTCATTTCACTTTGGGAAATCTTAGGACCTTTTCGGGGAAGTTTGGGAGAGGAAATATTTTTCCTCTTTCTAGACGCCCCAGGATTGGCATAAGTTGTTCCCGCTGGTGAATCGTCAGAATCGGTTTCATCAGAGGACAACAGATCAAAGGGGTTCGATGTTATGGTAGAAGTGGTCACGGTCTTCTTCAGCATCTCAGCGTAAGATCGCTTTGAACGCTCCTTAAGTGACCGCTTGATTTTATCTCTGCGCTGCATGTACACCGGGCATGTGGAGAGCTCATGCTGATTTTCCCCGCAGTGAATACATTTTTCAGCATTTACACTGCAAGAATCGTCCGCATGAGTTTCTCCACACTTGCTACATCGTGCCTTATTGCAGCAGTAGGCGGCTGTGTGGCCTAGCTGCTTGCAATTAGTGCAATTCATAACACGGGGTACATACAATCGCACAGGCAGACGAACCCGATCGATCGAGACGTGGCTAGTGAGAGCAGATCCGGCAAACGTAACACGAAACGAGTCTGACGGAGTGTACACTTTTGTGCCGTTGACAAGAGACACAGACCGCAATTGCTTGCAATCTATGATCTTTACTTTTACGTCGTGACACAAAGCATTTTTGAAGCAGCCAAAACCGCTTGCCAAGATACACTCGACCAACAGACTCGAATCGGTTATGACACCGTCGATCTCCACGTCTCGTGCGGGTATATAAACGCGATACTCGCGTGTGAAAAGCTCGGAGCGAGCAATAGCGTTGGCCTGTTCCAGGTCGCTGACCACGACACGGAGCTTGTTGGGTCTGACCTTGGAGATTTCGGTCACGGCCTTGTACCCCTCCGTCAGGTCTTTCGAAATCTGCAGGATGTTTAACGGTTTCGATTTCGGTCCTGCTTTTGGCCGAAAGAAAACAGTAAAGCTGCCCTGAGATCCGTCCGGGTAAAGCCTGGGGCGAGGGGGGACTGGAGAATTAACAGAGGAAGGGTTGGCAGGAGGGACAGGGTCGGAGGGGTTCGGGGATGGTGGCACGGGAGGCGAGGGATCTACATCCATCGCACTAAATCTGGCGCACTAGCGCCGACAGAACACGTACCTCATTACTTCTCCTTTCAGCAGGGTTGGTTGTCCGAACGATCGAAGCTGCAGCCGTTACAGCCAGCAGCACCAATACAGCAGCTCCAAACAGCCACCAGCAGCGAGCCGGGTGTGTGATCACTCAGCACAGCGACACAACTCGCTGTCAACTGTTGGCTTCTTCTTTTCCTCCTTTGTGTTGAGATTCTCGTCCACTGCTGTAGCACAAATCACTTAGCAGCCAAATCGGCTTACGCACCAGCAAACAGCCACGATGCGAAACAGTTGCACAAAGGCGGGCGACCTTGAACCTTCACTCAACCAGGCAAACAATGCCAACACTTGCTCGCACGTCTTTTGTTTTATATTCTATCGGAGCGATCACCAAACACATCCGATACTGATGCGTGTTCGGCACAGAATGAAACAGGCTCTTGTATAGGCCAAATAGCATGTTTTAAATTGCAAGGTATATGATTCTGTCGACCGTGCTTGAAAAGCAATCATATAACGACCAATCAGAGGTCGAATTTTTCGTTTTGACAAGGCTTGACTATTTTCAATAGTACAATAGTGTGAATAAGAAAATTACAATTATCTTCTTTTGGGAAGAATCTTAGAAGATTTTCCAATCTATTGAGGCAAAAACGAAGGAAATCCATCGAATACTAACCGATTTATTAG
Organism: Wyeomyia smithii; assembly: GCF_029784165.1. Taxonomy (NCBI): domain Eukaryota; kingdom Metazoa; phylum Arthropoda; class Insecta; order Diptera; family Culicidae; genus Wyeomyia; species Wyeomyia smithii. The sequence continues at coordinate 128,907,577 of NC_073696.1, read as the reverse complement.
CATTTGAAATCGGACATATTTTCACTTTTTTCGGTTTTAGATTTTCATTTCACATCCCTATGTAGCCGAACTTCCTGAGAGAAGTATTCTACTTCAAAAGACAAAAAACTACTTCGATTCATCAACACACGCAGAGCAGACTGATGCGATAGAAGCGTGTTTGCGTGCATCTGTCTAACCGCGAAACACCATATGGAGAGCATATCTCGCTGATAAACAGCAGTCCCTTGCCACCGTACTTATTATTTTAATTGGCTGGCTTTGTTTTATTGGGTAGACTGTTCAATCAGCTAATACGCTTGATTTTCCGGATCTCAAGCTGTGAGCACCAATTTTCAATTACATTTATTCGTTCATGTGTGTGATCTGATTTCATGGTTTGCTCGAAGGTGCAGAGAGACGGATTGATTCTAAATAGTAACAGTATTCATGTACACACGTTAGACTAATTTCGCAGCGGTCGCCAAATGGCGGGTGTTTTTCACGTACACGTTCCGCTGGTGTTTGGATTCAGGATTCAGTGCGTTTGTCTATTGCATGGCTGCGTCCCAGAACTCAATGACTATGCCTGCGATACTACATAATATATTTGCCATAGAATCAACTCTCCTTGGAGTGAAGAAGCGCAAACTAACCTTATTAGGTTAGGTTAATCATGGTTTCGTATATAACCTATATTTTTACTGCAGAAAGTGTTATAAATATTCTGCAATAACCAATTCCGTCAGAAAAAATATGGTATAGTAATACAATACACACATATAAGACGAAAGGATGTAAACCAAAGTAATAACATTAGCTTTTATCCCAAAGGTAGAAAAACGTTTTCGATACCTATTGGTGTGTGGTCCTTGGTGTGTTCTAATTTTCAAACCATACAATGCTAGTTTCGTTAAAACATCTAGCTAAGCTAAGGACAATGAACCTACCGTTCGTTGAGTGCCGTCTGTTCCTATCCACATCCCGATATATCGAATTAGTGATTTGTTCACTTCCACTAGTATGCTAAACATAAAGATAGACAGGGCCGTGCATCGAATGGCAATAGCCGGACGCAATGGTAATGAAACAGAAACATGACGCAATGAAAATTTCTGGAACAGACAAATCGCCAAAGCATTTTAATTTCGCCCCTTTGGTCGGTTACGAAACCACAATTCATTATAGACAATTTGCAATGTCTGACAAACGGCACTAACAAAACTGTTCCCGGAAAATGCATGTTCCAAATTAGATTTAATGTCAGCTAGGAATACGATCTCCCCAACCATGTGAAACGGCACTGTATCAGAGTCGAGCTTGTCTTCCCCTCTCAAAAGACAGGTAAGTTCCCTCATGCATCGCATGCAGACGATGATGTCTCCGGCTCGAGCGGTAGTTGGTTGCTAAAATTTCGAACGCTGTCTGTTTTTCGAGCATTTTTGATTTACTATTTTTCTTTCTTAATTTGTATCCTTTCCACGTTTTTCCAGTGCAATGATAAACTCCGGAATGGAGCAGTTTTAATTTGTGTTGATGTTATCCGCACGGTACCGATTTCTGCTTAACCATGTTACGAGAGTTCTCGTACCAAAGCCAACCTGGCGACAGAACACAATCAGGCTGTTCGGGAAATTATGACGAACAGTTGCAATTTGGATAACTTTACCTTTCACTGCCTCGTGAAACAAACTCCCTTCATTAAAAATACGAAGCTTATCACGGTTATGTGATTTCTGTCTATTTATACATTTACAAACAATATTGTGAATTATATTCCGAAGGGTTTATGTTATTGATGTGATTGCAGAACCTTGAAACTCATTTTGATCTGTCTTTTGCTGAATTTAATGAATTCGCTTATGGGCATTGTCAATTGATTCAATCGTATAATACTAAATACTTCTGTAGTTCGTCGTATTTCTCAATAAATCAAAATTTGTTCATTTTATTTTATTTCAACAAATACAACTATTTTCCAAAAAATTCGTTTTACAATGTTGCGAATGGCTGATATTCAATTTAAAATACTATTTGAAATATTCGACTTATTTGAATAGTATTCTAACAGACTAACAGACATAATACTGAGCGGGGGCCTAGTGTGGTTGGTAACGTCTCCGCCAACCACGCTCGACGCCTGGGTTCGAATCCCACCGCCGACATAGGTGTCGATGGTTGTGGGGTGGCGTGATCCACTCACAACCAACCCAACTGGTCTAGATTCAATCCTAGCCGACACCGGGAGATTCTCTGAGGCAAAAAATCTCTGGGATCACGCCTTCCATCGCATGAGGAAGTAAAGCCGTTGGCGCCGGTCCGTTAATAAACGGGTCGTGAGTTAGGGACCTGGGTGTGGAGTCGCCTCCCTGGGCGTCGGTAATTGGCCACAACAGTGGCGGAAATAGACCGACGGAAAATAAGCGAGAATAAAAAAAAAAAAGACAAAATACTGGAAGCTCCAGCGCCACAAAAAACGATCATTTCAAATTTGCAATCGAAAAACAATCATCGCGGGATAACACCGCCTTGGGCGCCGCCATGCAATCTCATACATATTTTGTAGTTCTCAATGTGACACATGCACGTACGCTAGCGCGGATGTCGAAATACAAGACGCAGCCCGATCACGACAGCAGATGGTGTTATGTCTGTTAGTCTGTGGTATTCTTTTGATTCGTGTTACAAGAACGTAGGCTTTATTACACAACATTCGTTACACGCCAAAACAATATTCAACATTCAGTTTTCAATTTTTCAAAAAAAAAAACCTAAATTAATCCACCTAGCGGTCAGACCCAGCCTCTCTCATTCTAACTTTTTTTTGTTTCAATAGATTTACATGAACGCTTCAATCCAATAAATGTATATTCACTCTTAAGGTTTTAAAATATTGATGTTGTAATCTATACATATAAAAATGCAGTCCGGTCTGTCTGCCTGTCTGTCTGTCTGATCCATATAGACTCGAAAACTACCGAACCAATCGACGTGAAAATTTGTATGTAGGGGTTTTTGGTGCCGATAAAGGTTCCTATGATAGTTTGAAACCCCTCCCTCTTCTGGAAAAGAGGGGTCCCATACAAATGAAACATAAATTTCTGCACAACTCAATAACAAACCAAGCAAATAAAACCGAATTTAGCATGTGGATGTTTTAAGGGGTAACAAATATGTCCATAATGGTTCGACACCCCTACATTTTCTGGAAGGAAGGGGTTCCATACAAATGAAACACAAATTTCTGCTCATCTCGAGAACTAACCAACTAAATGGAACCATATTTGGCAAGTGATTGTGTTTAGTGGTAATAAATTTGTTCCATAATCGACCTTAGGCAACATTTTGGATTGTAAGATGGCAACTTCCGGTTCCTGGAAAAAAACCAAAATGGCCGATTTCCACCCAATATAATAATATCCGGATCTAGAATGATACTCAGGAGCTAAAATCGATCGGAATGTCATTATGAAATCCAAAATGGCGACTTCCGGTTTCGGAAAAACAGCGGCAAACGAGCAAATACCACCCAATATGGGAATTTCCGGAACCGTAATGATGCACTGGAGCCACAAATCGACTTCAGACAACATTTTGAATTGGAAGATGGAAACTTCCGGTTTCTGGAAAACGGTCTAAAATGGACGATTCCCATTAAATATGAGTATCTCCGGAACCAGATAGATGGCCAGAAGCTAAGAATTGATCACAGACACAATCTTGAATTTTAGGATGGTGACTTCCGGTGTCTGGCAAACAGCCGGAAATGAACAAATACCATTCAATATGAGTGTTTTCGGAACCAGAATTACGCCCAGATAACAGAAATTGATTTCACAGGCAATTTTAAAGTCCAAAATGACGACTTTCGGTTTCTGAAAAACAGCCCAAAGTGACCAAATACCACCCAATATGAGTATCTCCGGAGCCAGAATGTTGCAAGAAGCTAAAAATTGACCTCAGACACCATTATGAATTGTAGGATGGCAACTTCTGGTTTCTAGCAAACAGCCAAAAATGGCCGATTTCCGTCTAACATGAGTATCTCTGGATAGATACACAGCAGCTGAAATCGACTACAGGCCCCACTTTGGATTCTAGGTTAGCGACTTCCGGTTTCTGGGAAACAGCCGAAAATGATCGAATAACACCCAAAATGGGTTTTCCTTCAACCTGATGCTAAAAATTATCTTAAATACCATTTTGAAATCCAGGATGGGAAGGTTTGGGAAAAACAGCCTAAAATAAACAAATACTATCCAATATGAATTTTCTGGAACCAGAATGATGCATGTAGCTAACAATTGACCTCAGGCACCATTTTAAATTGCTAAATGGCAACTTCTAGAAAACAGTCGAAAATGACCGAATAATACTCAATATGGATATTTCCGCAATCGAGATGATGCATAGAAACCAAACATTGACCTTGGACACCATTTTGAATTTAAAGACGACCACTTTTAGTTTCTGGAAAACAACCAAAATAACTAAATACTTCCCAATATGGGTATTTCCGGTGTCAGATTGATGCCAGAAAATCTACTGAAAATGACCGAATACCACCCAATATGAATATATTCAGAATTAAGGCGATGTACCGAAGCCAGAAGTCGAGAATGTTTCATTTCGATAAAACCGATCATTTCAAACGTTTTGTTATTTGACTTTGATTATATCTTATGGCCGATTCGTCGTGCATTTGCAGACTTGGAACACATCGCAAGGAATCAATGAATTTGAAACGTTCAAATAGTACGATACCACATTTAAATTATGTTGAGGCCACATATATCGATCAAAGTAGGTATAGTTTTAAATAGTCTTTGAATTTCTTTTCTTTCCATAACTTTTGAGCCACATATCAAATTGTTATGAAGTTTGTTATTTGTAAGTTCGAGAGATGAATCGTTCGTATGACACTAGTTATGTTCAAATAAATCATGTAATTTTTGAGATAATAGACTTTCGTTGTTTTATTAACAATTCAATAATACATAACGGTTGCTTAGGTTGGATTATAATCAAATGAAATGGAAACGTATAGGGCAGCCAAACTTTGAAACCACGTGTTCAATAATAATTCATCAGTTAACCCTTAACTAGCCCGCTCATCTGATGATAATATTGATCAAATCGATTGTGTAGTGTCTGAGATAATGAAGTTTCGTGATTTTCACATTTCGGTACATTACAGACGAAGTTACGGTTCGATTACAGTAAAATTCAATAGGGTGCTATGAGGCAGCTAGACTTATTATTTGACACTAATTTTGTGGAAATCGGGTCAGCCACCTCTGAGAAAAGTGAGTGAGTCCAAGTAGTCTTCGGAATATGTTCCTTTTCATAGCTGGATTTCACATTTTTGAACATAACAGGAAAAGTAATAGTCCGATTGCAAAACGAATCAATAAGGTCTTATGGGGCAACTAGACCTTCCATTTGACACTGATTTTATGAAAATCGGTTCCACCATCTTTGAATTCATTTGAAACCAATTTTGTTCAAATCGGCTGTGTGGTTTTAGAGATAATGATGTTTCATGATTTTTACATTTTGATACATAACCTCCAAACTAAGAATCCGATTACAATGAAATTTAATAAGGTCTTATGGGGCAACTAGACCTTTCATTTGCAAATAATTTGATGAAAATCGGTCCAGCCATCTCCGAGAAAAGTGAGTGAGAATAAAAATCTGCACATACACACACACATACACACACACATACACACACACATACACACACACTTACACACACACATACACACACATACACACACACACATACACACACACATACACACACACATACACACACATACACACGCACACACACACATACAGAAATTGCTCAGCTCGTCGAGCTGAGTCGAGTGATATATGCCATTCGACCCTTTGGAGCACTTTTATACTTTCGGTTTTGCAAGTGATTGCTATACCTTTCTAGGAGAAAGGCAAAAATAGTAAACTCATGCAAAAAAAAAATCAGTTTATAGCGCTGACAATCTATGAGTACAAAATACCCAAAAAAATTAGAAAAGTTGTTGGTGTTGTGCGATGGAAAGCCTTGTTTTGAGCGTCGAAAAATAAACATTTTGCATGAGAGTAATATCAGTAGAATGATTTATTGCCGTTTAATCAAATAAATAGGTACCCATTGAAAGGTAGATGCAATTTGAGCCATAATAATAAGAAACTCTCATTTTTTTTTTCATAAATGCTTTGAAAAGGGCACACATTGGACGAGCTTTCCTTAGTAAAACAGGAATTAGGTTCAAAGCTCTAAAAATTCAAAACTCGAAAATATAGGGTATCGACGAGTGACAACTAAAATTTTGGAGTTTTTTTAATGACTCTCTATTTTAACAACAAACACGATCAGAGGAAAATATAAGTATGAAGGGTATCGAACGTCTTCGTCAATGGTTTTCTTCGGCCCCCTTTTGCATAAGATTGCTGCAGAAAAACTGCCGAAGACGTTGGATTCCCTATAAGTAAGCCAGTTTTTTTTTATTTGTTTAAGCATGCTCAGTTCTGTTCAAAATGGCGCCGAAACCAAGACCCTCGACAAGTGCATTGTACAATTCCAACTAAACAGCACAAAAATTTTGGCAAAAAGTTCACGGTAAAACATTTGAAAAGCGAAAATCATCCGGTTTCGACTGTGCACAAATTCCTGCAAACTTAACAACAATCCACACAATTCGCAAATAAGGCAGTAGAATACCCGCCAAAGTAATGAACAAAAGAGGACTTTGTTCCCCTTGTTAAAGTCATGATTCAAGCCCAGTCGTTGTACTAAAGGCTATCCCAAATCAAAATGCATCACGGGAAAAACATTGTAGAAAAGAACCCATTTGGGTATTTTGTCTTAAAACATTGGGTAGAAGTAGTTTGGAGTTTATTGCTAACACTGTATTTTTATCGCTGTCAGTTTATCAAAAACTAGAAAATGCCGTTACCCAGAAAACAACGTTGTGAATTAATTTTACGCAAACACATAAAATTGTCAACGCTTTTATCGAGACAATTCGAAACAATTCGGAATCGTGTAGTCAACGGTAAGTCGTGTGTTTAAGCATAGTTTACAGTACCAAGCGAAGTGAAAAATTTGACAAGCAAAAAAGCGTAAAATTTCGCTAGCAAAATCTGTCGTAAAACCCGTTTGTGGATCACGCAGGTATTTCACCAGTCTGCAGTTTACAGTTTAAGTGAAGCGAAATTCACTAGTCTACACTCCGAGCGAAGTGAAAATTGGCTGCAACTGACAGAATTAAACGCACTTAAAATCAAGTTTTCACTTGCTGCCGTTTTTTTCACTAGCGTTTGCATGCGTAAAAAAGCTAAACTCAAGTGAAAAAGATGAGGTCCACAACCTTCGATTTCTATTTTTATTTCGTTGATAATGAATGTATCTTCATGAGAAATCAATCAGTTCTTCTTTAAGTCTATATATGTACCTCTCATTCAAGCTCATTAGAAACATTCATCGACCGTCGCATCAACAAGGTTAAGACGCACCTCACTAAACACTTCGGAAACCCTGAACCTGTCCAGTCCAGCTCAGCTGTGACCTCTGCTGGTTTCTGTAACATCGCAACAGCTCGTGTTTACTAGTTCTGGAGACTGGGCACTCAAAGAGACGCTTCAAGTAAGTACTCTAGTACCAGCAGTTTTTCCACCCCCATGCGCCTCTGGCGCGTAGCGATCTTCCGCCACATCTTCCGATCGATGGTATTCTGACCACAAGTGAACGTTGCCTCAACTTCTAGTATCAGATCGTTAGGCGGCTGTGAACTAAATCGATGACTTCTTGTTGGCTGCTTCGGACTCTGGTTTCTATGTCATAGTCCTAACCGAAACCTGGCTTGATAACCGGATTCTATTGACACAATTATTCGGTAACTCGTGCACAGTTCCCTTATCGAAACCCAAGAAACAGCACAATATCCCACGGCGGTGGTGTTCGCATTACTGTTTCCGAATTAAGAGAAAATTCTTCCATTACAGCCTAATCAATGTGTCCGCAACAACCAATAACGGAAATACTAATACACAGGTCCTGCAGGAAGACTTTTTTCTGCCCCGTAAATGGTAGAGAACCCTCCCAGCTGGTCTCGAGGTACGATGCTGGCCTAACAAGCCAGTCGTCGTAGGTTCGACTCTCGGTTCGGGAGAGACTGTTAGTGTCAGTAGGATCGTAGCGCTAGCCCCGCAATTATCCTGTACACTTAACAGTTTGCTGCGAAGTCTGTATATAATAAACAGAAGGTCGAGTTCCGAATCTGAATGTAGCACCAAGGCTTTGCTTTAAATGGTAAAGAAAACTGCCACTCTACTACGAATGATAATGGCCTGAGGCTCACCAATTTCGCTGCTGCCAGATGATGGATTTCTGTAGTATTTATTTTGCACGCCACAACATTCGAAAGCACACCTCGATGCACCCGAATGAGTCAGATCGACCATGTTCTGATTTTCTGACCGATAAACCGTTCAAACGTTACAGATGAAAGGTCGTCAAACGACCAAACATTGACTAGGATCACTATCTCATGGTATGCAGGATTCGCAACCGGTTATCCAACGTATTAAAATCGAGGAAAACGACGAGGATACAGTTGAAAATCCAGCTTTTATCAATTCGAGGAGTGACTGCAGAGTACATGCAGAAAATTGATGAGTAGATCGATGAGCGAGTTAGAGGGTACTTTTGCGAAAAGTGGAAACGTATCCACAGTACAGTTGGTAAATCGTTGGGCACGTGTCACTTTAGGCCCTGTTGTGGTCATCCACCTCTGTCCAACAACTCCTATCTCAACCTTCGAGGTGCCGACCGGGATACGAGTAACTTCAGCGGAGATCGGGAGGGATCGTACACGGCTGTATCACCATGTTAGGGCGGCGTACAACAGCGGGCGGCTTAATCACGAAACTCCGCCAACTCCGGGCAGTAGATCCTATTGCGGGCACTTCACTTAAGTACCACATCTACTACAGCGACGGCGTGAGAGCAGAAAGGGGAATCGGTTTCGTGCTCATAGGGAAACAGATGAAGTGTGTCATTAGATGGAGACCGATCAGTGACCGTATATGCGTGACGAGAATTAAGTGCAAATTTTTCAACTACAGCCTGATAAATGTGTACGCACCGACCAACGATAAACCCGATGAAGAGAAGGAGAAGTTCTATGAGCTCCTGGAAAAAACGTATAATGAGTGCCCAGGACACGACATCAAGATCGTCATCGGGGATGCAAATGCGCAGGTCGGACAGGAGAACTTCTACCGCCCGTGATTGGTAGGGAAAGCCTCCACTCTACTACGAACAACAACGGCTTGAGGCTTGTCAACTACGCTGCAGCCACAGGTATGGCTATCTGTGGCACTTATTTCGTACGCCGGAATATACGTAAGCACACCTGGATGCACCAGACTGGAGAGGCCTGCTCTCGGATCGACCATGATCTGATTGATTGTCAGCACTTTTTTGACGTTACAGACGTTAGGTCGTTTAGAAGACCAAACGTTGACTCGGATTTTTATCTCGTGGTATCCAAGATTCGCGCCCGGTTTTACTTCAAGCATGGTACAACGTGTTAAAATTCAGGACGACAGGGAGGATACAGTTAAACATCCAGCGGCTATCAACTGGAGCAGTGGCTATAGAAAACCTGCAGAAGGTAGATGAGCAGATCGAGGAGCAAGTTGAAGGTAAGCCGAATGAACAGTGGAGGCATATCCACAGTACAATCAGCACCACAGTGGGAGAAGTGTTGGGTACATCAGCGAAAGCCACGCACAACGAGTGGTTTGACGCTGAGTCCCCGCGAGCGATGGTGAAAAGAATCGCGCCAGAGTTCACATGTAAGCCACGGCTGTGATTCCTCAGAGCGTTGGAAGATACCGGGAAGCCAGAGCTGCTAAAAAAAATTGCCGGAAGAAACGACAGCATTGGGAACGTGATCTTGAGGAGGCGGAAGGTTGCTTCTCCAGGCATGATGCGAGAAGCTTCCACAAAAAGATTAATGCAATCAGGAACCGAAACGTGTTATCCCCTGTCATGTGCAACGATAGGGAGTGGAAACTGATTAACGATAGAACGAAGGTGACGTAGCATGCGGCTGAATGGTGAAGAAAACAGCGTAATCGGAAGGATTGGGATGATGCAAAGCTGTGGGCCCACCATCAATGGACGGGTTGAAAAAAGCAGCTAAAGAGCTGAAGAACTGCAAGGCTGGTAAGAACGGCATTCCAGCCGAACTCTTCAAAGTCGGGGGCGAACAGCTGTATCGTGCTTTACATCGGATCATACTGAGAGTGTGGTCCGATGAGGAATTACCCTCGAACTAGTTGGAGGGTCTCATGTGTCCGATCTACAATAAAAGTCACCGCCTGGACTGTAGTAATTATCGGGGCATAACCCTTCTCAACACCATTTACCAAATTCTCTTCCGTATTCTGTTCCATAAACCGACGCCGTTGTAGGAGATCTTTGTTGGCGAATACCAATGTGGTTTTTGAGGGGGACGCTACGAACCAAATGTTCACCCTGCGACAGGGGCAGGGAGACTTATTGTTCAACATCGCATTGGTGCTATATGGAAGGCTGGCGAACAAAGAAGCGGCACTATAATTACAAAGTCTCACATGCTTCTAGGTTTTGCGGACCGTAGAGCAGTGAAAGAGGCCTTCGGACCTCTCAGGAAAAAATAGGGCTCATCATCAACTCTGCCAAAACGAAGCGTGGTAGTCCAACGAATGTTGGTGCTGAGGTGGTGTTAGACGAGGAAACTTTCGAAGTAGTCGACGAATTTATTTACCTGGGTACATTAGTGACATGTAACAACGAGGTTAGTAGTGAGATGAAAAGGCAGATAGCAACTGCAAACAGGGCCTTTTACGGAATATGTAACCAGCTGATGTCCCGCAGCCTAAAACCCGTTCTGAACTTGCACTCTAAAACACACTAATTCTACCCGTGCCCCTCTACGGCCGTGAAGCATGGTGTACCTAGGTGTATAAATCGGCAGATATAGTCAAGCTAATAAAACACGGCAGGTTGCTTTGAGCTGGTCATGTAGCTAGATTGCCAGAAAAACAACCAACGAAGACTATATTTAGCAGAAATTCCAATAATTCCCTCGATGCACCTGAATGGGTCAGATCGACCATGTTCTGATTTTCTGACCGTTAAACCGTTCAAACGTTACAGACGAAAGGTTGTCAAACGACCAAACGTTAACTCGGATCCCTATCTCGTGGTATGCAAGATCCGCACCGGATAGACACGGCAGGTTGCATTGGGCTGGTCATGTAGCTAGATTGCCGGAAGAACGACCAACGAAGATTATATTCAGCAGAAACTCCAATAGAGGCCGTCGACTTCGAGGCAGGCCTTGCGCTCGTTGGATATGTGATGTCGACGAGGATGCTCGCGAAACAGGTGTTAGGAGAAATTAGACGATAGCAGCCCAAGACCGAGTGATATTGTGACGTATTCCGGATTCGGCATTGGATCGATAATCGATCTGTCGCCGTAAAAGTAAAAGTAAGTATCCACAGTACGATGAGCATCACAGCACGAAAAGTGTTAGGTACAACTGCAACAACCACGTCCAATGAGTGACGGTTGGTAAATGAGTGAGTGCCAGCGAGCGACGGATGAGAAGAACCGTGCCAAGGTCATATGTTGGCAGCTAGAGCTGCTGAAAACAGACTTCATCGTTGGAAGCGTTGAAAGTGAGCGAAGCAAAGGCGAAGGGCACGATGCACGATGCGAGTGACGAGAATAATGGAATCAGAAAGCGAAACGTGTTAACCTCTTTTATTTAAAAGTGCAATGACATGTGGGGAATCCGATTACCGATTGTAGTGATTATCTGGGTATACCCGATCAATACCGTATACAAAATTCTCTTCCGCATCCTGTTCCACAGACTTAGGTCGTTGCAGGAAACCTTCGTCGACGAGTACCAATGGGGTTTACGAGGAAGATGCTTCACTACAGACCAAATGATGTTACAAATCCTCGATAAATTTGGATAATTTAACTTACATCTTTCCATCATAGGCGTAGCCAGAGGGGGGCAGGGGGGGGCGTTGCCCCCCCCCCCCCTAAATGTTGACATTGGTACAGAATTTTGTTTTCAATAATTTTAATAGCACAAAACGACATCTTTAGCCCATAGAAACATCTGTGTAAGATAACAGCCAGATAAAAAATAATTGATTGAAATGCTTGTGCTATGTTACGTGGAATTGCACAGGTTTTTCAGTTGATCCACCAAGGATATTGCAGCGGCAAAAGTACCGGGCAAATCCGCTTGCATCAACTAGCTTGGTGTATTGGAACCGAGCTGTGACAATTTTTTACCTTGATTCTCTTGTAACCTCAATGGAAACACGGTTCGATGAAGATAGTGCACCTGCCTACGCGTTGTCCTTGCTCCATCCCGCTAACGTAATACGTATGTCGTTGGAAGAGTTCAAGCGCAATACCGAAAATTTCGTATTTTTTTATGAAGTTGACAATTTTGTTGGAGAGGTGGAAGTTTTGTATTAACATTGTAGCAGTATGAGAGCAGATCGTAAGAACTTGGAAGAGTTGGATCTTATAGACCTGCTAGCTAAAGCCCGTTCTTTCTTCCCTGCGACTAAGAAAGCAGTTAAAATTGCACTTGCTCTACCATGGAAACATGCACGATTAAACGCTCGTTCAGCACATTACGTCGGGTGAAAACCTGGCTGAGGTCAACAATATTTGAATAGCGGTTGAGTGCTCTCTGCTTGCTGAGTGTTCATCGGCAGATGGTCAACAACAATCGCGAAAAGACACATGAACCGCTTCCGGAACGTTTGACGTTTGATGCCCGAAGATTTTATTGAGAATCTTGACTGTGTCTTCAATCTTCACGTCCTTGGGAAGCTTTGAAAAGGTCCTGGTAGCGGTTAAACAACAACGTCCGAACGTAACTCTGTTTTCTTCGTCGAAGACAAACTCGATGATGTTGGAAGAGAGGGACTCCAAAATCTGCTCCGGGGTTTGATACTGACGCTGCTGATGCTGGACCGCTATCCGCTGTAAAATTTGGGCCATCTTGTGAATCATATCTTGAATTCCCGGTTGCGGCTTGGACAAAGAATAATTAAATTTTCCACTCTGATGTCTTGATGTAACAATCACTAAAGACTAGTACAGTAACTGCTCGCTAACTGGGTGCTATTTAACTGGGCTGCTTTTTAACTGGGCGTTCGCTAACTGGGCTATAGCCCAGATAAGAAGCAGATGAACGTCAACAATCAGCGTTTGGCATGTTCCTGTCAAAACGAGATAGGGGCACATGAATAGTAAATTGAGATTGATTTTTTCAGTTCAATGGATTCTGGTTGTCATCACACATGCGATCCACTAGATATTCATCTATTTGTTTCCAGGTCGAATAAATGTTTTACGAAAACAACATGTTTCCAGGCAACGGTTAGCGCAAATAAAGCACACGCAAGGCTAACAATTTATTTTTTCTCATTATCTGTTCATCAATCAGAATTTTTAGTGTATTTGTTTAAAACATTTTACAATTTTCGCTGAGAGTTTTGCCATTACATCGAAATCCCCCTCGATATTTGACGACATTTGAAATGTCAGCCCAGTTAGCGAGCGACATTCGTTAACTGGGCTAGGCCCTCAGCCCAGTTAGCGAACGAACAGTGTATTTATTTCTATTTTTCAACACACACCAAAGTCGCTTTTTACGCGGGGGATACGTGCCGCGTAAAAAAACGCGTAAATTCCGGAATCCGCGTACAAAAACGCGTAAATTTCGAAATCCACGTAAATTCCGGAATACACGTAAAAAAGCCGCGTAAAAAAAACCGCGCAAAAACAACCGCGTAAAAAGCGACCTTAGTGTACCATTTTTTTTACTTCTAAAATTTTGAAGAGCTTGCCCCCCCCCCCCTATTTAAAATTCTGGCTACGCCCATGCTTTCCATTGACTTCAGGGCAGTGTACGACTGAGTTCAACGAAATGAATTTCAGAGGGTTATGCTCAATCATGGTTTTCCAACCAAATTAATTAGACTAATTCGTGCCACTCTTGACGGTTCCACATCATCGGTTATTGTTCAACATCGCATGCAGAGAGGTGGCATCATGATTACGAACTTTCACATAGGCCTGAATTTTGAGATCGACATTGACATTATTGGCATTAACCGTAGAGCGATGGAACAGGACTTTGGAGTTTTCAAGAGGGAAGCTGTGATAGTAGGGCTTACCATAAACTCTGCCAAAACGAAGTACTTTGCTGCTGGTCTAGTGCGTGGTAAATCCGTCAGATGTTATTGATGTGGTGGGGATGGATGAGATATTGTTTAGAATAGTCGAAAAATTTCTTCGCCTTGGTAAATTTATGACGTGCAGCAATGAGGTCAGTCATCAAATAGAGATGCGGATGCGACCGTGAACAGAACACTGAACATGAACACTGAAAGAGACTAATCGGCGAGCTCTTGTTGATTTGTGCGTATGATCATGCGTTCCTAACTTGTTAATTACAATTTAAACTACCGTAAGCCGGGGTGACATTGTGTCTGAATTTTTTTTCAAAGTGGGTAGAGTATATTTTATATACATTTGAACAGAGTGTGAAATTATGTATATGAATAATTTCACATCGTTTACCGATAGTTGGATAAATCCTTAAATGTGGAATAACATCGAGTGTACAACAATTTAGTCTGACCTGTGTTATTTTCCTATATGCGCAACATGTTTTCAAAATACAGTTGTTGTGTGAGGCACGTTACTGGTTGGCTCACTGTTCCGGTTGCAGCAGCAACCAATCGCCAAAAGTCATGCAGAACGCGGGAAGAGCTTTTCAAAGGCTAAATCACTTTAGACTTCACTATTCGAGATTTAGCTAAACGAGTTTGCTTTACTGTAGCTAGGTTTATTACTGACTTTTCTAATGCTGGAATTCAGCTTAAGTACTAAACGGTTGTCTTGGTAGTAGTGGTGCCTGCGACAAATGTGCAGGTGCATGAAAGTAACTTTATAACTGGTCTACAAACATCGCAAATAACATTAAGCTAGTATGCACCATCTCTAATCAATAATATATGCGACATATATGAAGTATTCTACGAATAAGCACGTCTTATTGCTCTGAAGACTACTCGACTGATAACTAATATCCATCAAATAATATTGGATACATGACACTAAGATCAAACTAGATTTTTGTTTGTTGTTCAAAATGATGAAATTTTTATTTAGTTGGCTTGTAATTTTTCTATTTTACTAATAATGCTATTATTGATATTATTGCTTCATATATAATTATAAATTATACGTGATTTTTGAATACGCTTGTGCGGCAGCTCGGCTCAAAAACAGTTTAATGAACAGTAGCAAAGTTTATAACTGAGCTCGAAAAAACAATTCCTTAAGGGGTTTCATCTAATGTCTAGCAGATTATAACTGTCATTTAAATGAAAGAATCCAATTTGAATAACCAAACATCGCGAAGCAATCCTTTGTTCATTGCAACGAGAGCTCTAGTTAGACCAACACTTTCGTTGCACGATTACTATATGAACCGAAAAACCACAATCCATTGACACTGCGTTCTTTTGTTACCCGACCTTTTAGCTTGTGCAATTTCGCTCACGCAATTCGGTAGGGTCGGGCTATCATCAGATGCACAGCACTCGTGCTTCCTAAACAAAACCATCGGTCAGTTGGATAGCCCATTAGCAAAAAATGTTAGCAAAGAAAAGAGTGGAAAATGCATTGCATTTTTTCTTAACGCTTTTTATAAGCTTGAAGCCTATTATTTTTTTAGGATAGCATTTCTACGCGATAGTAAGAAAACCAAGAACTATGTATTTTTTAAAGCATAACATGCTTGATCGCCTGTATGTAACCCACCATTGATCAAAATCAGCTGAAAATGCACAAAGCGCTGTCAAAACGATGCTTGAGAGCAGCAAATCATTATCAGTGTAAAATTTTTGATAATCTTGCTACTTAAAATCACCAATAACGTAGCTGACTACGCAGATCCATTAAGGTGAAACGGGATTGTGGCCTTTTCCTATCCAATTTTGAGGTTAGAGTTCTTTTTACTTTTGTAGTTTGAGCGTAAAAAATTCGGCTTCCACTAAATAAACAGCGCTCAAATTGCTACTTCAGGCATGCAACAGTTGTGAAAACAATTGATCAAAGTTTCATGTACGTAGTCTTCATAAATCAAGAAAAAATTAGATTGCAAAATTCGAGTTGA
Organism: Wyeomyia smithii; assembly: GCF_029784165.1. NCBI lineage: Eukaryota > Metazoa > Arthropoda > Insecta > Diptera > Culicidae > Wyeomyia > Wyeomyia smithii. The sequence continues at coordinate 128,891,306 of NC_073696.1, read as the reverse complement.
TCGCGACAACGTCCCGTTTCACCTTAAGGAAATGGTTTTTTTTTTAGAGACCAAATAGTAGGAGAGTGGTATCCAAGACACGACCGCATAGTTGACGTAGGACTACAATAATTTTATATTTTTATTTTGAAGCTATGTTTGATTTGAGCTCGTTTTACTTTTGTAGTTTGCTTGATTTTTTTTAACCAATTTGAGCTCAACATCTTCCAAGAGGAATCTATTTTGGTTCGGGTTGTAATACCTAGTATCTAGGTCGTCAGCCCAAATTCATCAAGCGACACCTCAAACGACTTGGAACTAAAACTAGTTCATTGGTCGCCATTTCTACTGTTAAGGTCGTCTTTGACCATTTAAAAAGTCAAAAAAGTCATATAAAAGAACCGTTCATTATTGGCATGGTACGATTTTGGCAACAGAAAAAAATCTGGCGAACGGGGTCTGTATTTTATTTATTTCTTTGCAGCGCTCTAGCTTAGAAGATAAAATATTCTCTTTAACATTAACAATGGTACAGAAACCAAATTCAGGGGGAAATTTGGGTCTAGAGCTCTATAGCAATGTTTTAGAGAACAATTTTTTTTACAAAGTTACTTAAAATTATTGGAGCTATAAAATTGTAGAACAAGGTTTTCTATCTACAAAAATAATAAAGTTAGATACTTGATAGCATCGAAAATTTTGGTCACCCTAATTTTTGATACTTTTTCAATAAGCGCTTTATCATATGTAGCAACTTTGTACAGGAAAGTTTTTCTCTAAAATATTGCTATAGAGCTTTAGACCCAAATTTCCCCCTGAATTTGGTTTCTGGACCATTGATGAATACCTTTCATTCTAATACAGCGAATTTTCTTTAATACGCGAAAAGGCAACCTTCTATAAAATATTTAATTGAGTACGATTTAGTAGAAATTAAATTTTCTTCTATATCTATTTGTCTTGTTGATGTTGGCTCACTCACCGATCACAAAGCGGCAAAGATGTCACATAATTTTTTTTTCCTGCAGTTACAACCTCGTGGAAAGAACATCGATAACGAATTACAGTTTTAATAGAAAATGTTTATTCACAGAAAATTTGAAATTGACATAGAATTTTATGAACATGTTAACATTCAATTCAGGTCAATTTTAATTTATATGTCTGTTATCTTCGAAAATAAACTGGGCTAGAGTGATGCACAACATTAGCCTCAGCAATTAATGTTTGCATAGCGTTGTTCAATTACAAGTAAGGTAATGGAAAGTAATATTTTCTTGCAAATGCTAATTCTAAAAAATTTTCAATTGAAAAATACTAACACTAATATCGGAACGCTAATATCAAGATGAAATGAATTTGGTTTTCCTCTATACCACCACCGCGGGATGCAACTAGTATTGTCATATTGGACTAAATTCATTCAGCTAGTAAAATATAATCATCAGTACAGCTCGTTTAACTGCATATTCAAAGATGTATACGGAGCATTTTGGTTTTCTATTGTCTTTTTAATTCCCTATATTCAGTTATTTAAATAAATCTGTAAAAATCAGAGTGTAGAGTTCAAAAATAAACAACGCATTTTGTTGTCCCCGGCGGCAGAGCGTATTTTGCGGCACCCGAAAAATCATATTGAGCTCTGATATTTGCTAAAGAAGAAGAAGAAGACAATTCAAACGACAATTCGATTGTGTTCCACGCCCCACTGTGCGTCAACAGCGGCAATGTAGTTTTCACTTGGCTTGACTGCACAAAAATATAATATTGTAGTTTTCTGCACTGATAGACGACGAGTAACCAGCGCTCTGTTCATACATATCTCGGTGCAGTACTGTTACCTGTGCCATCAAATTCTTCTTCAAGACATCAGTTTTATTACCATTAACATATTTGTTAGCAGCAGAACGTAATACTGTCTTATAGTGGAGGTGGTTACGAACATTCTGAAAAAGCTTCACCTTCAAGACATCAAAATAGTCTAGGCTCATGGAAGCTAACATTAGTTGATCTATTGGGACGGGGAGATTCTGTCAAATTTTTTTTTGCCACTGCTATACAGGATATCACAGCAGGCAGTTGTGTCTATTCATGAAGTCTGTGTCAGGCGTGCTCGCGTATGATTGGTACATTGTTGGTGAAAATTCGACCTTGAAACTTTTATTCAATTTTCACTGTTTAACAATGAAGTGAGAATGAAAATTGAAGTATTACAAAATTGTCCATCATTTTATCAATCCAACGACATATTGATTATTGTGATCCATCATGTGGTTACATCAGTATAACCATTTGAAATCTTTCATTCCGACGTTACATCTTGGTTTTAGTTTTCGCGGAATGTATCTCGATATAGTGCGGTTAGACGTAGTCCTACGTCAAAAATGCAATTACACTAACGAGCGAGAAATTTCTGATAAACTGTTCACGTTGAGAGCAAACTTGAAGACACTTGAACGAATAACTAACGTGTGGATGGATTAGGTAAGTCACTTAATAAGTGTTACAACTAGAAAACTCCATGCCCGAAGCTCCAAAAAAGCAGTGATGCATTTGAAACGCGTTGATATTGACTTTAGTTTCGTTATTTACCGCCATCGCTTTATCTGGCTTTCTCACGTTTCATTTGTCAAATCTGAAGACGGTGAATTTTTGCGACGAATTTTCCATAAAAGAAAGCAAGAAATAGTGGAAAATGATGAACAATAGTTTGATTAGTAACTCAGCTTGTTTCCAATCAAGAAATAGAATAAGCCAACAATAGAAACCACAGCATGTCTCGAATGAAAACCTAGAAAAAAACAGTTGAGTTCACTTGAAAACTTAATAGTCGGCTGGTTAGCCGTCCCCGATTCAGTGTGTTTACTGTGATTCTTACCAACTGTCAAAATTTCAATGGGAACGTGTTTACATATTTTCGATGTGTGAAAACTAGAGATACTCAAAGAGCCCTTCCTCTGAGTATTGCTAATGAAAGAAGTGAAGAAATTTTAAGCTGGAGTGACATTTATTGGGGTAAAATTAGAAAAAAAAACGAACTACTTCATTTAGGGTTGTCAAAAATACACTATTCATCTAGTGCGAATTTTCGCCCCATACATTGTGAACTTCTATAAACGTGTGTCTGCTACGTTTTCCGAAAAGTTCTTATGCTCAATGCGAAAAACTCTGATGAAACATATTGATTACAAGTGGTTCATGTACCGATTGGCAGCAAAAACAAACTTTATGATGTGCTTTGCAATGGTTCTGTTGCGAAAACTATTAGGTGCAAATATTTATCCCACATTACTTTACACTGAAAATAAATCGCATGCTCATCCCAAATGCTCTTCACATATGGATGCCACTAAACGTACCCAATAATTCTATTATGTCGACCCACCGTGTTTTGACGTGTGTCAGCATTGAAATCTAAGTGTAAGAAGATTGATTTCGGTATGCATGGTACAGCAAACCTAAATGTAAAGCACTTTGATTTAATGCTGTGAACTGAAACTCAAGTGTACTCCACGTAGATATAAAATGTTTCATCTATTAGCACAGATGTAAGTGGAATCCACTTCACAGTAAAGTGTCGATTTTTTATAGCGTACTACAGCATTATAAAATTGTGATCCTAGCAATAAAATTGTATCCAATTTTATGCAGGCAAAAATTATAAAGCATTTTCATTATTTAGTTTTTCAAGCTTTTTTACTGAACAATACAACTAACAGTAAGCCAAAACTACCGCTAAATTTGCGAATAACTATTTATCTGTTCTAGCTCATTCGTACGATGGAATATCTACATTAGGGGACCTCAAAGGGTTAAAACAAAACTATATTTTCGCACCAGCCTTGCCGTCTTCCAGCTGTATTCATAGTCTATCATCATCTCAATTCGCCGGATGCTGGCTTTCAACCTAGGATAACAAAAGCAGATCGAACGAACAACGGAATGACGATGATTGCGTAAACCGACCATATATTTTGGATGTATGAACTTTTTTCGATTCTCTTATATGACGTTGGAAATGGTATTGAAATTTGATGACAAAATGAAAGCGTATAGGCTGTTAATTACGATTATTTCTTCGCTCGTGTTTCGGCAGAGCATACACGTAACAGCGCCAATTACAGGCGGGTTTAGTGTAGTAACAAATTTAAAAAAAACTGTACTCTCGATGAAAATAGCACCTAGTTTAAAAATGACTCCTAAATCGTTAGCTTTACCGCATCCAACGCAATTTCCAAAACGGTTCGTATCTCCCTACAATGATGGTGTGGGCTCTATTGTCGCCAGCAGTGACGACTGCAGCTGCGGCTAGCGTACAATGAATAATGGATTATCAACAACTGAGCAGCGAGGTTCACTACCCCCTCCAGGGTAGGCTCACCTTTGCCCGGGTGCCTGCAAAAACAGTTAATATGCTCTACTGCTAGTTGTGAATAGAAATCCAACCAGTACCGGTGCACGCTAGAACTTTCCACAGTGTGTGATTTATTACACATCGAATATATTAGAGCATCTTGGAACCATTTGCGATATGATTTATGGCATGTTTGATTGGAAATCTTTTGCGGTTGTCTGTTGTGGTGACATTATAACCTTTAGCATAGATGGGTTAGGCCGTTCAGTTGCATAACTGGGTAATTGACAGAACGTTGATGAAACAAATTTATAATTAGCAACAGTTTTACCGTGCCTTTATTCCCCTTCACATGTTAGCAGTAAATACACTTCCGTTGAATTATCTATATTACTGGTATAAATAGTGCAGCAGGTTGATTAATTGACAAATTTTGTCAATTCAATTCAATTATAGGAATACGATATTTTGCGACTATTTCTGTCATTTATAAATAGGTAATAGCTCAGTACGCAAAATGGTGACCCAATGTACATTTTCATAACACTTTTTACAGTATGCCACCCTACTAAAGTAAGACGTAGTTCAACATCAAAAATATTTTCGATATGCTCTTCAGAATTACAATAATATCCCGTAACAGTTTGAATAGATATACACAAGTTTCATAGTATGCTTTCCTTCATTTGTTATTCAATCTTGCTCTTAAAACAAGACTGTAGCAATCAAACAAACCTTAGTTCAATTTGAAACCTGAACTAGACTACCACAACATGATCTACCACTACTCTACTTCCAAACCAGGGGGTACAATCGGTACGAAAAATATCGCCAAGGGGTACACGGACGAAAAAGTTTGAGAATGGCTTGTAAAAAAATCTTTGTGTTTGTGGCGTTGCGATGGTTATGATGATACTAGGCAGGTACCGAATTGTGCGCTAACAGATTCCCTTCATGTCCAAGGAGTACAATCACACGTTCCCGTTAGAAACATTCTGGGAATCGGTGATCTCCAGTGTATGCAAGAGTCAATCTCTTCTTTACAAACAAACTCAACTTCCAATCCAAAAACTTCCTACCAAAAAAAAAATGTATAATACGGTTTTACCCTTCCCTTTCAAACTTACTACCGAGCCTCTCTATACTGTATACTGAGCTTCTCTCAATCCTAACAATATCTCCAATTACAATTACCTGGAGAGAGAGACCTCCCCTAACGTTCCTCCTTGGCCAGGTTTATTTTAAGAGGAAATTATTATGTTAAGAGTAAGGAGTCTTATCGAAACCTCGTTCCTCAGACCAATATCGCCAACGACAATTCCTTGGAGAGGGTAAATGTTCCTCTGGTTAGTTTCTATGCTGGTTGGACACTCCTTCCTTTTCTGGAAGAAAGGGATCCCATACAAATGAAACACAAATTTCCACACAACTCGAGAACTGATCAATTAAATCAAGTGGTTCGACAGCCTTCCCTCTTCCCCTCTTCTGGAAGAGAAGGCTTCCATGCGAATTAAATCAAAAGAGCCCAAAATGAACGGAATAATGCACAGTAGTCAAAAATCGACTCCAAATTCCGTTTTCAAATCAACGATGAAAATTTAAACAGTCTGCAAAACAGTCAGAAATGACCGAACACCACCCACTATCGATTTTTCGGAAACATAATAATGCCCAGAGGCCAGCAGTTTACTCCACATGTCATTTTTGAATCCAATATGGTAAACTCCGGTGTCTGGAAAACAGCCAAACATGACCAAATACCACCCAATATGGGTGTTTCCGAAACTAGAATGACACTCAGAGGACAGAAATTTACTCCACATACCATTTTGAAATCCAAGATGGCGGCTTCCGGTGTCTGAAAAACAGCAGATAGAGACCAAATACTACCCAATATGGATATTTTTGGAACCAGAATAACGCTCAGAGGCCAAAGATTGTCTCCACATACCATTTTGAAATCCAAGATGGCGACTCCCGGTTTCTGGAAAACAGCCGAAGGTGACCAAATACCACCCGATATGGATATTTTCGTAATTGGGATGACGCAAAGAAATCAAAAATAAACCCTGCACACCGTTTTAATTTCTTAAATGGCGACTTCCGGTTTCTGGACAAGAACGACTAATTATCATCAATAAATTGATGCTCTGATACCAGAAACTGATGCCACATGCCATTTTAAAATCCAAGATGACAACTAGGGGAACGGGTGATAAAATGGACACCCTAAGCCATTTCCTAATTTCCTCCACAGTTTAACACTACAACTATGAGTCGATAGTGCACATTAACTGAGCCACTAATGGTTAATACAACAAACAAGAAGAAGTATTCAAATATAGTATTTTTGGTAGTTTTTATGAGCATTTTCGAAAGCAGTTTTTTGGGGGTAAAATGGACACGTGTGGGTAAAATGAACATATGGAGGTGGTAATATGAACACCTTGAGCGTGAACATTAATTATCCTTTCACAGATAGTAAAATGTTGTTCCATAGCACGTGATACACTTATGCATTGACCAACAGTTCAATTTTCACCGTTTGTCGTAGAATTAATAACAATATATGACCTTACCCGTATGAAACTGAGAAATGGCGGAAGCTTTTTCTACGGACATTCCGCATTCAACGGTACGTTTGGCTGCGGTCATCTGTTCATCGGTCCGAGTTTACCTTTGCGTTTTCTGATATAAACACGAAGCATCTAGATTTTTCAATGGGAATTAACACAATTTTTTCCCCATCACCATGGGCTGTCCATTTTACCCGCACATACATATTATTGAAAATACCTAAATATATCGAGAAAATCATTTAAACAATTACTAACCTTTGATGATTTCTATTGGTTAGTAGTCTGAGTACAGATATTTGCAGAAAAATCGTTATGAAATACTGTTTTCCACTAGAAAAAAACTTATTTTTTGTGGGCCAAAAATAACATCACCACCAGAAATGTACACGTGTTTTTTGTTTTTGTTTATTATTTTGACTGTTTGACTGTATCATGTCGCATACTTTGTTTCAAATAACTTCTAGTGCCTCTAAGATAAGGTGCCAAAGAAGTTTGCACTATTTTTCAACGTAATAGTCGAGATTAAAACGGGTGTCCATTTTACCACCCCTGTTCATTTTACCCACAATTCCCCTACGTGTTTTCGGAAAACAACTAAAAATGTATTTAAGAATGCATAGGTAATAGGTAATAGGAAATATTATGTGTACCTCTTGAAGCAAAGCCTACAATAATCCATTTCAAACACAATCGCTTTGTTTGCTGTTTCCAATAAAATCTTTTTGGTTTTAGCAGGACGAATTTCTACTGAAGGTGATGTTATTGAATCCATGAGGCACAAGCGAAGACAAATACAATGTCCTGATTTTAATTGTGCCTGAATATTTGAATTTATTAAATTACACTGGAAAACACAAATTTTGCCCTAAGGCTCAAATCGGAAAAAATTAAGATTATAGCCCTTTAACCAACCCTTCTGGTGCCTATAATCACAAACATTTTTTAGAGACAAGAAAGTTTTCTCGTAAACATAACGTTGGCGAGCAATTACTATGCGACACTTTGACGGAAGTTGACACGTTTTGACAAATTGGAACTAAAATTCACAGAAATGATTCGTTGATCAGTGTTATTCTGAAGCTACTATATACTGAATTTTTGTCTCATGTAGAATATTTATTTTCCTCCAAGAATGCAACCTTTAAACCAGAAATCGTATTTTTCTCAGGTTTTTAGATAATTGTGCTCTTGAATTTTTGCTCAAATAGGACTCAAATTATTTTGTAACTTCAACAACATATTCCATTGCATATAGTCAATCCCATATGAATATCATAAAATTGACAAGTTGGAACTAAAATTCACAGAAATGATTCAAAAAGTGTAATCTTTCTCGGGTAACAATTTTAAACTTCAAGACAGGAGTTTCCTTTTTCGCTTTCGTTGAGCAGTGTTATTCTGAAGCTACTATATACTGAATTTTTGTCTCATGTAGAATATTTATTTTCCTCCAAGAATGCAACCTGTAAACCAGAAATCGTATCCTTCTCAGGTTTTTAGATAATTGTGCTGTTGAATTTTTGCTCAAATGGGACTCAAATTATTTTGTAATTTCAACAACATATTCCATTGCATATAGTCAATCCCATATGAATATCATAAATTTTTTAGTAAATATTGTTTCGAACGTCAGGATTTCCGAATGTCCTGAACAATGTTTCCAATGAAAAGCTGACTTCCAATAAAAAGTTTGAACACCAAAAATAAGCGAGTAAGTGATTCTAAAGACGGGCATTATTTCACGCCGACTTCACGTTCAACTGATAATAAATACCACCCAATATGACTATTATCGGGTTCGTAATTATGTACAGAAAAAGTCTAAAAGCGAGGATGTTCTCATTCTGATAAAACCGATTATTTCAACCGATGTCTCGTTAGATTTCGACCGTACCCTATATCCAATACGTCATGATTTTGCAGACTATAAACTGATCGCAGGGTCAGGCTTCGGCTGTATGTGGAATCAATGAAGTGTGTTAAAAATTATTTAAATAACTAAAATGTTCGGGACGAAAGTTGCCGAATCAGCTAGTTTTGTCTAAGAATGCCAGAATTATGTGTACCTCCTAAAACAAAGCCCAGAAGAATCCATTTCAAACACAATTGCTTTTTTTTTTTTTTTTTTTTGTTAGGGAGTTAGAATTACGTTGTCCATTGATGTGAACTTTTGTAATATATATCCCAGTCAATTGCTATACGTGTCCCCTTGCAAAATACAATGACCACTATTGTTGAGTGATCAGGTACCTGCACCGACACGCTCCCAGTCAGGTGTAATATGGTTTATGAAGCCAATCACCTTCCCAGGATTCAAAGACCAAATCTCTTTGGGCTGTAAACAGCCACTGCCAAGAAACCTTGATCTGCGTTTAAATAAGGCACCACAACTGCACAGCAGATGTTCCGATGTCTCGCTTTCCATATTACAAAAGCGACAGATATCATCCTGAACCCGGCCAATGTTCTTTAAATGATATCTACTCGGACAGTGCCCCGTTACTAGGCCGACGTATGTACAAAGAGTTCTTTTGTTGAGCTCTAGGAGCTTTTTCGAATGATTCTCGTTTGGTGTGATAAATCTTCTAGATTGGGAACACTTTTTGACATCAAACCAATTGGTTATCACCTTTTGTTCCTCCCAGCGTTTAAGCTCCATTTTCACTGCACAGTTTGATATACCGCAGAAAGGTCATGGGCCGATAAACTGTGAGTTAGATCCTTGTTTTGCTAATTCGTCTGCTTTTTCATTCCCACCAATGCCACAATGTCCTGGAACCCAATACAAATTTACTGAGTTTGTTTGACATAGCTGTCGCAATGTGAGAATACATTCCCAGACAATCTTGGATGTACATTTATAAGCATCAAGTGCTTTCAGTGCTGCTTGACTGTCAGAGAAAATACAAATATTTGCATGTATGTATTTCCTAGTCAAACATACATTCGCACATTCAAGGATTGCAAAAATCTCTGCTTGAACAATTACTTTGTTTCCTTTTTTCAATAAAATCTTTTCAGTCATCGCAGGACTAATTTCTACTGATGGCGATATTATTGAGCCACTAAGGCACAAGCAAAGCTAATACAATGTCCTGATTCTGATGGTGCCTGAAGTTTTTGTTTTATTATTATAGCTTTCTAATCAATCCTCCCGGACGAACACATACGATTCGCATAGATTCTCTAAGATTCCTCACATTGAATTCGTGAGCGCCCTTGAAAAGGATTCCTGAAAAAAGAATCCTCAGGAATGCCCTGCATATGGCTCTAGGATTCTTGAATAAGAATCGTGAGTGGGAATCCTTCGGATCGTGTTTGCGATTCCTTTCACGATTCCGTCACCGTGTTAATCGGTATTCTGAGGATTCTTACTCAGGATTCTCTGCGTGTTAGTAAGGGCTGTGAGTTTTAGTGCCCTTAGCCATCAACATTTTTTCAGAGACTTAAATGAGTTTACTCGTAAACATGACGTTGAAGCGACGAATCTGGCGAGCAATTAAGATGCGCCACTTTGACGTAGGTTGACGCGTTTGGACAAATGGCTAGGGGCACCCAAATTCACAAAAATGGTTGAAAAGCTTTAATCTTTCTAGGGAAACTATTTTGAGCTCTAGGGCAGCAGTTTTTTTCGCTTTCGTCGACCAGTGTTATTCTGAAGCTGCGATTTTGATGATCTACACTCAAAATATTTTTCACGTTATAGCTACCGGAGAAGTTATGTGAAAATTTTCCACTGTCATTTTCACGTATATTGTACGTGATTTTCATTTGAGTTCATTATGACTTGGTTATATGAATTATACTGTGAATTTTATTCTATATACATATTAGGGTGGGGAAAAATGATCGATTTTCCAGAACCAAGTTTTTTTGGTTCTTTTCAGGGCCCCAAACAACCCTAAACTTACCGGAAGTCTATTGGTTTTGTCTCCGCTTGGCGCATTGCATTTCAAATTTGTATGAAAATTTATATGGGAAAACCTACTTTTTTGCATTTACTTTTCTAGAGAGCTCAATAATACTCGAATAATGCACTACATTATGTTAAAGTATAGTTTTTTAGATGCAAAACAACTTTGCAGAACACACTGAAGAGCTAGGATGTCCCCAAGAAGAGTTAAAGCTGTTCAAAGTAAAGTATGGCGATTTAAATGCAGGAAATCTTGTTTACTGCCAACATTACCAATGTACCGACGCCAGTAGGATTACCATCAGAAATAAACTGTCGTAACGAGTTTATACACTCAGCTGTATCAAACAAACAAATTCAGGTCAATATTCTGATGGAAATCTGACTAACGCCGATACACTGGCAGTGTTGGCAGAAAAAATGATTTGCAACATAAATTTCGACATACTCAACTTTGAATAGCTCTAGTATTTTTTTTTGGGACATCTTAGCTCTTTAGTGTCTTCGGCTAAGTTGTTAGACATCAAAAAACCTACCATCTGAAGTCATGAAACCTATGGTTTCAGCTATTTTGAAATCTTATGAATGGAAAATGCAAAAAATTGGTTTTTCAATACAAATCTCCATATAAATATGAAATGCAAATGCAAGCGGAGACAAAACCAATCGACTTCCGATAAATTTAGGATTGTTTGGGGTCCCAAATAGAACAAAAAAAATCACAGGAAGGTTGTATGCAAAGCCACGACCGCAAGGTTGAAGTAGAATACTTTTACAAGAAAGATAACCCGGCTTCTTGCGTGTCAGTCATTTTTTCTAGTATATAAACATTGACCGTTCAGTGGCAGTATTGTAATTTCTTTTTGTTTGATATTTTGAATGAAGTTCATTGAATATTTTTAAATTTTGTGCAAATGAGAAGTTGAGGTGCTGCCGAATTGTAATATGCACATTTAATACGACATCATTGAACGGGAACGGAACAAAGGCTACGGCTATGCAGAACGCGAATGACGGCGCGATGCGATTCGCCTTACCGTGGTGAAATGTACAGCTCTTTTTAAGGCGAAGTAGAGCTATACATTTCAACACATTTCTTGCCAAATCACATCGCGCCGTTATTTTCGTTCTGCATAACCGTAGCCAAATACTAAGCGACGCAAACACGTAATAATAGTCAGAGTATGCATGTAGATGAAGATTATTAACTTTGGATTATAGCGCAAAACGAGAAAATATTAACTCTTCAAATATTCATTTGTGTTCTTCAAATTTCAGTTGTTCAATTTAATATCCGATGAAATGTCTATTTATTATCTGAAGAAGCTCTTATATAGGCCAAATGATGCATTCCCAATTTACAAGGTCCATAACTCTGCCGACCGCGCTTAAGAAAGCAATCGTATAACGACCAATCGGAGGTCGAATTTTGTGTTTTGACAAGGCTTAAGAATTTTCAATAGTACAATAGCTCGAATAATAAAATTGCAATTTCATGCATTTGGTAGAAATCTTAGAAGATTTTCTAATCGATTGCTGCAAAAACGAAGGTAATCCATCGAAAACTAACCGATTTATTAGCATTTGAAATTGGACATATTTTTCACTTTTTTCAGATTTAGATTTTCATTTCACATCCCTATGTAGCCGAACTTCCTGAGAGAAGTATTCTACTTCAAAACTTGGTTCTGGCTTTCCGCTATCAAGTTTCGTCTTTTCCATATAACGATTCCCCACCCTAATACATATGCTTTTTATGTGAGTTTCACGTAGAATTTACCTACCGGTAAAATGTAAAGCGATTGGTAACTAATAAATTTTAAACAGGAGATGATTTTCAGAAATTATCGAAATATGTAACATGATTATATAATATATATATATATATATATATATATATATATATATATATATATATATATATATATATATATATATATATATATATATATATATATATATATATATTTATATATATATAAATATATATATATATATATATATATATATATATATATATATATATATATATATATATATATATATATATATATATATATAAATAAATATATATATATATATATATATATATATATATATATATATATATATATATATATATATATATATATAATATAATATATATATATATATATATATATATATATATATATATATATATATATATATATATATATATATATATATATATATATATATATATATATATATATATGATATGCAAATTTGAATAAATTAAACGACTTGAAATTTGGTGAATCGAATGACATTCGCTGGCGATAATTACTGTTAGCTGCAGGTTTGACAGAGATTCAGTGCAGAGGTTGAGGAGTTACCTGTTCTCAACCTCTGAACTGAATCTCTGTCAAACCTGTAGGCTCAAAACTCGATATCAAATTACTATGTTACGTGCCTCGAAATTTTGTTACAGAAGCGGCTAATTGAATTTTCTGTTTTATCAAATGCTGCTGCTAGCGAAAAAAACCTTGCAAAAATGAATGCTTGTGTTGGTGTTAATATTACGACAGCGGCCGGCGCAGCTTTCAAGAAACATTTGTCTCTACCATTTCATCATCTATGTAGCCCCTCCTTCTTTTTAATTATCTGACGAAGCCATGGTATAAAACGTATCGTTCGAACATTTCACCCCATCAGTTTCATTACTAAACCGTACCGGTTACATACGGACGCTATCTTGGAAGAATTCTGGACGGTTTAACCAAAAACAAGGATATATTCGGCAACTGGCCCCTTTTGGTGCCTCGAAATTGTGTAATAGAAGCGGCTAATTGAATTTTCTGTTTTACAAAATGCTGCTGCTGGCGGATAAAACCTTGCAAATATGCATCTTTTTTTTGGTGTTAATTTTACGACAGCGGCCGGCGATTCCAAAACCGCACCAGTAACATGTGGACGCTAGGTGTTAGCAGCTGAAAGGAGGAAAGACAAAAGAGAACCAGTCATCTTGTGCCGGTTTCACCCGTTATGCTGGTGGCTGTAAGTAATACATGGCTACTGCAATATACTAAAATGACTGGAATTCTGGACGGAATAACCAGTAAACGAGAATAATCGGCAACTGGCACCTTTTGGTGCCTCGAAATTTTGTTACAGAAGCGGTTAATTGAATTTTCTGTTTTACAAAATGCTGTTGCAAGCGGAAAAAACCTTGCATAAATGCATGTTTGTGTTGGTGTTAATATTACGACAGCGGCCGGCGCAGCTTTCAAGAAAAATTTGTCCTTACCATTCCATCATCTACTTAGCTCCTCCTTCTTTCTAATTATCTGACGAAGCCTTGGTATAAAACGTACCGTTCGAACATTTCACCCCATCATTTTGATTCCAAAACCGCACCAGTGACATACGGACGATACGGATTTATATATATATATATATGATATGCAAATTTGTGAATAAATTAAACGACTTGAAATTTGGTGAATCGAATGACATTCGCTGGCGATAATTACTGTTAGCTGCAGGTTTGACAGAGATTCAGTTCAGAGGTTGAGAAGTTACCTGTTCTCAACCTCTGAACTGAATCTCTGTCAAACCTGTAGGCTCAAAACTCGATATCAAATTACTATGGTTTTCCAAAAACTCACTTATTGACATATCCTCGCGAACTTCTATTTTATGTTCTGAAACTGAATCATACTTCGCCATTTTGATTTCTGGATATTTTCGCACAGAGAATTCACGCGATACTTCTAGAACATTTTGTTTGACGTTGTCAAGTTCACGTAGACGGTACGTGATAATACATAGTATGCATATGATTTTCACGTAGATGTTATGTTTGTCACATAAATCATGCAAAAGGACAAAAAATGGACCATTACAGGAACTTTAACGTAACAATAACATGAAAAATATTTTGAGTGTACAGATTCAACGAAACGTTTCATGATGGGTTGACTATATACTGTATTGACGTGAGACTACGTCTTTGTTTACTATACTGGGATGCATTCTGTAAAATTGGAAATGAAACTGGCAAATGTTGCGTCAGATTTCAGACGATAATCACAGCATAACCACATGATGGATAACAATAATCAATATGTTGTTGGATAGACAAAATGTATAACAATTTTGTAATATGCTAGTTATCACTCTAATTTCATTGCTAAGCGGTAAAATTGATAAAAAGTTTCAACGACAAATTTACGCGAATAATGAACCAATTACATGCGAGCATTCCTAGCACAGACGACGTGAATGGACACCATCCGTTCCCTGTGATATTCTCTATATCAATATCGAAATAAAATTGGCAGGGTCTCCCCGTCCCTATAGGTCAATTTGTTTTTGCTTCCATGACCTTAGACTAATATGATGTCTCGAAGGTAAAAGTTTTCAAAACAGTTTGAAACAATCCCCATTCATGAACAATTATTAAACCTGCTTTAAGAACTTAATAAAAACTGATGTCTTGAAAGAAAACATGCCAGTAAAAGCAAATGTATCAGTGGAGTAAAGAAGCGCAGGTCTCTCGTCGTCTATGGTTGCAGCGGTACTCTTCTATTCGTACATTTCAGCGGTACACTTCTATTCGTACTGCAGCGGTACTATTCGTATTGCAGTGGTACACTCTTGTTAGTACATTTCTATACGTGTGCAATCGAGAAAAAACTGCAATGCTGCTGTTGATGGTGATTGAAAGTTTATCTCATAAATATGATTACCATAAATGACTCAACAAGAATTGTAAATTTTTGCAACGGATATTTATTTAATTTTAATTTTATCTTCGATATTCACTAAATAATCGTGAATCAAAAGAGTAAATTTCTAAATATATACATTTATAGAATATTAAGAGCCTGCGGATGCTTGTGAATTTGTTGTTTATTTACTAACATTCATTCAGAATTTCTTTTTACATTTCAAAATTGTTAGATGATATATTATTATTCTAAGCTTTATCATAATAAACGTATATTAGCTGTCTTGGTAATACAGCGAATGTAGTTGTAGGCAAATGAAAAAAATTGTCAAGCAAATAGTAGGAGGGTGGTATTCAAGACACGACCGCATAACGTTGACTAACGTATTTTTATATTCCATTAAAACAAATAGTAGAGGGAATTACAACTCCAGTATTTGTTGCAATTTTATCTAACAGTGCATTTCTGAATGCTGAGACGTTAAAACGTTATAAATAATAATATATACTAGAAGAATGGATCTCTCTTATTTAATCGCTGTCATTTCATACATATTCGAATCAAACCTTTGTTCGTAACTGCACTACCAAGACAATCATTTAATTTAGCGAATTGGGTAAAATTTTCCTATCTAAGCAAAAAGCAAACTCAACGAAACTATCTGAAACTGGAGACCAGAACGATCAAGCAAAAATTTTAAATTTAAAAATTGTTTGACACTAAATAGATAAAGCTCAAGCTAGGTTAGCTCCAGCCCAGCATAACTTCATGTATTTAAAACAGTAGGAGTGTGGTATTAAAGACCCGACCGCATGACGTAGGACTCTATATTTTTCATCTAACAGTGCTTTCTTATTTGCTGACATTAGAGCGCTTTGAACAAAAATTAATAAATAATATAAATGACATATATGGATGAAACCTTATTTATATCGGCATCCCCGCTTCCCAGGTATTCGAATTAGAAAAGCATTTGTTCGTAGTTTGAAATGACAAGATAAACATTAGAATTAACAAATTCGATGTATTCCGAGAATTGCGCTTATAGATCATGTTCATGTGTCGAGACATTGCGAAGATTCTCAATATATTCGTTTTAGCACTAGACGAAACTGCTTGCAAATTACTATAGCTGTAAACCTTTATTACAAAAATCCGTATCGTCCGTATGTCACTGGTGCGGTTTTGGAATCAAAATGATGGGGTGAAATGTTCGAACGGTACGTTTTATACCAAGGCATCGTCAGATAATTAGAAAGAAGGAGGAGCTAAGTAGATGATGGAATGGTAAGGACAAATTTTTCTTGAAAGCTGCGCCGGCTGCTGTCGTAATATTAACACCAACATAAACATGCATTTATGCAAGGTTTTTTCCGCTTGCAACAGCATTTTGTAAAACAGAAAATTCAATTAACCGCTTCTATTATAAAACTTCGAGGCACCAAAAGGTGCCAGTTGCCGATTATTCTCGTTTACTGGTTATTCCGTCCAGAATTCCAGTCATTTTAGTATATTGCAGTAGCCATGTATTACTTACAGCCACCTGCATTACGGGTGAAACCGGCACAAGATGACTGGTACTCTTTTGTCTTTCCTCCTTTCAGCTGCTAACACCTAGCGTCCACATGTTACTGGTGCGGTTTTGGAATCGCCGGCCGCTGTCGTAAAATTAACACCAAAAAAAAGATGCATATTTGCAAGGTTTTATCCGCCAGCAGCAGCATTTTGTAAAACAGAAAATTCAATTAGCCGCTTCTATTACACAATTTCGAGGCACCAAAAGGGGCCAGTTGTCGAATATATCCTTGTTTTTGGTTAGTCCGTCCAGAATTCTTTCAAGATAGCGTCCGTATGTAACCGGTACGGTTTAGTAATGAAACTGATGAGGTGAAATGTTCGAACGATACGTTTTATACCAAGGCTTCGTTAGATAATTAGAAAGAAGGAGGGGCTACATAGATGATGAAATGGTAGAGACAAATGTTTCTTGAAAGCTGCGCCGGCCGCTGTCGTAATATTAACACCAACACAAACATTCATTTTTGCAAGGTTTTTTTCGCTAGCAGCAGCATTTGATAAAACAGAAAATTCAATTAGCCGCTTCTGTAACAAAATTTCGAGGCACCAAAAGGTACCAGTTGCCGATTATTCTCGTTTACTGGTAATCCGTCCAGAATTTCAGCCATTTCAGTATTTTGCAGTGCCATTTATTACTAACAGCCACCAGCATAACGGGTGAAACCGGCACAAGATAACCCGTACTCTTTTGTCTTCCCTCCTTTCAGCTGCTAACACCTAGCGTCCACATGTCACTGGTGCGGTTTTGGAATCAAAATGATGGGGCGCCAGCCGCTGTCGTAAAATTAACACCAACAAAAAAAAGCATATTTGCAAGGTATATCCGCCAGCAGCAGCATTTTGTAAAACAGAAAATTCAATTAGCCGCTTCTATTACACAATTTCGAGGCACCAAAAGGTGCCAGTTGCCGAATATATCCTTGTTTTTGGTTAAACCGTCCAGAATTCTTTCAAGAGCGTCTGTATGTAACCGGTACGGTTTAGAAATGAAACTGATGGGGTGAAATGTTCGAACGATACGTTTTATACCAAGGCTTCGTCAGATAATTAAAAAGAAGGAGGGGCTACATAGATGATGAAATGGTAGAGACAAATGTTTCTTGAAAGCTGCGCCGGCCGCTGTCGTAATATTAACAACAACACAAGCATTCATTTTTGCAAGGTTTTTTTCGCTAGCAGCAGCATTTGATAAAACAGAAAATTCAATTAGCCGCTTCTGTAACAAAATTTCGAGGCACCAAAAGGTACCAGTTGCCGATTATTCTCGTTTACTGGTAATCCGTCCAGAATTTCAGCCATTTTAGTATTTTGCAGTGCCATTTATTACTAACAGCCACCAGCATAACGGGTGAAACCGGCACAAGATCACCTAGCGTCTGCATGTCACTGGTGCGGTTTTGGAATCTAAATGATGGGGCGCCGGCCGCTGTCGTAAAATTAACACCAACAAAAAGATGCATATTTGCAAGGTTTTTTCCGCTAGCAGCAGCATAAACATCGGAAACAGAAAGTGACAACAACAATAACAACAAAGTCAGATCGATTGTATCCGTTAGTGTCGACTGTGCTTGGGAAGAGAGGTAGTGATTGGCTGCGCGGTATGATTCAGACAATCGATATTGATTACCAATTTTTCAATAGTGTATCTCAAAAAATAGTTTGTTTTTGTTACATAAATTTAACCGTAAAAGAATTTCTGATCGATTGATGCCAAAACCTCGAAAACCTGATTATAGATGACTGCAAAATAAGCGCTCAAAACCTGACCACTTTTCCCTGGTTGAATTACTAGATTTTCAAATTCAGGGGCCTAACTTCGATATAGACGTTAGTCAACGTCAAAAGCAAAAATGTAATTGTGAATTGCTACGATTTTTGCTAGAACTTGTTAATACTTTTGTTTAAAATATCTTCTTATGTTTGCCAATTGAACCTTTGTAAGGGTTTCCATATTATTTTGAAAATATGATCCATATTATAGATTTGATTTAATCAGAGTTATACCAATAAGACAAAACCATTCATTATGATAACGTAAGTATTATTGGATTTGGTTTTTGAGAATATAGAGTTAATCCCGACTTTGACGCATTACGAGAAATTCTTGGTGCTTCTTCAATAAGCACGATATGCTTGTGCCTTGTCAAATACATGTTGTTTTCACAAAAAATTACTACAGGCATAATATCGTCAGATATAAACGATATTCTTTCGAGTGTTGTTGAAAATTGAGATCCAGGGGAGGCTGAAAATAAAAATACGTACAGTCGCTGAGCAAACACATTGTTTCTGTCTACAAACTATGTATATTTTGTAACAAAAAATCCCCTAATTACAGTGTTTAGTCCCACGTCACCATTTCATACAACCCTAGGGCTGTATACCTTGTAGTTTTTTTGTCTCATGTAGAATATTTGTTCTCCTCCAAGGATACTATTTGTAAACCAGAAATCGTGTCGTTCTCAGGTCGAGTTTCTCGGAACTCCTGAATAATATTTCATTTTTGGATATTTTTATATTTTTGTGATATTGAAGCTGATTTTCAAGAAAAAGTTTGGGCACCTCGAAAATAAACGAGAAAACGATTCTTGAGACAGGCATCGCTTCCGTTCAAAATGTTTTTCAATTCAGTGTCATATAATAATGTTTGCTCCTGAGAGATAATAAATTAAGGTGAGTTTTTTTACACGAATGACATTACACAAAATAACTACACAACAGAGCTCCCTGCAGAGCATTTACGGTGATTCTCTCGAACATATACCAAATGAGGAGAGCATCTGGGTAGGAAAGTAGATTACTTTTGCTTTGCATCACGAAACTGAAAAAAATCCATTCGCTACTCAACATCGCATTCTTCTACAAAAAAACATAAGTTGCCTTTGTTGTATTACTTCAGCAGCGCGCACTGCGGTGTACTTTTGTGTATTCTACTATAGTGATTCACCACTCTTGTCGCTCGGCTGTGGTGTGAGCAGAAAGCGAGTTATTTTTTTCTGTGAGCGACTGATGCACAGCACAATGTAGAAGAAAGAAGTGTGGTGCAAAAAATTGCTACATGCAGCTCCATGCCGAAAAAGAAGTGCGCAACGAATGTTACCTCTGCCCTTTTCACATATAGAGATTGACAAGTCTGACTGACAGTTTTACCCAAGTCGGGATTCGAACAGACAACGACTGGCTTGTTAGTGGTCTAGGAGGTAAATTGAATGTTCAACTCAGCAGTTATTTTCCAGAACAAGATAATAGAGAAAGACACTGATTTGAATAGTTCTTATGATTAAAAAACGAAAAACCAATGTAATTATCGTCTCGTTGTACAAACTAGATTTACACTAAGGTCGCTTTTTACGCGGAGGCCGGAATTAACGCTGTTTTTTTTACGCGGATTCCGGAATTTACGCGGTTTTTTACGAGGATTCCGGAATTTACGCGTTTTTTTTTTTCGCGGATTCCGGAATTTATGCGTTTTTTTACGCGTTTTTTTTTACGCGGCACGTATCCCCCGCGTAAAACGCGACTTTAGTGTATACAACAATATTAAACTGAATCAGCTAAAACATCTGCTAGATACAAATTCAGGAAACACCGAAATATGCTAGGCATGAATTAAAACAGGTGAAATCTGCAGCTTTCGAAAATCACAAGCAGCACGCATTGGTTCACGAAACATTCATATAAACCGAGCTAAACCTGGATCCATATTATCCTAAAAAAAATAAAATCTATTACTCTATTGACATTTAATAAAAGGGTTGATTTGTGTTTTGTTTTCGTTAGCACAATTGAGTACAATTAGCCTTTTTTTAACATTCAACCCCTAGTAATTACCCCTACAGTTAACAATTATCTTATTACATCGTTTTAATTAGGATGATTTCCTCAAAATAATGGTAATTGTAAAAATTCATAAGAGATTATCTCACCTGTAACTTCCGATGATACTGCGGAGGGTGCCGTATAAAGGCACAGCAAAACTGCTAATAGCACCGATCTGGATATGCTGCTGTTCATTATTTTATCGTCACTTCTGCTGCTCCTTGGCGCCATACCCATAGTAATGCCACTCCAACTTGCCGGCAGCGCCATTCCTTTCGTTTTAGATTCCGTACACTTTGTATACATATGCATACGAAATCAGTCAGTTCGGTTACACATAGAGCAATTCACTCACTGTTCTCTCGGTCTACTGTAAGTGTTCATGTATAGGTATGCTATAATGCCGTGTAAAGAATAAAATTAAATAGTTTTATCCTTCTTATTTACATGTGCACAGCTTTCCTTTCACTTCCGACTTTTACATTCTCTCCCATAGGAGCTTCCCGTCGTCTGCCGCCGGCAATATGGTTAATGTTTCCCACCGGTTTAATGCTTGTTAAGCTGTGTTTCGATGGTTTTCCATGCATTGCTCGAATCATACATGCGTCGTTACTGCTAATTCACACTACATACACCGTTCTGCTCAGAAGTAGTTTTGTTTGAAGCTCTCGTACCCTAACATTGTAGTGATTTTTAAATATTGATACCTGATAGTGATACCGAGAAATATGATTCCATCACGTCAGCTCCAAAACTGGAATCTAATTTATTATTTGCGGCTTTCCGTCCTCAAGATTTAGTTTTTGATATGGAAACTCCAAGCCCAATCGGTATGGTTTTCCCCTCCACTTTTTTTGGTTTCAATCAGATCTGCTCATTACCAACAGAATTAAGATTGCTCTTTGCCAAATCATAATTCATATCGAACTAGTTCTAACACATTGTTGGGCAATATCGGAAATTTGCATTCCCATTTTCGTTCGAATCAATTCGAACGTTTTTATTTGGCTCATTTCATTCTGTATTATTAAATTCAAATTCGTGAGAAAGTGGTACATATTGTCGTAAACAAATATAGGCATACATGCCTACGGGTGAGAAAAGACTTCGTCAGTAGCGACTATTTAAATTTGTTGTAAAAAACAAGTCTAAAACTTCTGGATTTTGATCAATATCGACTACGTCAATTATAAATATATAAAATAACGTTTCACACAGAGAAATCCTTGAATAAGCATCAAACGAAAAAAATCAACCTAAATTGTATCTACTTAGGCGCTATTTGGGCGCTAAAGATAATCCACTGCAAAATAGATGCAAACTGCATAGGATAGGTTCGAGGTAAATGAAATAGTACCCCTCGATTGGAAGGTTTGATTGATTATTGTTAAAATTTCCTAAATCAGTTTAATAATCTCAAAACAAGTGATTACAGAAAAAAAGTGAACAAGTTGATAAACTTTTTTTTAAATTTCACCTACCACAATTCAAGTGTTCCGTCTCAATTTTTATGGTACTGCATAAACTACTTGAAAAAGGCTCCCTACCCTACTACAAAATTTGAGTCAGATCCACACCAAAGTTCAATAAGGCACAAGCATCTCAACCCTAGTAACAATATTGGTTTTATCAAAGTTTTACAGCGCTTAATACAGCCCAAACAGCGCTTTGAAACTTCTATAAAACCAGTTTTGTTCCTTGGAAAATGACGTATGACGTAATTAGTGAGATAAAATGTACTGTTTAAATTTACCTAAAACTTATGTCTTAAAAGAGTTCCCTTCCTTCATTAATTGGTTTTGCTTTTTTCACCTTAAAAACTATTTTGAGAAAATCCACATCTGACTGATAAGGATGAAGCTTCCTTGATGCGTGCTTTTGAAAACTGTGACTTTCTGTAAATCTCATTATTGTTTCTTTTGCTTCCGTTCGCATTTTCTAATTCAAAGGTTTCGTATCTGTTTTCAAATACTGAAAAGAAAGTCCTCAATATAAAAATATTTCTATTGCATTTGCAACTTTTAAGATGTAAACAGCAGCACTGTTTATCCACGCAGTCATGCATACAAGCTTTCATGTGAGTCTGTGTGGGCTTTTGTAACTTCACATGAACCTCGTTTTTTACCACTTGACGTTTTGTATATGTTTGTCACTTCCAATGTATTAAGTATAATCTTGGAGGTAACAAAAAGATCACTTTTAAACTGCCAACTGTCTATCCATTATACTTCTCATTAGCAGCGATTTAAAGTTCACTTCCACGATCACACATAATTTTTACGCCACTAAATTAAGCCGGAATCAAATTGCATCACAAAAAAGATTTGGTGAATTTCACTCACTTTTTTTCAAGGGGGGGGGGGGGGGATTTGTTAGTAGCTTAAGTATTTATGATAAATATTAGTAAATAATAAGTATGTGTGTCCAATCACAAATGGTGACTTCTCAACACTGTTCGAAATTTGTAATTTTAATTGTTAGGATTTGTTTGCTTTCGCAATTAGGACTTGTCATTCGTAGGGATTTAATCCTACTTGTCAGAAAAGGGGAAGTAAACTTACAACTAACTTAAATGCTAATTTTTTGGCTATATAGAGAGCTTATCGTAGCAATTGAGGATTGTAACGATTTTTGTCGAAAATTGTTAATAATTTTATTTGACATAGCTTCTAATGGTTCAACACCAGTAAGTCTATGTTATTCGAGTGTACCAAACCAAGGAGGACGCTTCAGAATCATTTTCAGAATTTTATTCTGAATCCTTTGGAGCGTTTTCTTCCTTGTTGAACAGCAACTTGACCAGATCGGTACAGCATAAAGCGTTGCTGGTCTAAAAATTTGATTGTAAATCAAAAGTTTGTTCTTTAAACAATGTTTAGAATTCCTGTTAATGAGAGGATACAAACATCTCGTATATTTGATGCACTTGGCTTGTATACTCTCAATGTGCTCTTTGAAAATAAGTTTTTTATCATGAACATGTTATTTAGTTTTTTCACTATTCGTTTCATTCAATTTCATCCCCATATCCAAATGCTTTCCTCTTAACACTGCTCATGAGGTCTTGTACAACGTTTGGACCCACTGTTATTGTGTGAAAATCCATTTTATCTTCATATCCTCCTCCGATTTTACTTCCTTAGGATGTTTCCGAAGTGCTGGCCCAGTACTTCTCAGTTAGCTGCAGTTCAGGTGCGTTCGGAGGATTGAGATGCTTCGGTACGAAATTGACTACCTTAGTCTCGTACCACTCCAGAACATCTTTCGAGTAATGACACTAAGCTAAATCCCGCTAGAAAGTTGTAGGACCATTGTGTGACCTCAGAAGTGAAAGAGAACGCTTTTCTAAGCATTTCTTCAAGCAAACCTGCCCATTGACCGTCCCGGTTGTCACGAATGCTCCGCTTCTGCTTCCTAACGTACTAAGGAAGTTCGAATTTGTGACAAGTGGTGAAGTGGTGAAGGCGCCGAAAGCTGCCGGAAGTCTGCTTTTACATATGCCTCGTCATCCATAACAAGGCAATGAGGTCTCGTCAACATCTGGGTGTAGAGCTTCCTTGCTCGTGTTTTCACCACCGTATTCTGCCGTTCGTTGCAATTCGGCGCCTTCTGAACATTGTACATGTGTAATCCTTCACGTTTTTTCGTATCTTGAACAAAAGTTCTACTCAAAAGCAAGTTTTTAGCCACATATTTAACTGAACTGTTCGGATTCCTCTAAAAGCTTTAACTACCCGCTTAAAATCCTTTACAATATACGAAGATCCATTTTGGCCACTTTTTTCTTTCCGGTCGATGGTCAAACGCTTGTTTTACTAATTCAAACGGCGAGTTCCTGCTAATGAGAAAGATTCGGATTTTCGAGGTATGTGCGCAAAATTTCTCTACGCCTCTTCTGTTCTTCCGACTCCATCTTCGCAACGATTGTACTAGCAGCTGAGTGCAACTTACACAGTGTTAACAATACTCATTGAACAAATTTTATCCAAATGTTCAATAGAAAATACCCAATGAGCTAAAAGTTACAGCCATTTGACAATTATGGAATTCGATTCCATACACCCTTATTTACAAGCTGAAAACGATTGAATGAGCACACCGAAAAGCAACGTTGCCGATCTTATGTACTGGGTAGTTTTTATTACCGAAAATGTTTCCAACTGTTTTCGTCGCGAAAATTTTCATGGAGATTGAAGGATAAGATGTCCCAGCAAAAAGAAATTCAAGCTGGTTTACCATTGATTATTAGTAAGCTTTCATGATTTAAATTCGATTTAATTTATTGGTCAATCTTCAACATAAAGTTGTACAGATATTTACTTAGTTTAGATGTTGAATTCTTCGTCTTTAAGTACTTTTACTAATGTTTGAATCAAAGACGTCACAAACTTCGTTGAAAACTCGGCAGCACATATTCCATGGTGCGGTATAAGCGTAGTTGGTAAGATGAGTATGTTGCCACAGCAGCGTGTAATTTTTTTTTTTTTTTTATTCTCGCTTATTTACCATCGGTTTAGTTCCGCCACTGTTGTTGTGCCAATCACCGACGCCCGGGGAGGCGACTCTACCCAGGACCCTAACTCACGATCCGTTGATTAACGGACCGGCGCCAACGGCTTTACTTCCTCATGCGTTGGAAGGCGTGATCCCAGAGATTTTTCGCCTCAGAAAATCTCCCGGTGTCGGCTAGGATTGAATCTAGACCAGTTGGGTTGGTTGTGAGTGGATCACGCCACCTCACAACCATCGACACCTATGTCGGCGGTGGGATTCGAACCCAGGCGTCGAGCGTGGTTGGCGGAGACGTTACCAACCACGCTTGGCCCCCGCTCTCAGCGTGTAATTTAGCAGCTGCCTTCGAGGAACGGTAATACCAATAAAGAGAGCGTATTTTATAAAGTTTTTCTTTATAGCTTCGATTCTGTTTAGTTGCGCAGCATGATATGGTGCCCATACAACAACAGCGTATTCCAGAATGCTGCGGACTAGAGCACAGTATAGTGATTTGAGCGCATAGACTCCTTGAAATGCACTAGTATTTCTTTTCAAGAAACCTAAGGTGGCGAACGCTTTGGCAGTTATCATGGAATTATGCCCGTTGAATCTGACTTTAGAGTGGATGATGACACCCAGATTTTTAATTTCATTCACTCGGGGTGGGCTGCTGGAACCTATAACCAAAATGGACTGTATAACCAAAATGCAAAGGATTGCGTAGGCGGCTGAAGGTGATGGCGCAGCATTTAGTGGCATTAAATTGCATGCCGTTCAATGTGCTCCAGCGTATTTATTTATTTTATTTATTTGGCATTCCGTCATGACATAGCCTGATAAACAAAGTGTCTCCAATTCACTCAGTGATTAGCTCCTGTTCTCCAATCCCTGGGACACCGTGTACTCTCCGCCAGATCTCGCTCCACCTGGTCTACCCATCTTGCTC
Source organism: Wyeomyia smithii (assembly GCF_029784165.1). Lineage (NCBI taxonomy): Eukaryota > Metazoa > Arthropoda > Insecta > Diptera > Culicidae > Wyeomyia > Wyeomyia smithii. Next base: position 128,864,950 of record NC_073696.1, on the reverse strand, counting down.
GCTGCGCCCTCGGTCGTCTTCTTCCTGCCGGTTTCGAGGCAAACACCATCTTCGCAGGGTAGTTGTCCGGCATTCTTGCAACGTGCCCTGCCCAGCGTATCCGTCCAGCTTTGGCCACGCGGCCAAAGATCGTCCTTAGTACCCGTTGTTCGAAAACTCCGAGCACTCGCAGATCCTCCTCGAGCATTGTCCACGTTTCACGCCCGTAGAGAACAACCGGTCTTATGAGCGTTTTGTACAAGTTACACTTCGTACGGGGGCTTAGTCTGTTCGACCGCAATTGCTTGTGGAGCCCATAGTAGGCACGACTTCCGCTGATCATACAAACTCGTCGACTACCTCGAACTCATCGCCGTCGATCGTAATGCTATTGCCTAAACGATGTCGGTCGGCTTCGATTCCGCCGGCTAGCATATACTTCGTTTCAGACGTATTTATCTGCAACCCAATCCTCGCTGCTTCGCGTTTTAGTCTAGTGTACTGTTCTGCCACCGCTGCAGTTGTTCTGCCGACAATAATCATGTCATCAGCAAAGCAAACGAATTGACTGGATTTGTTGAAAATCGTACCCCGCGTGTTGATGTCCGCTCGATTCATTACACCCTGTAGCGCAATATTGAATAGCAGGCAGAAGAGACCATCACCCTGTCGAAGCCCCCTGCGGGATTCAAATGGACCCAACAATCCACCTGAAATCCGCATACAGCACTGCGTCCCATCCACCGTAGCATTTATCAGTCTAACAAGCTTCTCCGGAAAGCCGTTTTCGTCCATGACCTTCCATAGCTCTTTTCGATTGATATTGTCATACGCGGCGTTAAAGTCGATGAATAGGTGGTGTGTAAGGGTTCTGTATTCACGGCATTTGTGGAGGATCTGCCGTATGGTAAAGATTTGCTCCAGCATATAAGTGTGTCAATATAATTCTGTAGAGCACAACAGTCAAGTCTGGATTTAATTACGCGAAATATTTTTAAGTCATCCGCAAACATAAGTTTTGAGGAACGTATACGAGTACACAGGTCGTTTACGAACAAAATCAAAATTAAAGGTCCCAAATGGCTGCCTTGAGGCACACCTGAAGGTTGTTTGAAGCAGGAAGATTTAATACGACTGATTGATAGTTAAGTAGAACAGTATCCACTTGGTCACCCAGTTAGGGAAACCCATACACCTCATCCCCAGACTGCTAGCGCATGTGGTTTCAATAAATAAGTCTAAAATTTAGAGAATATAATATGCAAGAGAAGATTTTTTTGACGAAATTGATTTTTTGTTCAGAAACAACATTTCCGTGTGAACTCGTCACTGCGACCAGAGCTTAGATCTATTGTGATATTGCCCAGGTGTTTTCTGTACTCCGCACTTCATATTATTAGCAGTAACACTATTGAAGTAAGTGATACGCTTATCATTCATATCAGTGCTTGTGTGTAATTACCTTTCCGTTTCAAACCCTACTATACCGAGCCTCTGTCCATCCTAACAATATCGCCTATTTATAATTCCCTGGAGAGAACTTTCATATTTTACTCACACCAGTTTTATTATAATAGGGACTTATTTTTGTTAGGAGGAGAGTCAACAGGGGTACTGTAGAATCCAGATTGAAGGAAGGGTACGTGGTGGGGAGCCTGAGAATAAACCCATGCTTAAAGTCCTTTGACAACCAAATGGCATTATTCTACTAAGATTCGAACCCACGACCACCCGCTTACCAAAGCGGACTCTGTAACCTTGCGGCTCCCCTAACAACAATTAATGAAGTATAGCACTCGAAATATGAATAATAGAGTGCCAATGAAAATATATTTTTCGAATATCGTTTAGCGATAGGGCTCAAAGGTTTCGTCTGCTCGAAAAAAATCCCCATGCAAAATTTTAGCTCGATCGGACATCGGGAACACGTGCCTCAAAGCGGTCAAAGTTTCAATTTTTGACCAATGAAAATAATGCGATAATGGATACGATTGTTCAATATTCCATTCAAATTTGTTTTTTTTTTCGTATTTTTCTCAAAATTCTGACAAAAAGACCACCCTAATGATATATCGCATATACTATGTTAGCGGCGTTGTTCCATAATACAGGATATGTTACAATTCTAGGTATTGTGATGAATATTTCATCGATTGCATTTCAATCCTCATTTTGATATTCAATTCACTCTCCCAGCTAAAAATTTTTAAGTCCCAGAAACTCGATTATATGAGAAATTAGGATTACCATTTACCACATTGTTAAGTTTGTATGAATTTTAACTTTGTTCTTATACCAAGGACCGGATTTCGTAACGGAACCGGAGCTAAGTCAGATCGGGCCGGACAGCAGATGGACTTTGCGATTTGTTTCCATATTTCACCTAGAGCGAGTATTGTGAAAAGGCACAGTTTCCATTTTTTCACAACGAAACGGAAAACCAGTAGAATACTTTAGTATTGTTGCGAAACGCATAATCGATAGAACGCAATAACGTTTTGCGATGATCCCGGTTGAAACAATTCGTCATGAGTTCAAACAAACGCTAAGATATCAGTGCACCGAACGTCAAACACACTGCTGCCAGTTGATAGCCTACACGGTAAATGATTGAAAGCACCTCGGGCAATGTTTTCGCTATCAAACGAGTTTCTCTAGTGTCAATGCATGTCCGTCTAGGCCACAAAGATAAACATTGAAGTGTGAGCAGATCCGATATGATATGGTAGCACATTCATGTTTAAGGCATACTGCAGTACCAACTGCATCATAGTGGATAGTGGTAAAAGTTTGTCTTTAAAATCCTTTGTAAACGCGTTCGTTAAACACATTGAGTTCGGCGAGCATCGATACCTTGAAAAACTTTTTAGTTCGTTACGCTTTATGGCATAACATAGAATCAAACTCTGATAAACTATAAATGTAAATTCTTATAATAATTTCATTCAGTTACATTGTTTAGAGTCCACAGTCATGTAACTAATAATCAAGGTCGTACTAGGAACTAGTTTGCGATGAAAGGCCGTCGTACTTTGAACCCATGCGTCATCATTCCCATTTAACTACAGTGAGCCAAAATATATCAGGAGCGTCCCCTGTAATGTATTCCTGACCACAGACCTGCTAGTAGTATAGCAAGCCGTAGAACCACTCAAATTTTCCGAATCATTCGAGCGCGAACCTGTTATTACGTCTCCAATCAAGTAGTAGTGCTGTCGATATTAGAACATATTTCCAACTTTCCACGCTTCCGGGAATGCGCTTATAAATTTTCAATGATTGACAACCCACCACCGGCTGCAGAACGTGAATTCCTTGTGGCATTTTCTTACACTACTTCACGATTTAATCGTCTTTGTGTTTCTGTTGCCGGAACCCGCACTGTTCCTACGCTGGATGCCACACTTTACAACGCGCTCAGGAAACATAGTTAATTTTCAATTTATGCACTTTCCCTGTAACCCCAAATGTTTCAACTAACCAATGCCCTACGAGCCAGCGATTGATGCGGCTAGCAGGTAACCACCAGGCAAACAACAAAACTTCAAGAGCTTTCGACACCGTATGATGCGTTTCAACTCTTTTATGCGCAAACACAAACACGTTCTAATTCACCGTTATACTTCGTTTATATGTTTGCCAAAAGGCTGTTGAGTTTATCGTGTTAGAATTTGAAAATTGATTAGGGTAAATAGGAAGTTGCTGAGCGGGGAAAAAGTTTAAATTTCTCCATGGGTGAGTTCTGTAGAATTTGGTGCATTTAAACTGTCTTTGCATGTTTCTCTACACTTGAAGTGTAAAATTGCATTTAATTCGATCTTAAGATTTTCAATTCACAGTGTTGTCCAATGATAAGTGAACTACCCTATATACTCTAGGAGTCACGTGCAACTGACGTTGATGCTTTAAATAGATTCCGTTAACTTGCAGGAACTCGCATTCACAATTCAATAACGACATTTATATTTGATATTTGGCGCCAGTCGGGGACGTGCTTGCTAATTATTATGTTCCACTTTTATGCCTTCCTTTCAGAAGGGTATAGTAAGCACTATGAAAACCGAACTTCTAAATGAGACCCAACAGGCTAAATGGTTTATACCACTAGACAAAATTCGTTAAAATGAACGTATTCGTTTTGAGTGAGTGTGTATGTATATTTTTTACCTTCGTTAGATATACCTACAATTCTCATCAATACTTGGAATGATCTTTACATATTTGCATAAGGGAACTGCTCCATCATTAATCTCAGCCCGTATATTCATCTCATTCAACATGTAAACACAAATCAAAACAGGAAAAAACGCCTATTTTCTTCTTAAACCAATCTGCTAATCCATGGAATGGATTCTTCTTAGTTCACTTTAGATTCTTCATAAAGTATAATCCCCAAAAACTCACTTAAAAGCACTAAATTTGATATTATAGTCGGGCATCTGCACTCGAAAACTCATTTTTTTTTTCAGGATCACTCATTTAATTCAATCACCTACCTCTGAAATCAAAATCCGCACATCGTTCTATACGGCTACAACGGGACTCGTTCAGCAGCCAACCAAAGTTTTTTTCGTCACTAGCGGTCCACTTTTTATTTCAATCACTAAACAAAATCACTCACTACAATAAGAATACTTCAATCTTTGAAATGTTCACCTCAAATTTCCTAAAGCCAGCTTGAATTAGTAAAAATATATGAGATGAATTTCTACAATTCCTAAATTACAACTGTATGTATTTTCATCTGTTTTCACTGCGTTGAAGAAAATCAAGAGTTGCCAAATCAGTTTCTGTTAATACGAAAAAATCATACTGAAAATATTGAATTATTCCAACATAATTGACATCAACCTACAACACTGTAGTGGTTACCTAGGTTACCAGTTTTGCACGTAAACAACTGCAGCGGATATCTAGGTAACCTACTACGACAGGCTGCGGCTACGTTCATTCATGATAATGTGTTTCATTCATGATTAATAGTGTGATGAATATGGGAGCGTCGTGAGATGAATTATTGAGCAGTGATTCAAGTTTTGAGATGGATAAGGAAGCGTTGTGAAAAATGGTTTTGTTTTACAAAATTTAGGATAAATCTAGCTAATTTTACAAAATATACAATACTAAACGATTCCAGAAGAGTACGTAGGCATATTTAGTTTATTTGTTCAATGATTCCATGAAAATTTGGTGTTTAATCCGTGCATTCTTCGTGAATATCGGCTTCATGAGATGAATAATGGAGCAGTTCCCCTATTTCAAATTATTATGTGCAAGTACAATAAAAACAATTTGATGATTCCGTGGTTAGCGATGACGGTCGGCTAGCTCTCACACACGGTTGTGATGTCGGGTTTGATTCCCGACCAGATCGAGGATCTTTTCGAGCTGAAAATTTTCTCGACTCAGCACAGGGGCACGGTGTATCGTTGTACTTATCTTACAACATGCAAAATGTGCCAAAAACAATATCGATAACGAATTCTCTCAACTAATCCAGTTGCTCGAGACCGCATCAGCCCCACCAAGTTTGCGTGCGATTCATGTACAAAAAAAAAGTTAAGATAACGCAGTGCCATTTACTCATGAAGTGCATTTTCCGATGAACAATTGTATGAGAAAGACCAAGTAGAACTGCAAGGTGTCCAAATTCTTGTTTTCTTGAACAACCTACCTAAAACAGCAAACCAACATACGTTTATAGCATATCCAGTTATCAATAAACGTGCTTGATGCGATGTTTGCTGAGTATGCAAATGGAGGCCTTTACATTTATGCTGTTATATATTTTTTATAAGTTTTACATATGCATCAATATTCATTCTTAAATCTACAATATATTTTTAACATCTATGCGTTAGAGAGCAATGCGCCTCAAACCAACTAGCAATTCACTCATTGCAACAAATGCGATTCCACTGTGAGGCAACCGATTCAAAGAATAGCGACTGAAATATTTATTACGTTTCGAGGAAATACTTTGTCCATTTGGCGACCATAATAGACGATATCACCGACTGTTGGAGTGTTCATAAATGAGGTACCAATGCACAATGTATTATTTCACGTACTCATGTTCAAAACAGACAGCGTCTCCATCATTTATTGTAATGACATAAATAATTCAGAGAAATTTCGGTTTATTCGGAGATGCTTTGTTTGATGTACAGGGTGTTCAATAAGTTCGAATACAACCTTTTATCTTTGTGCAGGTGCGTACCATGAGCATTCTGTGTATTGATAGTTAGCATTAGTTTTATATAGATATATGCTAACCGACGCACATAGTGTCAACTTGCTGACATTTGTTGTTTGTTTACCGCGCATGGCATGCCCCTGTCTCACATGAACAGGGTGGGAAGCTCCCGCCGGTGTTTATCGAGAAAAACGTGAAAATCAAAGCCGCGTATCATTAGGCCGAAGTTCTGGAGAAGGTTGTGGCCCCGGCATTTCGGGAGCTCTACGGGAAGGATCATTACGTTCTTCTATAGGACGGTGCACCGGTTCACAAGGGGAATATCGTCCAAGCGTGGTTTCGTGTCTATTTGACTGATTTTCTCGATAAGACTCTGTGGTCTCCAAGCTCACCGGACAATAATCCCCAGGACTTTTATGTATAGTTATATATGCAGGCCAAGCAGAGCGAACATAACGTGAACACTATGACACCATTTAAAAAACTTATTTTCAAGATCTGGAACGGAATGTCGATGGACCAGATGCATGTTGTGTGCGATTTTTTTTTTTTTGCAAAACGTCTAAAACTCGTCATACAGCACAAAAGGGGTGTGCTCCCAGCTAATATGACGTAAAGGCTATGTTCATAAAATTGATTCCGAAAAGAATATCTTGTATTTAAATTTTTGAACATATTTTCAAAGTGTATTCGAACTTATTGAACACCCTGTATAAATGGTTTGATGAGTACGGTGGGGTTTTACCCTAGAGCTCAAACAGAAAAAACACGAATTAATCCACCTAGCGGTGTGATATAGCCTTTCTCATAAAAATCTATTGGTTGTTAAATAGATTAGCGCATAAGCCATAATTTTCATAAGAAAAAGAAACATGACAGACTGATAATATTTACACTTTTTTGCTCAAAATAATAATTCTTTTGCAATCAAGAGTGCAATTGCACCAAGTATGCTAACAATACATGTGTCATTTCGTAACGTAACGTTGATTTTATTGATGTTGTTCTGTTCGAGTTGTCAAAGTCCATATACTTAGTATGACTATTTCCGTAGCCGGAGTGATGTTTAAAGGTGGGTAATCAACCCCAGGTGCTAATGCGAAATCCAATATGGCGACACACATACACACATACAGAAAATGCTCAGCTCTTCTAACTGAGTCGAGTGGCATACGACATACGGCCCGTGGGACCGCTTTTTGATCCCTAATTTTTTTCCCGTGATTGATATACCTTTCTAGAAGAAGGGAAAAAAAAGATTGTATCTCTTTACCCATTCCTGTGAAGCAAAAATAACTTTTTCAGAGACTTAAATGAGTTTTTCCGTAAGCCAAAACCGGACGAAACCGGTAAGCACTTACTATGCGGCATTTAGGGCCCTTCTGCATAAACTAAGGGCTTCAAAATTCACAGGAATGATTAAAAATCTATAATCTTCTTAGGGCAACAATTCTAGACCTTAGGGCAACATTTTTTCGCTTTTGTCGACCAGTGTAATTTACCAAGAAATAATTCATCACTGAATTGAAAAAAATTAAAAACTTCAAAATAGCCTACTCACATACATTTCAAAAAAAAATCTGGAGATGCAATATTCATAACCATTAATGTAGATTTTTTTCAAGTGCATCAAAATATCGCAATTATTTTAAAGGAATTTGTGAAAATGTATGCCAAAGAAGGTGCCATTTGGTCACATAATTTTGGTTTATACAATTATGCAGAATATAATTTTAGAAACTGTGCTAATGAAAAGATAAAAATTACATTGCATAATAAACAGCCTGGGTAGTTAAACCCACGACTAAACAAACTGAAAAATCAATGGATTTTCAACACAAATTGCTAAAAAAAATTATTACCAATTTGCAAAACTACTTAGACATATGAAACCAACTCAACCTCGCCATCAATACCAAAAAGAAATAGTATAACCGCAAAGACAAAAATTAAGTCAAATCATGCCCAAAAATTATTTTATCTGCCGAAGCACGAAATTGAAAAGAATCAATTTCCTGCCACGAATGCATTTTGATGGAAATCGAAAACATCATGTCAAGAAGACTAGCATCTCTGAACCGATCCCATACAAATTACAAACGCCAAATCAAACAACGCACTCCATCTATTGAAAGTAACAGCTCATTATGAAAGTGGTGGTAATTACATCGCTACGAAGACATTGTGTGGGTATGTGAAGATCCTGCCTGTGCGTTCGTATTGCATTCGTATCGTCAGCACACACTAGCATTCATCAGTTCCGTTTCTATTCAGAAGACTGCGTTGCCCAGTCTTCTTGATATGATGTTTTTGTGGAAACACAGGTGAAATCTCATCCGAAATTTGTAATCTGTTTTCTTTGCATTTATCCCTTCAAATCATTAAAAAACTTAAACGCATCAAAAAGGGCTGAACCTAATGGTATTGGTTTCGTATTCTCAAAGAAACTTTCTGAAGATGTTACGGAGATCGAAAACAGAATATGTATCGTACACACAAAAAAAAACGTTATGTTTCGGTCAACTTCGGCTTCGGGTGAACGAACAATTGAAACAGCCAATAGCGAGCCTTGTTGCACTAACAAGGGTTAGTGACGCTAATGCCAGTGACGTGAAACCGAATGCATACGAATGAAACCAGGGTTTTATTTATTCAGCTCATTTTTGAAAAAAAAAAAATGTTTTTTAATTGTCATTGATTCGTTGATGTTTTAGAGTGACCGGATTCATGAAAGTGAATCCATCAGTTAATATTTCCATTAATTAGATTAGTACCATTTCATAGTGAAAAAATAAGGAGAACGAAAAACTCAAATCAATCTAGAATGATTAATTAGTAAGTTTCTACCATCAGTGATACATTTTGATACTGTTTAGTAAGGTAATATTTTAAATGTTTGTTGGGACCAGTTGCGAACGGATGCAAATTGGGGGAAAAATTCCAAAACGGGCCGATCCGGCAAAAGGCTACTAATTCTTATCACAAATTTATTTCACGTCTAGTCTTATTGGTGGTACAATTTCAACTGAGCAATAAAAAAAGGCGAGTGCTTTTTACAGAGACGATCGAACAATCGCTCTCGTTGATCGGCACCAGATCGAACGATCGCTCTCGTTGATCGGCATCAGCCGTTTTGATCGATTAGTTTTACACCGCAGTGTTACATAATATTGAGCTACAACATCGCCGCCACCTTTGAGAAATGTAATTTTCAAAACTAATCTATTAACAATTAACCAAATACATTAAACTAACTTTACTGTTCTAAACTTTTCTTACACAAAATATCTTCGCCCTCCATTGGCAGCAAACATATTCTCGTCACCGGTCGAGTTATGGTACCCCGGTTGGTACGCAGTGTGACTACACGTACTAAATCGTCCTTACCGGGATGTACGGCGACTATGCGTGCAAGCGGCCACTTCACTGGAATCTGTAGCTCGTCAGTTAGCACTACCAACCTGCCTGGTTGAATGCATCTGTTGGGATGACAGGTTTTGGTATCACGCTGCAACTCCTGCAGATATTCGGTCCGCCAATGGTGCCAAAACTGTTGGTAAACCTTTTGCATGCGCTGATAATGGTCGAGACGGCTTGTTGGTGTATGGTGCAAATCTTTTTCAGGGAGTGAATGCATGGTACTTCCGATGAGGAAGTGTGCCGGGGTAAGCGCAGAAATGTCGTTGGGATCTTCACTAAGCGGAACGATGGGTCGCGAGTTCATACTCGCCTCTATTTGCGCCAGTATAGTAGCCAGGTCCTCAAATGACAATTTAGAATTCCCAAGTTGTCGATAGAGCTGTCGTTTAGCCACCTTCACCGCCGCCTCCCACAAACCTCCGAAGTGTGGGGCCTTCGGCGGACTAAAGTGCCATGAGATGCGTTCACAGTCTCGATCTGTCATAATTTGCTGTCGCTGTGATTCGTTCTGAAGCATCCTGTGAACTTCCTCCAATTCGTTGGCGGCTCCTTCGAAATTTTTGCCATTATCCGTGTACAGATCTGTTGGCAGTCCGCGACGGGCAATAAAGCGGCGCAACGCAGACAAGAACGCATTCGTTGACAAATCGCTCGCCAACTCGATATGCACCGCCTTGGTGCAAAAGCACACAAAGATACAAATGTACGCCTTTGTAGCCGCAGCTCTCTTGTGCACTGGTTTTAAATATAATGGTCCGGCGTAGTCGATTCCAGATACCGAAAACGGGCGACTGGGCGTAATTCGATGCAATGGAAGTTGTCCTATCTGTTGGGTTGTGGATTGTGGTTCGGCTCGAGCGCATTGATAGCAGCTGCGGATGACACTGCGAACAAGCCTTCTGCCGTGCAAAGGCCAATATTTTTCACGCATAGCAGCGAGGGTAAGGCGGCCGCCACCGTGAATAAGTGAAAGATGATAGGACTTGGCAATGAGGTGTGAAAGAAGATGATTACTAGGTAGGAGCGCAGGATGCTTCGATGAAAATGGCTGGTCTGAGAGTCTAAGTCTCCCCCCTACTCTAATGATTCCCTCAGGGTCCAAAAATGGAGTAAGCAGTCGAATTGGCGACTGTTTTGACACTATTTTATTAGTTCGTAGATCTTTAACCTCTGGCTGGAATGCGTCCGCCTGCGCTAGTTGAATTAGCTTTCGTTCGGCAGATAATATGTGCTCAACTCTTAGCACAGCGCTTTGAGGAGTGCAATGAACCATCGATGGCTGCGTCCGCGTCTTGCACCGAATGTTAGCTATAAACCGCAGAACGCAAGCGAAAGTACGAAGCAGGCGGTTAAACGATAAAAATCGAGTGAAAATAGGATTGATTTGGGATGGTTTAGTTCTGACAACGGCAACGAACGTTTTGCGCCTCTCTTTTCCTTCTACGGGATAGTCACAAAGCCTTGTGTTAGGCCATTCATTTTCAGGGCATGATAGCCATTTGGGACCGTGCTTCCAGGAATTACTCTCCAAGAAATCGTCAACATGCATGCCACGAGACAAAAGGTCTGCGGGATTTTCAGTACCAGCGACATGATTCCAAAAGGCACGATGGGTCAAATCTTGGATCTCAGATACTCGATTGGCCACGTAATTCTTCCAAGTGTTGGGCGGTGAACGTAGCCATTGTAATGTGACGGTGGAATCAGACCAAAAATATGATTTTGTAGTAGTTATCTGGAGCGCTCCAACAACTCTGGCGTAAAGTCTTGCCGCCACTTGAGCCACACAGAGCTCCAATCGGGGTAGAGTAACTCTTTTGAGCGGTGCAACGCGGGTTTTGGATGCTAGGAGTTGAATGCTTATTTGACCCACAGCATTAATGCACCTAACATACATGCATGCTCCATATGCAGATTCAGACGCGTCTGAGTATGTGTGTAGCTGGATAGAAGCATTTGGTATGAGAGCGTAACGACCGACACGGAAATTCGCAATCTTTGGCAGTTGAGCAGTGAAATCATTCCAATAAGCAGCAATTTCTGCTGGAACTTCGTCATCCCATGCACACGGAAGAAGCCATAGTCGCTGCATTAACATTTTTCCTTTGATGGTAATTGGTGAAATCAACCCCAAAGGATCAAATAACTGAGAGATCTCTGAGAGTATAGAACGCTTCGTAGCTGGACCATTTCGTCGTCGAATCTCAGAATCAAAGCGAAACTGATCGGATTCGGGTTCCCACGAGATACCAAGTGCCTTGACCGTTTCGTTGGTATCAAATTTTATCGATGACTGGGTGCCTATTTCTTCTGATGACAAACCTTTGAGAACCGACAATTGATTGGAGGTCCACTTCCGTAGCGGAAAGCCACCCTTGGCTAACAGCTCACTCAATTCCGTCCTTAATTGGATAGCTTCAGCGACTGATTCGGCACCGCCAATGAAATCGTCCACGTAGAAGCTCTTTTGAAGAGCTGCCTTTCCAAGCGGGTATGCGTTGCCTTCATCGGCAGCCAATTGCTTGAGGGTGCGCGTAGCAAGAAACGAGGATGGAGCTAAGCCGTACGTGACCGTCATCAACTCGTACGTTTCGACAGGTTCCATAGAATTAAATCGCCATAAAATTCTCTGGTATGGTGTGTCATCCGGATGAAGTAGTATTTGTCGATACATTTTGGCGATATCGCCCACCAATGCCACTGGAAATGTTCGAAACCGAAGGATTATTGATAGGAGGTCATCCTGCACCACAGGACCTACTAACAGTGCTTCATTAAGAGACGAGCCTGTGGAGGTCTTGGCCGACGCGTCAAAAACCACGCGTACTTTGGTCGTTGTGCTGGTTTCTTTGACGACCGGATGATGTGGGAGGTAACATGCTTTAGGCGGTTGCCTGTCGTCCCCTCGAACAAGCCGCATGTGTTCGAGGGAGAGGTATTCTGCCATAAACGTATGGTACTCTTCCTTTAGCTCGGGGTTAAGTTCTAATCTCCTTTCCAATAGATTGAATCGTTGACGTGCCATGGATTTTGAGTCTCCGACCAATTCATCGAATTTAGAGCGATGGGGCTGACGTACTATATAGCGTCCATTGGGTGTTCTTTCTGTAGTAGATGAAAATAGTTCTTCACACTGCTTTTCTTCTAATGAATAATCGGACCGCATTTGCAATTCCTCAATCTTCCAGAATCGTTCAATACTATCTTCTAGGGTGAATAAAGATACTGCCACAATGCTGCACGGCGAATTCTGCTCTGAAAAATTGATTTTGTTGATTGAGCCAGTCACAATCCAACCAAACACGCTGTCAATCAACATGGGAAGAGGTTTCGGTAGCTGAATTCGGTTTGCCGTTTTAAAAAATGAAAAGAAATGCTCGATTCCAAGAATCATATCGATGGGGGCCCGTTTGTGAAACTGTGGATCTGCTAAGAACAGATTTGAAGGAATTTGCCACTGATCGACCATAACGTTGTGCAACGGCAGTTCAGGCGTAATTTTCTGTAGAATAAGAAACTCAGCAGTCATTGCGAAGCCTTCCTTTCGCGATCCAACCTTCACTTGTACTGACTCCCGTGCACGTTGACTTTGGTTACCAACCCCTTGGACAGGGATGTTTGTTTTGTTCCGCTTCAACCGAAGAAGCTGGGCCATCCGTTCGGTGATTAGGTTCGGTTGAGAAGCACAGTCAAGTAAAGCCCGCGCCAAATGCTCTCTGCCATATCGATCAACTACTACGACGACAGCCGTCAACAAAAACACATTTTTTTCCGTCTCATTTGGTGGCGGGGTACTACCAGGCTCCGATGTTTTGGAACACGATGCTGCAGAAAGAACCGATGTGGAAGGATCTTGCTTTGTAGCCAAACTCAGATTAATAGACGCACGATCAGGTTTTTTAGAGCACTCTGGTAGCCGCTCTGGACGGGTATGATCAACATTATTATCGAAACCAGCATGGAGTAGGGAATGGTGACGTCTTCGGCAAAACCTGCATGTATATTTCGATGCACAGTTTCTAGAGAAGTGGTCGCTTCGGAAACAATTGAGGCATAATCGCATAGCATTGACAAGACTCAGGCGGTCAGCTGCATTCATTCGTTCGAATTTGGCACACTTTATCAAAGGATGGCGCTGCTCACAAGCATAACATTTGTTGGTTGAATTTTCTATCGCGGTTTTGTTCACTGGTTTTGATTGGGAAATATTGCGACTTGCCGAAACATGAGAAAAAGTAGCAATTTGCGGTACAGCTTGTTCGTGGTTTACAGAAATGGATTCGAGAACACGAATACGACGGTGTAGGAATTCAATGAGCGCTGAATATGATGGATTCTCAATCGTTGAAGCATGAACCTCCCATTCCTTGAGAGATTCATCTGGAAGGCGGACACAAAGCAGATGTTCAAGAATAGTACTCCATGCATCTACTGGCTCCCCAAGTTGCCGTAGTATTTTAGTGTGGCGTTCGAATACGTCGACAATCCCGTGCAACGTTGAAGCGGTTTCCTTTCGCACTCGTTGAATCTCCATCATAGCATGCAGATGACGCTTCTTTAATAAATACTCGTTAGCATACCTGCTAACTAAAGCTTGCCAAGCCAGCGGATAACTTGCGGCGCAAATAGCAAACGACTCAATGACCTGAGCTGCTTCTCCCGTTACTGCGGATTTAAGGTAGTGGAACTTTTGGATTGCCGGTACGTCTTGGTTAGCATGTATTAACGCATGAAATGTGTCGTGAAAAACTAGCCACTCTTTGTAATCACCGTCAAATTCCGGTAATGTGATTGTCGGAAGCTTGAGACCCTTGAGACTAGAGGAAACCATAGGGGGAGAAGGCTGGGAAGCGGACGTATCAGGAATATCTGATGGCAGTTTGGAAATTAGACCAGCCTTTATTCTAAAGTATTGGCCTTCAAATTTTGCACGGATTTCATTATTTTGTGACATACCCTCGCTGCTCTCTTCCGTTGCCTCTAATGCTGCTTGTAGTTCGTCCAGCTCACGCCAAATTGTGTCCAAGTTCTCCAATCGTAGCGGCACCTCGAGTTGATCCCTTTCATCTTGATAAGTAGTTATGAATTGGCCAGCGCGCTCAAGTGATGATAGTAACGCCGTTCGTCGAAGCTCCAAATGACGCGTGTCAGCCTCGTTTTCCATGTTGATGTAGGTTGATATTCTGGGAAAAATTAAGACCAGTAGCACTGGGGGATGTGTACAGGGCACTTGGACAGGTACGTACCTTCGCCAAGGCTTAATATGCCTTGAATATTTTTATTCGGCAAATGTGTGACCGCACACCAGGTATACAATCAATGGATTGGGTGAAGTGAGATGATATCGGATCGTAGCCTAATGGGAAAGCAAATCCTTGCCGATGAATGCCAGGAATAATCGGACAATGTTCCACTAATTGTTGGAATGGTTTCAATTCCGCTCCAACATACGATTGTCGGAGATAAGGAGGCTGCCAGTAAACGATTTTAGCCAGATCGTTTTATCCTTACTGCAACCGAAGCCGGCTCGGACCACACCGGCAGGAAAATGGGACCAGAACTCGCAGCATAGAAAACGAAAATACCAATCTAGAGCGCACCTGCGTACTTAAATCTTGGTTTGGACAGATAATTACCTTCTGTCGAGAAATTTTAGGCCTTGTATTACAAATAAATTGCACCAACAGTTAAATTGTTCACATGTGCTCGGCAATCGAAGCGATGGCGGAAATCTATTCACACTCCTGTGCACAATAGCGTCCAATTGTTCCTCAGGAGAATGGCGCTGGCAATCTTGGAGAAAACTTGGCAAGCGTAATAACCCAGCGTTGGCTTGCAAATCGCAATCCTGGTCACGGCACCAGTTTGTTGGGACCAGTTGCGAACGGATGCAAATTGGGGGATAAATTCCAAAACGGGCCGATCCGGCAAAAGGCTACTAATTCTTATCACAAATTTATTTCACGTCTAGTCTTATTGGTGGTACAATTTCAACTGAGCAATAAAAAAAGGCGAGTGCTTTTTACAGAGACGATCGAACAATCGCTCTCGTTGATCGGCACCAGATCGAACGATCGCTCTCGTTGATCGGCATCAGCCGTTTTGATCGATTAGTTTTACACCGCAGTGTTACATAATATTGAGCTACAACAATGTTAATGATTTTGCAGTTGTTATCATAACCTTAAACATAAACAGACCATTTGCGTTGATTCGTCCTTAAAATACGCTAGAGTATCAAACGTGTCATGTTCATCACACATTCTTTGTACAGGTTTCAATTTTAATCATCAGTTGTGTTAATTACGCTCAATATTGATGTGGTTTCACAGAATTCATTATTTTCGTGTATCGAAACGAAATACTTGTGTAGAGTTTAGGTAAATATTTAAACGATATATGTTAAAGAAAATAGATTTCGCCATGATGTTACTAAGTTATAAGGGCTCTCAAGTTGTTTTAATCAACGAAAACCATTTTCCATGTGAAACGATAACTTTGTAGTTACAAGGTATAAAAAATAGATATTTTTGATAAATAACCTTAGGCTCATTGCAGTTTTCAGCCTCCCGCAAAACTGGTTCCGATGAAGTTATGTTACCAAGAATCAATTTCATATTCAACTATCAATGCACCGATCAAAGCCGTCTTATTTGTTATAACACTTTTGAAACGCTTTCTTCAACAATTATTTGTCGTGCGTTGATATCTTATTTTAAATGAACTGAGAAATGTTTTTTTCCAATACCTTTTAAAATCTTAAACTTCTCATAACTCTCGAGAGGCCTCCAGTTTTTTGTGAGTCGTCAGTTAGCATTTTAACCATGAGCAAAATAACATGTTTATATTACCAGTGCTTATTATACACAGTTTTCCATAATGCCTTACGCTGCATTTCGCTGAGTGCGATAAAAACTTTACTCCAATGAGAGAAAAAATGATTCCTTTCACTAGTTTCACGCTTTTTTCTCTATTTTCGAGGTGTACAAATTGAAAACCGCCGTTTTTGTCCTAATATATGAAATTACACGATATCTGTGTCGTAAAAACTACTCATTTTTGATGCTGTCTAATACACCCAAAAAATAACAGAAAGAACGGAAATGTTGATCAGTTAAACCATGCGTCATTAATCTGAAAAGATGATAATCGAATAGAGCGGTGTCTGAGGAACACAGCGGAACAGGTAGGACGTCCTATTGCTGCATTTTCAGAAATATTTTGACTACTTTAGCAATATGTGGTCAAGCGTTGTCGTGCAAACAAATCACTTTGTCGTGTCTTTTCTTGTATTGTGGTTCCTCTTTTAACGCTTGGTTCAAGTGCTTCATTTGTCAACAGTAGAGAGCTCTTGTTTTTGTTTCACCACCAATTCTGAAAGATTGTTCAAACCTCTTGGACACCTAATGTCTTCGACGTCTAAATTACAATTTTCTCAGCGTTAAAACCATTCACCAACCATGGCGCCAACGATAAAAAACGACGGATGCTTCGATAAAATTCTTGTAAGAATTTAAACAAAACTAAAAGATAATTATTATAACACTGGTCGACAAAAGCTAATGCCCTAATGCTCGAAATAGCTGTCCTAGAAAGATGATAGCTGTTTTAACATTTTTGTAAATTTTGGTGCCCCTAGCCATTACCAAAACGCGTCAACTTACGTGAGAATTCGCATAGTAATGTCTCGCCGGGTTCGTCGCTTCAACGTTATGTTTACGAGAAAACTCTTTTAGGTCTCCGAAAAAATGTTGGTGGCTAAGGGCAACAAAATTCACGGGAACGGCCTAAAACCTATAATCTTTCATTTGTTTCTAGTTTGAGCTCTAGGGCCACACCTGTATGGACCTGTGTGATCGGATCAAATATTACACCGAAGATAATAATACCTATAAATAAACAATACTTATAATCTTTATGACACCCGTGTTCAAAAAAGGAGATCGATATGACGCGACTAATTATCGTGGAATCACAAGTCTTTCGACAGTCTCTAAATTATTTGAGATAACAATGAGCAGGGTAATTCTTAATGCGACAAAATGCTACATATCTGTCGACCAACATGGCTTCATGTCAGGTCGATCAGTAACAACGAATTTGCTGAATTTTACGTCAGAATGCATCATATCTCTGGAAAAAAAGCGCAAGTTGACGTAATCTATACGGACTCAAAGGCGGCGTTTGATTACATTGACCATAAAACACTTCTGCACAAGCTGACTCGCCTTGGTGTTTCTTCGCAACTAATGTCGTGGTTGGAATCCTTAAACTATCTATGTATACATTCACTCTTAACCTAAAATTGTAAAATTGCTATATAAATAATCTAAAAATTCAACTGATAGAATACAATTTAAACTAAAAAGTCGGTAAATCACAACAACCTCAGCTCCAGTCCGCACAAATGACATGTTGGTGACCTTTAAGAGAAGATTCATATTCGTATGAAAAATATGTTCTGTAAATGGTCAGGAATACTGAAAAAGCGTCTAAAAGGCGGGGCTTAGAGCCTTATACAAACTGTTAGTAATTGTCACAAAGTGGTCTGTTAGAAATTTTCTACATTTACACATTTTTAACTTGGTGATATTTATAGGAAAAACTAGAAACATTTCTATTTTTTTTCAAATTGTCACCGCGAGACATACTTTTATCAACACATTCATAAATATTTTTCGTGACAAAGTTCTAAAATAAAACAAACTATTCGTGACCAACTCACGAACATTGCTATTTTAGTGTTTTTTTATTACGTCGATGAACTTTATAAATGATTGAGTGTGTGTATTTAGGTAATGACATAGAACAAGTGAAAAATTCGATAAATGCCAACAGCTATTTACAAATGCAATCCCATTTTCATGGAGAAAGTATATCGCCTACCCCTTAACATTTTCACGCCCTTAAAAAAATTAGATTTTAGATAGTATTCGTAAAATTTGTAATATTTCAAAAAAGAAAAGATAATTTTGTTGATCTTTTAAGGCAAATGTCTGTTTATGAGTGACTCCTGTTGTAATCTTGATACGAAATACATGGAAATTTTCAAGGAAAACGTCTAAATCATATTATGGTTTAATTTTATAATGGACTACTTTCGCCGCTTTAAGCAAGTATTTCTCCCATTTTAGTGAACCAACAAACTTCAGGCGTTCCTCACCAAATATTCTTGGTGATCATTTTGATTCTTCAATAAAGATCACCTGATACGGGAACGTTAGTTTCAGGGAATATGTAACCTTATTAAATTGAACAATTTTTTTGTTACTTGGTTAAAAAAGGATAGTTACTAAAATCCCGTGGAACTTTCAGAAAAATCACATATTCCTCAATGACAACATTTGGCATATGTTTCCTTACAAAAGTCACGGTGACTAAATAGTAACATTTGATCGTCAAAGCACGATGTTTACTTTTTCTAATTTTTATTTAAACCAAAAAAGTTGACTACCAAAATCACTGTGACAATGTTAATAACTTATAAGTTTTTTTCAAAAGGTCATGAACTCTATTGAACAAAACTTTTGTCAAATATTTTCTTACAAAAGTCACAGTGACTAACTGGGGAAACTATTTCTATAAAAAGTCACTGTGTATTTGTCAGAAAAATTTGAATGTACCTCTTAATTTCTTGGTGACTATTCTAAGACAAAAAGCCATTTGTACTTCAAATTATCACCGTGACTACATAATGGAAAAAATATATTCGTTTCACAAGTGAAATGATTTCGTCTGTGACTTTTCAGAGAAAAATAAATAAATTATAGTTCAATGATCACGGAAACAAAATCAAAGAAATATTTGTTTTTTGATCATAGCTTTAGTGTTTTTTGTAAGAAAATAAACACAAGTTTTTCTATAAAAAGTAATGGTTACTCAATTACAAAAACTATTTCCATATTATTTTTAAAACATTCGGGGGACAATTGTAAGAAAAAAGTCCTATTTTATTTGTGACTCTTGTGCGGATTGGGTATTAGCTCTCAAAATTTATACCTTATTTATAAGATTATTAGATTATTTATTTATAAGACCATTTTCAAACAAATCGGGAGTGCCTCAAGGTAGCAATTTCGGCCCGCTACTGTTCATTTTATTTTTTAACGACGCAGCCTTTGTTCTGAAAAAAAGGTTTTAAGCTGCTATATGCTGACGACTTAAAAATCTATATTGAAGTGCGGACTGAAGAGGATTGTCGGCTTCAACAAGACTCGCTAACCACGTTTGCTGATTGGTGCCGCAGGAATAAACTAACAATTAGCATCAATAAACGTCAGGTCATATCGTTCCACCGCACATCACCGATATTCTTTGATATTGTTTGATTATAATATTGAAAGGATAATCATCCCCAGTTTCACCGAAGTGTCCGATTTGGGAGTTAAACTGGACTCTAAAATGAGTTTTGACTCACACCGAAGAGCGATCATTTCCAAAGCAAGCCGGCATCAACTTTCGTGGAGCCTTAGAATCGAACGTATCCAGAAGCGGTTCATTCGTCTTGCACTGCGAAATCTACCTTGGAGGAATTCCGATAGTTTGCCACTCTATCTTGACAGATGCCGACTACTGGCTCTCGATACACTGGAACAACGAAGGAAACTACAACAAACTTTGTTCGTGGCGAAAATGTTGAACGGTGAAATTGATGCCCCCAAGCTACTTGAAAAGATTAACTTTCGCGTACCTTATAGGACTCTCCGGAATACATCGTTATTACAGCCAACCTTTAACCGTACTTTGTTTGGTCAAAACGAGCCGATTTTAGCATGCATTCGCACGACTGTGGAAGAGCAGTTTGATTTCAATGAGGCAATTGGACGATTCGTAAATAGAATTAGATCTGTGATACATTGGACTAATTTTATTCATTAAGACTTTATTTGTCAGATGAATTACACAAAATACAAATACAAATACCGTAAACTGGGGTGACTTTGATCACCGGGGTGACTTGGATCACTGTACCTCTTTTTTGAAAATGTGATAAAAAAGCGCTCGTAGTGCTTGGGATTTGTCGTAATCCTCACTAATTGTGTGGATATATGTTCGAATTGCTACTATTCATGCATTTCCTGCTATTTAAAGAGTGTTTTTCATGCTAAATTATTAATTGAACATAAAGTGTATTTTTGGCGATTTTTGTTGCATACAAACAATCGGTTCAAGCAGATTCAAAACAACATGTTGCAATACGTAAAGTTTTTTTATTTTGTCCCCAGATTAGTTCTTAAGATGAACAAATATTATAACAAAACATTTTATTGTTATTTTTGCAAGTTTTTCCTCGAAGGTAATGTTGAGTCCCAATATTCTTCACAGCGTATTACATATTTCTTTTTAACAAAAACCCAAGACGTGAAGTAACATGCAAATTTGGACAATTTCATAAGTCATATTCCTCGTGGACTAGTTTTTGATGATTTTAGACCACGTTCTCTCTCAGTGAATAATCATTCATATATATTCTAAAAAATTTTTATGAATCATGGACATTCGCCATTATAAACTGTTCACGTAGAATGTGAATGGCCCCCAAATTGCTTTCCATATTTATAAACTCGTTTAAGTCGTTTTAGACTGTTCAATTTAGTGAAAGTAGCAAAGTGTTACTACAAATTCATCAAAACAATGAAATGATCAAAGTCACCCCGGAATGATGATTGGTGTAAAATTTTTAGAGCACATTTAAAAACAGCAAAATTGTTGCTAAACTTTTGAAGTAGTGACTGAATCTTTTTCAATGCATGCCAGTACTTATTTTAAAAATATCAAAGAATATTGTTTTCAGTATATTCTGAAAATATTTGAGATACAATCAAAAAAGTGATCAAAGTCACCCCAGTTTACGGTACAAATAATACTTATAATCTCTACCAGAAAAAATTTGAAATAATGTGAAAAATAAAATTTATTTTTGGTTTGGCCGTGGTAGGAGTAGTATAAGTGATCTGAATTAATTCATTTTCACAAAATGTAACAAATCACTAGATAAACACAAGGATGAAATGGAATGACCCTACTTATAGTATTCTTCCTCATCAGTCGAAGTTGATTTTTCTTAATTTTAATGTTTTCAAGGTGGAATAAGTATTAAAGTTTTTTTTTCTTCATCTATAGTTTATTTGACACGGCACAAATACAATTTAATGTTTAACGGCGCCAATTATATCTGGTAGCTTACTTTCTAAAGTATCTTAATAGCTAAAAGCAAATTTTTTATCCTCGCTGCCGACTACGAGCTGAAACTAAATCTAACTTAAAGCTAGAATGTTTTGCATTGAAAGCACTGATTTGTTGTTTGATGGTTTTCATCGCCATAGGTAAGCAGCATATTGAATATGTTCCGCTGCTGGGCCAAGATATTACGGACTGGCATATTGGGTTGTCTCCCTCGGGACCTGAGAGTATCGTGCGGGTCTGATTGCTGTTTCCGGATCCGGGGTCTTAACGTGTTCTTGTCGTTTGGTTGGATGTAGGCGGAAGGGGATAGGACTAAACTGGGGCGTGGATGGATTTCAAGAAAACGTATATAAGGGACATGTAGGATAGGTCACGGCTCGCCAAGACATCACGAACAGGAACAGCCGGCTGCCTACCTTCGGCCTGCAGGGAAGCTATTAATCTAGACCTGGCGTCACGGTGTACAGGGCATGACCAAACAACGTGCTCTATGTCGTGATAACCTTCACCACAGGCACAGATACCACTTTCCCCGAGCCCAACACGACGGAGATGCGCGTCAAATCTATAGTGATTGGACATAAGCCGGGACATCACGCAAATGAAATTCCGACCTACATCCAACCCCTTGAACCACGGGTTCGTCGATACCTTGGGGATTATGGAATGTAACCACCTTCCCAGTTCCCCCTTGGTTCAAGAATTTTGCCAACTGATGATCGTATTCTGACGTACAAATGCGAAAAATTCATTAAAGGCAATTGGTCTTACATAAATATCACCGTTTGTTGCGCCCACCTTAGCCAAAGAGTCCGCTTTCTCATTACCCGGTATCGAACAATGAGAAGGGACCCACGCTAAGGTAATCTGAGTAGATTTTTCGGATAAAGCACTCAGATGTTCCCGTATTTTCCCCAGGAAATACGGAGAGTGCTTAACATCTTTCATCGATCGGAGAGCCTCAATGGAACTGAGACTGTCCGTAAAGATGAAATAATGGTCCGTGGGCATTTTTTCGATAATCCCTAGGGTGTACTGAATTGCAGCTAATTCTGCGACGTAAACAGAAGCAGGATTATCGAGCTTATGGGAGACGGTTAAATTGTTATTGAAGATACCGAAGCCAGTGGACCCATCAAGAAGTGATCCGTCAGTGTAGTACATATTGTCGCAGTTGATGTTTCGATATTTATTGGAAAAAATTTTAGGGATCTGCTGCACGCGTAAATGATCCGGGATTCCACGAGTTTCTTCTATCATGGATGTATCGAAAAACACAGTAGAATCAGAAGTATTTGATAAGTCGACACGATTTGGAATATTCGAAGAAGGGTTAATATTTTGGGACATGTGATTGAAATACAATGTCATAAAACGGGTTTGAGAATTAATTTCGATTAACCTTTCAAAATTTTCAATCACGGGACGGTTCAAGACCTCACATTTGATTAGAATACGAGAAGACAGGCTCCAGAAGCGGGTTTTCAATGGTAGTACTCCAGCTAAGATCTCCAAACTCATCGTATGGGTCGATTGCATGCAACCCAAGGCGATACGCAAACAACGATATTGTATTCGCTCCAGTTTGATCAAATGTGTGTTTGCTGCGGAGCGGAAGCAGAAACACCCGTACTCAATGACAGACAATATCGTTGTTTGGTAAAGCCTTATAAGGTCTCCTGGTTGGGCTCCCCACCATTGTCCGGTTATTGTACGAAGAAAATTCACTCTTTGTTGACATTTTTTCATCAGATACCTCACGTGACAACCCCAGGTGCCTGTAGAGTCGAACCAGACACCAAAATATTTGTGTACCAAAACCTGAGAAATCGTTTTACCCATTAATTGTGTTTGAAGCTGAGCAGGTTCATGCTTCCTAGAAAAAACTACTATCTCAGTCTTCTCCGGAGAGAATTCGATACCTAGCTGTAAAGCCCAAGCAGACAAATTGTCCAAGGTATCTTGCAATGGTCCTTGCAAATCGGCAGCTTTGGCTCCTGTAACAGAGATTACACTGTCGTCTGCAAGTTGTCTTATCGTGCATGAATTTGCCAGACATTCGTCGATGTCATTTACATAAAAGTTGTAAAGAAGGGGGCTTAAACATGAGCCCTGGGGAAGACCCATGTAGCTAATGCGAAAAGTTGCCAAATCGCCGTGCGTAAAATGCATGTGCTTTTCGGACAACAAATTGTGCAAAAAATTGTTCAAAATTGGAGAAAATCCTTGTCGGTGAAGTTTACCCGAAAGAATGTCAATAGAAACGGAATCAAAAGCCCCCTTAATGTCCAAGAACGCAGACGCCATTTGTTCTTTGCGAGCATACGCCAGCTGAATATCTGTTGAAAGCAACGCAAGACAATCATTCGTCCCTTTGGCACGGCGGAAGCCAAATTGAGTATCTGATAGTAGACCATTTGATTCGACCCAATGGTCTAAACGACGGAGTATCATTTTTTCCATCAATTTCCGGATACAGGATAGCATTGCAATCGGCCTATAAGAGTTGTGATCAGAAGCTGGTTTCCCTGGTTTTTGGATGGCGATCACCTTCACTTGCCTCCAATCCTGCGTCACAATGTTTTGCTCCAGGAACTTATTGAACAAGTTCAACAAGCGCCTCTTGGCATTGCCGGGTAGATTCTTCAACAAGTTGAATTTGATTCTATCTAACCCAGGCGCGTTATTGTTACAGGACAGGAGGGCAACTGAAAATTCTGCCATCGTAAAAGGTGATTCTATCGCGTCGTGGCCCGGAGACGTATCGCGAACAATGTTTTGCACAGGAACAGAGTCCGGACATACTTTCCTGGCAAAATCAAATATCCACCGACTTAAAGACTCCTCGCTTTCGTTGACCGTTACGCGATTCCGCATTCTTCGGGCTGTGTTCCAAAGAGTGCTCATCGATGTCTCCCTCGACGTCTCGTTCACGAACCGACGCCAATATCCGCGTTTCTTTGCTTTAGCCAAACTTTTAAGCTTGGTATTAAGCTCCGAATACCGTAAATAGTCGCCAGGTATACCTTCCTTCTGGTAGGCCTTAAACGCGTCGGATCTTTGCGTGTAGACATCGGAGCACTCTTGGTCCCACCACGGAGTGAGAGGCCGTTCTTTGATCGTTACGCCGGGATATTTCTTCGTTTGGGCTTGCAACGCGGCGTCGAGAATCAAGCCCGCGAGGAGGTTGTATTCTTCAAGTGGTGGATGATGTTGAATCGACTCGACCGCTTTTGAAATCATTTCCTCGTATAACTTCCAATCGACATTCCGTGTGAGGTCATACGGAATGTCAATTGGTCGCATGCGAGTCGACCCGTTATTAATTGAAATAAGAATAGGCAAATGGTCGCTACCGTGAGGATCGAGGATTACCTTCCATGTGCAATCCAACCGTAGCGACGTCGAACATAAGGATAGATCCAAAGCGCTTGGGCGCGCTGGAGGTTTCGGGATACGTGTCATTTCACCGTTGTTTAAAATAGTCATGTCGAAGTCATCGCAAAGGTTATAGATTAAAGAGGAGCGGTTATCATTGTATGGGGAACCCCAAGCCACGCCATGAGAGTTGAAGTCTCCCAAAATCAAACGTGGCGAGGGAAGAAGTTCTATTAAATCAAAGAGCAGCCGTTGCCCAACCTGTGCTCTGGGAGGAATATATATTGAGGCAATACAAAGCTCTTTACCTTGTATTGTCATTTGACATGCGACAACTTCGATGCCTGGAATCGAGGGGAGGTTAATACGATAGAAAGAATAGCACTTTTTAATCCCTAAAAGTACTCCTCCATATGGGGTGTCTCGATCAAGGCGAATAATATTAAAATCATGGAAGTTGAGATCAATATTTGAAGTAAGCCAAGTTTCACAAAGGGAAAATGCATCGCATTTGTTTTTATTTATCAAAACTTTAAACGAATCAATTTTTGGTAAAATACTTCTACAATTCCACTGTAAGACAGAGATAGAATCCTTCATATACGCAGTTGAATTAGGCATCGAAGGATACAATCGCTGCAAGGAGGGGCCATTGGGCAGTCAACTGCTTCAAAAATGATCTAACTGTTGGGAGGAATGCTGTAAGAAAAATTTTAATTGGATCGGGTATATTGAAATTTTCAAAAATCCAGTCCACAATGTCAGATAATTTCACTAATCCAGAGTTTGTTTCATCAACTGGATGTGCAAAAGGAACAACTGGGGTTTTAGATGTTCCTGGCAGTGCTGGGAACTCCTTCTGGGACTTTAAATTTGCAAGCCCAGGAGGAGTTTGCTTCGGTTTTTCCGCAGCACTGTTTGGTTTGTTCGTACTTTTCATTACACTTTGGGAAATCTTAGGACCTTTACGGGGAAGTTTAGGAGAAGAAACATTTTTCCTCTTCCTAGACTCCCCAGGATTGGCACAAGATGTTCCCGCTGATGAATCGTCAGAATCGGTTTCATCGGAGGGCAACAGATCAAAGGGGTTCGATGTTATGGTAGAAGTGGTCACGGTCTTCTTCAGCATCTCAGCGTAAGAACGCTTTGAACACTCCTTAAGTGACCCCTTGATTTTATCTCTGCGCTGCATGTACACCGGGCATGTGGAGAGCTCATGCTGGTTTTCCCCACAGTGAATACATTTTTCAGCATTAAAACTGCAAGAATCTTCCGCATGAGTCTCCCCACACTTGCTACATCGTGCCTTATTGCAGCAGTAGGCGGCTGTGTGGCCTAACTGCTTGCAATTGGTGCAATTCATAACACGGGGTACATACAATCGCACAGGCAGACGAACCCGGTCGATCGAGACGTGGCTAGGGAGTGCAGATCCGGCAAACGTAACGCGAAACGAGTCTGACGGAGTGTAAACTTTTTTACCGCCGACGAGAGACATGTACCGCAATTGCTTACAATCCAAAATCTTCGCCTGTGTTTCGGTATTTTTGAAGCAACTGGTTGCGCTTTTTAGGATACACTCGACAGACAGACTCGAATCGGTTATGACACCGTCGATCTCCACGTCTCGTGCGGGTATGTAAACGCGATACTCGCGTGTGAAGAGCTCAGAGCAAGCGATAGCATTGGCCTGTGCCAGATCACTGACCACGACACGGAGCTTGTTAGGTCGGACCTTGGAAATTTCGGTCACGGCCTTGTACCCCTTCGTCAGGTCTTTTGAAATTTGTAGTATGTTAAATCGCTTTGAATTCACTCCTGCCTTTGGACGAAAATAAACAGTATAGCTGCCCTGTTGAGATCCGTCCGGGTAAAGCCTAGGGCGAGGGGGGACTGGAGAATGAACAGGGGAGGGGGTAACAGAAGGGTCAGGGTCAGGGGGGTTCGGGGATGGTGGCACGGGAGGCGAGGGATCTATATCCATCGCGCTAAATGTAGCGCACTAGCGAACTAGCGCCGACAAGAACACGTACCTATTTACTTCTTCCTTCCAGCAGTGGTTGTCCGATCGTTCGAAGCTGCACCCAAAGCAGCCAGCAGCACCAATACAGCCACCAGCAGTGAGCCGGGTGTGAGATCACTCAGCACAGCGACACGGACTCGACTGTCAACTGATGGCCTTGAATAATACACTCTTTTGTTTGGCTATTCGTACACACGGACCGGATTGTAATAGAACGACCACTTTGCACGTCCGTTTCTGTCGAGTGTTCGACGCGGAATGAAGTATTAAAGTTTAGTGTGAACATTATAAAAACTTTTTTTGATAAAAACAAAAACATAACGGCGGACTTACTAGCAATTTTACATAACGGTTCGTGCTAGATTAGCATGCATGATTTTACTCAAAACTACTTAAAGGCATTTATACAAATACATTCGTTATAAAGATAAACAAAATACGCAATTATTTCACAACAATTATTCCAAAAATTTGTTCTTTAAATATTTTTAACGCTATTGTTACAAACAAAATAAAAAATAGATCATTATTGAATAAATAATTTGTGTTATATTTATTTCGAGACAATTGTCAATAAATAAAAGTGCATGAAAACATGCGGAAAACCGTTATGATATCATTCTTATTGTGTGTTTATTTTCAATTTATTTGGCAATTCTACTAAACTACCTATAATCGCATACCAGTACCATCTGAAAAATCATCGATTTGAGAAAACATCGCTTGAATGTATTTCTCTTGTTTTGGGTATTTCCCCTGTTTGGGGCAGTTTGTTCCTATGTTTTCGACATAACAAAATAAAATAGACCTTTATAATAACTTCTTCATTGAGAAATTGCATTTTTCGTGAAAATTGCAGAGAAAAATAGAGTAGAGACTGATATTTTTAGGCCATCAAGTAACAAAATAATCGCATACCAGTCTCACTCGCAATCGCTCTGCCTAGAAAAAGTAATATTTTTCTCAAGTAATCATGGGCACATATTTATGTGCGCAGACAGCTTCTTTGCTGCA
Source organism: Wyeomyia smithii (assembly GCF_029784165.1). Taxonomy (NCBI): domain Eukaryota; kingdom Metazoa; phylum Arthropoda; class Insecta; order Diptera; family Culicidae; genus Wyeomyia; species Wyeomyia smithii. The sequence goes on along the minus strand of NC_073696.1, from coordinate 128,836,754 downwards.
GTGCGAGGAAGAAAGCAGAAATATCCACCCATTAGTTACATCGATTTTAGGCCGTTGTCGCAAAAGCAAAATCCAAGTTTGAAATCTGAAAACTGTTTACAGCTTAGCATCTAAAAACATTTTCTTCTGATTTCTGCCAATTTCAATTTGAATGATCATTTAAAACGAGCAGATCATCCACAGGATCTAAGCAAACTGTGATCAAGAACGGACGTGAAAATGTTTCTCGTCAAAATTTTTTATCGTTTTTTTTTTTCTAGTTTTTGTGAGCTATAAATCTTGTATCCGGAAGAGGGATGTGTCTACGTTTATTGGATGAAAGCCGTTGTTGTTGCGGTGTGATTTGATTTCGCAAAAACCAGAAAATAATTTACAGCTGCATACTGGAAAGGTTAATTTATTCGTTATGAATTCTATAATTCTCAGTTCAGTTCAGCTCGGCTCAGCTCAGTTTTGGTTCAGATTCAATTTAGTTTTAGTTTAATTTAATTTCAGGTTCTAATTTAGTAAAAGTTCAGTTTCAGTTAAGTTTTAGTTCAGTTTTATTTTATTTACAAAGTTCAAATTCAGTCCTGACTAGCACGGCTAACGTTTTGGACGTGTGGATTGTCTGCTTAGTAAAAGTCTACATTTAAGGTGTTTTTTTTTTTTGGCTAAACTAGTGTGTTGCTTGTGAGTAGGTACTACAGACTGTGGCATGGTAGTATTCACGAAAATACTTTTTATGAAATGGACATGAAACATCTCCAAATTCAAGTGAGTGTTTAGTTCTGCGTAAAATATAGCATCATTTATTAAAAAGTGACCAGGGCTTATAATACAATTCCTATCCTGTGATGCTCATAGAGATGCAGTGGTACCCGCGGTCTCTAAATAAAACGAGCATCATCACCGTTGTCCTTCCATTTTGGTCGTGGCCGGCGTCGTTATTGGTCAGTTCTTTTACAATTATTTTACCAATTGTGAACCAATGAAAATTGCTCAATGAGAATGTAGTGCTAGTCCCAAGCACCATTCATCTGGTTCATTTTGCAACTTTGTTGGTTCGACCAATCACGGAGTGCAACTACGAGCAGTCTAAGCTAAGCTCATTTGAAACAAGCAGATCATCCACAGGGAATTAACACCTAGTTGGAAGAAGCATTGTTCAAGGCTATTATTCCCCTGACTGGCGTACCCAAGAAGCTTAACTAGAAGGAACTACTAGAAAAAGTTGCAGTTTCAGTGTCTATTTAAAATTAACTTCTGTGTGGAATTTCTTTGTAACAACCTTGTATTCAATTATGATTTTTAACAAAAATTGAAATTGTTGAATAACAATAATGAGACATGAATTAAAGAAAAAAATGGCCATACTTGGGAAAAACATTTCGCGAAACTGATATGCGTTTATTTTTAAGATGGGACAAATTGATCTCACATTTTTTCTGAATTTTTGGAATTAAATCAACATTTTTGTATTCTCAATCGATAGTAAAGCAAGAAAAGATGGAATCTTATATTTAACTAAAAAATTATGGAAATCCACATGGGACTGATATGCAATTATATGCAGTAAATATAGAATATAAATGAAACTGTCCAATAATAATACATATATGTACACATAACTTAGTTCTACTAGTTTGAAGCAAAGCAGAGTTCTTAATGGTTGACACTTTTAATTTTCAGATTTAACAAGATTGATTTGGTAATGACTGACTCGATTCATTATTATTGTTTTTTTGCATTCGTGAGTTTTTTTTTTTTTGTTTTTAATGTAGCGTCATGTTCTAACCCATTTTTAATTTCCAACAGCATCGCGTACTGAAAAATCACGTTGACAAAAAAATCAAAAGACGAAGACACATCTTTTCTTGTTCCAGAGTACCATTTCAAAACCAGTTCTCTGGTTCTTGTATCTCGTGCAATATTTCATTGTAGGCCAATAGCCGTACTTTTCGCTTTACGTACAAACTATATATGATACAGTATTGCGTTTATATGTTACCAATAATATATCAGTGATACCTTTGCACCAAAAATTAGGCGTGTATCCTGTAAAAGCACAAAAATATTGCAATCAGTTAGGAATAAAAGCTATGAGCACAAGGTACGATGCCGCAGTTTCAAAATTATTTAAAAATTATTTTTATTCTTTGGAAAATATGAATTCGCTTTAAAAACCTGTCACTGTAAATTAATTACTTGAACGGTCTGTTTTAAAATAATTAGCTTCTATAGTTCACATTGAAGTGTCTATTTGTCACAATCGAACAGATATGCGTTTGGCTTTTGACTTTGACATTTTAGTTACATTTATAAGTGCTGCAATTACTGTCATAATATGCGTATAAATTTGTACTGATATTCTGCCGATATCATGAGGATGTAGTAACATGAATTTGATCGTTGAATTCAAATTTTCATCAGTGACCAAGCATTTCCTCTCATTTGTACTTTCTAATTGAGAACTTCAATAAATTATTCTAGTGCGGAATTTTGAATCTACCTTTCCATTCAGTGTCGGAACAGGACACTTGATATAAGCACATAAAAATTTCTTTTATAAAATTAGGAAAGTATATTGCAAATGCCGTAAGTATTCACCTATACACAACTTTAAACACCAAAAACAATGAGTATTTTCGCAATTGCACTATTATTTCCAGCAATTTCCCTTTTATTGTACGGGAAGATTTTTTTAATTTTTACAACATAGCGGTTGTAAATGAAATGTTTTCTACCCGCGAGATTAAGTGTTATGAAACATCATAAAACATCATAAAGTATTAGCTATATTGTCGCAAAATCGTGTAATTTTTCACCGCACCCTTGGAGCAAATGCATTTTTTTTATATTAAAAACACTATAGATATTTAAAAAAGTTAAGTACTACAATATTGCACTCAATGTCGTTAGGCGCGTTTTGCTTCTTTCGCATGAACTCAGAAATGCTCAACGAAAGTAATCACATAATTAAATCCAGAATGCACTGCTCACGTGTTTGCACAACTATGTAAATATTTGGAATCACTGTTTAATAATACGACGCCAACGCAACACTAGAAAAGTCCGCCACTGTTGGTAATCACTGCTGTTTCACATTACATTCATTAGTTCAGGACAAAAACTGAGCACCAAAATGGTCCTTTCATGCAGTTGTTTTTTATCCGTACACACATCACCTCATCAATTTGCACAGGTAAAAGGGGAAATGACCAGCCGCAGCCAGAAATTTGAACTGTTTATCTAGTTTTGCTACCAAACACGACAACCTGCACCAAGGAACTGCCAACAGGGACTTACAACGGAACAACCAAAAGCCGCGTGTCTGTGGCGATCCACGTTTGAATTTTGTTTGTTTTCCAGCGCATGCGCAATTTTTGCAGCGGAAACTAAAGTGCATTTGGGGAACACGCCGGAGCCGGCGAAAAACGTAAACATTAAGGTACCCATTTCCACGCGCCCCCACTGAAAACGTGTGCCAAATAATGGGTACACCTTCGGACGTCGGCACTGGAGCCGTTCGTGTATTCCATCGTTGACAGGTCGTTTTTTGTTCGGAGCATTTCCTGCTGGCGGTTCGTGCATAACGGACATAAATACTCAGCACTGTTACAAGCCTCGGCACATTAGTTGGAATACGACCATACGCAACACATCGTCCCCTATTGAATGAGCAGCGCCCGATTAATAAATGGAATTCGTGTCTAGTTCGCCGTCCAGGCGCGTTATCTAAATGTTCTAATGCCTTCTCTTATTGTACTTGACAAAAATCACAACTCAGCATGACTATTCATGCTAAGTTTTCAGTAAGGATAAAATTGAATCAATAAACAATTCAGTAAGTTCGGAAACAAAGTCTTTACACTTTAAATGCGGTCTTTAGCTCCAGGATTAGCGCAGTCTTTTGAATATCTTTCCACATGATAATGACATTGAGTTGAGTTGCAAACTTTGTTGTATAATACAATTATTTGGTTTTTGGGGTTATTTTTTTTTTTCACAACTACGGTGTTTTACGGTTTCGGTGGATCAGCGTGTCAAAACAAAACACCTCTGTGTAAAACTTCACAATGAAATAGTTACGAGTGGGTCGGAATTCGTGCCACTGATTACAAAAAAACTCGATGCCTAATTTTACCAAAAAAATTATGTTGTTATTGACATATGAGATTTATTTTAAATGATCGTATCTCAAGAGCTATTGCACCATATTTGGAAAAAATAATGCATATTAAGATAAAGTTTTTGAGGAAACCAAAGCACTTCTGACATAATTTCAAAACCTGCCTGAAAGTTTCGAGTTATCGTTACTTTTTCGTTCGAATACGTGGGCACTCCATGTTGATCGCGCAACGCATTTGCAAGCATAACAAGACCCCACAATATAAAGCGCTCGCTCCTTGCACGACGTATTTTATCCATTAACGTATGCGTTAAAAATAATGGACAAAAATTGCCGATTTTACAAGGGTTTTTCTTGACACGCACTGAAGAAATTACGCATGCAGCATCAATCATATCAACCCATGAGTCAGCAGAAAAAAAATTGACAACTCTATCAGTCGAACTCTAACCGTGATGGCGAAAACAATAAAACTACTCCGTTCTGAAGTGTGCGCGTTAAAAGAACGGTACCCCGTCGCATCGAAAAAGGACATTGTGCGACAGCTCCTCGACACCGGATACGCCCGTTCCGGCATCTACAACATATTGGCACTATTGGATAACAATCAGAGCATTAAAAGAAACTCCGATTCCGGACGGCCGACGACCCTAAGTGAAAAGAAGCTCCAAAGGATGCTGAAGAGAAAGATCGAGGGAAATGTGTCTACGTCGCTTCTTGCGCTTGGCCGGGAGATCGGTGCAACCGGCCAAACAGTGAAAAAGTACCTGACGAACATGCACGTACATGTCAGGAAGCAGCAGTCCATTAGTTTCAAGGCTGCAAGCCCTCTCCCTGAAGTAATACCTAACGGCGGTCCCGGGGAGACCAAGGGCTTTGGCTGTCCAGCCTAAGGCTGCTCAGTAGGGTAAAAGCAGGGCTGCAAGCAATGACGCAGCGACAGCGCCTGATTAAGATGGTAAAGTTGATTTTCCCGGTGGATCACGATGTGGCGGTGGTGATGGTGATTGAACCTATCGTTCCCTGGATGGCAACGACTGGCAGGTTACTTCGTATTTTGCTTCCCCTACGAAGGAAGTGGGCACCGAGGTGAAGTTTTTTTCACAAACCAAGTTTCTAAAAAAAAAGCTGCTGTGGCTCACAATCAGTGAGAAGAGGATATCGAAGCTTTTCTTCTTACGCTCCGGACTGGCCGTGAACGAGGAAATTTATAGTACGAATTGCCTGCCGGAAGTTGTGTCGTTCATCAAGAAATACCATAAGGGCGATGAAGCAGTGTTCTGGCCAGATCTGGTGTCGGCCCATTACTCGAAGCGATCGTTGGAGGAGATAAAGCGGCTGAATATCTATGTGGTAGCCAAGTTAGCGAACCCGCTCAACGTCCCCAAGTTGCGCCTCATCGAGGATTTCTGGGCAAACCTGAAGCGTAAGATCTATTCCAACAATTCTGTGCCTACACGCATATTTTCGTTTGTCATGGTGAATAATCCGGCTAACTGCCGGAAGGCCGCACGCAAGAGCGTAAAATTTTTTTGCGAGTAAGCTAACATGATTACCTTCCATGTAAAAGTTATGAAACCCAATTATCTGTCTTAGTTACTTTTTTAATCCTTTCCGAAAAAAGTCCATTTTTTTAACGCATATGTAATTAGTAGCTGTATTGTGGTAAATGAAACATCTCCGTACTACACCTTCTAATGTCACCTTCTAAGTTTCCAGAGCCTTACTTCAAACGTACCAAGATCACCCTCCAACAAATCCAAAACTTCACCCGGATTGCACGAATTTGCTTTGCTGAAAGCACGATTTGACACAACTCGTTGCGCTTAAATCAATCGAATAAATAATGGAATAAACGAACAAGTTAAAACTTTAAAATCATTCAATGATCTAGCGAGAGAAAAAAAAACAGTTCCACACGATAATCAGTTAGTCTAGACTTTCAAAATGATACGACTATGCAGTCTCTTAACAACAAGTATTTTTCTTTAAGTATTTGGGTGTTTTTGAGTAATGATATCTCATCAAAACAGTCATTCTGGAACCAATATCCAAGAAGGGACGCAATGGCCACGAAAGCAATTACAGAGTCCGGCAATTGAACTGCTACATTGTTTCAACACTCATTGTTGCCCTCCACACGAAACTGCATTCGATGACCTCTCGTCACTTTATTTAAATTTTGCTTTCATTTGGCTGTTTTCCAGAAACCAGAAGTTTTCACCTTGGATTTAAATTTGGCGTCTGTAGTCGAATTTCGGCTTCTACGCATCATCTCAATCATTTTAGGATGTTTTCCGGATAAAATGGTTGAAATATCTATTTCATTCGTATAGGACCCAAAGCGAAGGGCACATCTTGAGTAAGGGGAGGTGTCAAACCATCATAGAATTATCTCCACATGCAAATATGGTTCCGTCTGCTTGATTGTTCTGGAGTTGCGCGGAAATTTGTGTTTCGTTTGTGTAGAAGCTCTCTCCTCCAAAAGATTTAGGAATGTCGAACCACCATGAAAAAATTTCTTACCCGCAAACAATTCAACATGCCAAATTCGATTCCATTTGCTTGATAACTTCTTGAGTTGTGCAGAAATGTGTGTCTCATTTGTATGGAAGCCCTTCCTTCCAGAGAGGAAAGGGCTAGAACCATGGGCGCAACTAAGGAAAATTTCTAGGGGGGGGCTAGTTTTCATACACTTCATTTAAAAAAATAGGAAAAAGAGTTACAATGCGCCTATTTAAAAACGCATAAAGTAGTGTCGTAACAGAAGACAAAATCACTTCAATCGGGAATAAATCTCCGAAGATGTATTGAATATCTTGACCATCTCTTTCAGCTGACACTGATTCGATATTAAGGCGAACTAGGTTTGGTAAACGGCTGGGCAGTGCGTACCAGCAGTACACCCGTGCTAGTCGGCATAAAATAGATCCCAGTGTGGTCCAAGGCATAATGCCATATTCTTAACTCCACGTGGAACCGACTGGAATACGAGCAACCATGAGAAGATTGGGGAACCGGTGGGAACTTGGTCGTATGCTGACACCCAAGTAACACACGTTGGTATAGAATAGTTGACGTTACCTATTTCATGACATCAATATCACCAGAAAAGCGCAAAACATGAAGGCTAGTAGAAAAAGTACCGATGACTGCATGAAAGCAAGCCAACTTGATATAATTGAGTGGCAAAATACATCCCGAGTACTAATACGGCAATGCGCAAATCTGTTGCTATAACAACTGTTAACCTGCGCATGCACAAATGTGTTGTGTTTGCGCAGTGCAACAAGATCGGCAATTTCTTTATCAGTGGCAGTTTTAATTGATTATAAAATGATGACAAAAAAAATCAACCTTTCAAAAAGAGATGTTTCTTTCGCTTGAATATTGAAATTATTTTCGCATAGTTTCAACGTTATCTGGATATAAAATCTAACAACACTAGAAAACGTTGTTAGATATACAATAACGAAAATCTGAAGTGATATTGGTTACACTGCAAGCGTTTTGTTATCTTTTGATGGCGCGTTTTGAACCGCTTCGAATGAATATAGAAATCATTCGTATAGTTTAAATAATAAATTGATCAAATAATTTTAAGTTGGGAATTGAATGCTACGACTATTGTACTAAGGAAAAGCATTTAACATGTACGTGGTGTTGTTATTAGATGGTGTAATGTCTTACGAAAAGACCAAGTGATAGTGATTGTCATTCTTGAACTCATGTTATTAAAAACATCTCCAAAACCAGAAAAAACGGGCTTGTTTTCGAAATGCGGTTGTATTACTGATGAAAAACAACTTCAAACACAATATAATAACACTAGTTTTCAATTGCGCTTGTAGTACACTTATATGACTACTTTCGTTGTTACTTATTTTCTAACATGTTTTGTGTGTTACTTGGGCAGGGAAGCGGTAGTTGTTCTCCTTGGAGAGCAGCTTGTCTGAGCGTCTGTTTTTTCAGGATGGGGGTGGCTCAAACAGCGACTGATCCGAAGTGGACGGTGAACTATGAAATGCGGTGTCTCGCCTCTACACCCAAGACGGCGGCCCCGCCGCGAGACTAGGTATCGCAGCCCTAGTAAAGCAGCATGCTAAAATAAACATACTACGAACAATCAAGAACTGAAAACGAACCGGAATTACCCGCAATGATCTAGTGACGAAATAAGGCCGACGATTAGAAGCACGGTACATGTAACAGTAGATCGCTTAACGCCTCGGATGCCGACCGGATCCTGCTGGATCAGCTAGAACTTCACCAGTTCGGCATCGTTGCGCTCCAGGAGCTTTACCGAAAAGGAGAGAAGGTACGGCGAATTTGTGGCCGCAGGGCGGCACAAACAATGAGCTGGGTACCGGTTTTATAGTGCTGGGCAGGATGCATCAAGTGGCGATCAAGTGGCAGGCGTTCAGCGACACGTTGTGTTTGTTGAGAATAAAAGGCCGGTCCTACAACTACACCATCCTCAATGCCTACTGCCCTCTCGAAGGACATCTCGATATAGAGAATGGATCGTTCTACGCACAGCTGGGGAAACTCTACGATAGCTGCTCGCGTAGAGACATCAAGATCGTCATTGGGGACATGAACGTTCAGGTCGGTAAGGAAAACATATATAAGCCGGTGATTAGCCCGCACAGCCTGCACACCGTCACGAACGACTACGGCCAGGGATGCGTCAACTTCGCAGCTTCCCGCAGACTGGCAGTCCGAAGAACCTGCTTTCCCCAAAAAGACATCCACGAAACCACCTGGAGATCACCTGACCAACGTACAACAAACCAAATTGACCATGTTCTCATCGACGGCTCTTTTTCCTCAGACATGCAAACTTACACACCAATTGTGGTGGGGGTATTGGCATGACCACTTCGATCGAGTCTAGTGCGACGAAGTGAAAAGTTGCCATGTAGCTGATACGACCGGTAGTTCTCTACGGAATCGATACATCAACGCTTCTGGCCTCAACGCTCTTGGAGTTTTCGAACAGAAGGTGCTGCGGACTATCTATTGTGGAGTACAGACAGACGACGGATAATGGCAACAGTGCATGAACCATGAGCTGCACGCGCTGCTTGGAGAGAACCCCGTTGCACACCTGGCGAAAGTCAATAGGTTGCGGTGGCCCGTTCGCGTCGTAAGGTTGCCGGACGATGATCCTGTGAAATCACTTCTCTTCAGCAACCCTGTGGACTAGGGGGTGCAGCGTGCGCGATGGCCAAAACCGAGCAGCATAGCAACAACTCCTCGATACAGCACGAGCCACCACGGCACTCGTCTTATTAGTGAGGTAAGTAAGAGAGCTAGGTTTGAGAATCGATCCTGAGCACAGTACTAGTTCTCAGCCAATGAATGACGACTTCTCAATTTGTGTTGATTTTGATGCTCTGATAGGAAGTATGGTATGTATTTATATTGACTACAATTATTCTCTGGGAAATTCTAGGGGGGGGGGCTTAAAACTTGCTAGGGGGGGCTGTAGCCCTCCTTAGCCCCCCCGTAGTTGCGCCCATGGCTAGAACTATTCTTATCATCTTTCCCAGCCCTTAAAACCCCTACGTACAAGTTTTCATGCAGATCGGTTCAGTAGTTTCCAAAACTATCTGGATCAGACAGACGGATAAAACTACATATTTATATGTTTAGAATGAATGTGCAAATGTCAATGTGCAAATTGACTCAAAATTGCAAGTTCGTCAGCAAATTTTGAGTGTAGTGTGAATCAAGGCTCTTCTGCAACATGTTACTTCTAGCGAGAACATCCATATTTCAACCTTCTCAGGAGTAACCTTAGTAAAGATCTGGTCCCATATCTGGTGGAAAACTTATGCTATTATGGCCGTATGCTAACTGAGAGAAATTTCTGTAATCGTCTGTTTTCCCATATTGGGTGGCGTATAACTCCATCTGATTCGGAGCGGACAGCTGAGCTATAGAATGCGGTGTCTTGCCAGATATATACAAGTAAGTGGCCTCGTCGCGAGACTAGCCATCGCGGCCCTAGTAAAGGCTCAGATACACACACGGCGTAATGACGCCTCCTACATACACATTACAAGGCGTGATCGCGCCTTCCGATGGGACTTCTTCTAACCAGAACCTTTTAACCTCGCCTTCTAGCGAAGAAGACGGTCGACTACCGCTTTCTACCTTCCTTGTGGACGCATCGTGCCTTCTACACGGTGCATTTTTTTTGTGTCGCCATCTATTGGCAAAGGCTATGGTAACGCTGTATTAAATCATTTTTCGCTTACTTACTGGATTCGATTTTCGACCTAAAAGTATGATGTTCTGTTTTTTTCCTCCAACAAATATAAATAAACATAAATTAAAAGCCATAACGACAACCACCTACACGGTGGAGCTCGAGACGGCGCGATTGCGCCTTCCGTGCAGACGAGGTGAAAGGTTTGAAGAAGGTACTGATTTTCGTCAGGAAAGTGTTGCCATGCCGTGTGTGTATTCGGGCCTCAAGTCAGTATACTGTAAGTATCCTCTGACGAACAATTCAGAAGTAGGTATATATGAATCGAAGCAGTCGGTATCGACCGAGACCACGAGAACTGACAATTGTAAACTCGGTCTTTAAAACATCAGAACTATACTTGGATCGGTATGCGTGGGCATCTTGGTCAGAGAATTGAAAAATGTGAAGGTGGAAGTCACAGCCATCCCGTAAGTGCGGTCTTCTAAGACGAGTAAACGTGAGATCCGAGCAGTAGACTCTATCGCGGAAGCGAGTTTCAAATACTACAGTAGCGTCAACAGAAATAAACGACACATCGATTTCGTCATACAAAAGAAAAAGTGACCGTGTTTAGAATAAAGAACAAATTATTCAACTACAGCTTGATCAATGTATACACACCGACAAACGACAAATCCGATTGCGTGAAGGAGGCGTTCGAAGAGCTCCTCCATAAAACATGCGGAGTGCCCAAACTGATACCTATAAATATCGTCACCGGGGACGCTAACGAACAGGTTGGGAAGGAATAGTTTTTCCGTCCAATTTTTGATAGACACAGCCTGCCACAAAAAATTCCTAGTTTTAGCATTTTTTTTAATTGTTATTTTTGATTCGGCTTAAGATTTGCGTAGACGTTCCATAAGCAAAGAATGCCATTTTGTGCTATTTATTTAATGAACAAGATTCATTTTCGAGAAGCTATTGAAAAATGCTTTGAAGAATTTTGGGAAGGTATTGATTTTTCTTCACAGGGTATTTTTTTTTTGGAAGGACAAAATTATTATATACAGAGCTCTATGGAAAATTAAAAATATTTCTACAGCCAAAACGGTTTGTTTGATTGACTTAGTGTCTTCAGCAAAACTGTAGGTAACAGTTTTGTCCTTCAAAAACAAATGCTCCTCGGAAAAAAAATTGAAAAAAAATTTTTTTTTTCTAAAATCATATTTTTTCCTGATTTCTCTATGATCGGACGGGTTTCACTGTTGAGGTAATCTTTTGTAGTAAAAAAAATAGATTTAAGAAAAAAGCTTTTTTAGACAATTAAATTTTGATTTCAAATATTTGACCTTATGACATAAAGGTCAAATTTATTTGACATCATTATTGCCGCTTACCCGTGTTTGCCACATTGACAAACTCGAGAGTGACAAACAATTATCTTTGACCAAATTTTTATCTGTCAAAAAGTGACAAATATTTGACACTTGGTCAAAGAGTGTAATACAGCCTAAATAGCTTAGCGTATTTTGATTAAAATGTTTACAAACGATTTTCATTTTTTTTATATGTATATACATAGAGGTCTGTTCTCTGTGGTTCAACGGCGATAAGAGAATAGCTATCAACAAAAAACAGGAGAGAAATTAAGGAAGATGGACAAGCTATGGATCCGCTAAGATTTTCATAGATTTAATACTTTTTTTTACTTTTAAGATTTATGAATCTGATGCAGAACATAACAAAACCTAACCATTCTCGTGTTAAATCGTGACATACGGCCACTAACTCATTTTTTATTTATAAAGTAAAACAGTAAATAAAATAAATTAGATGGATTTTAAATATACATTAAAAATCTTCATACATAAATATACACATCGTTTTAATATCAGTGAAACACTCTTGAGGTTCCGTCTGCTATGCATATACTATGCATATTATCATTCGCTGTATCATATAAATTTTCCCCTAGTCATATTTCAACTCACCATAATCAAATGTAAATATTTGTATTAAATTTATTATCAAAATTTTGCTGAAATTATGTAACACTTAATAACATAAGAAAAAATTCCTATCACGTACTCCTTAGCGAAGAAGCGTGCCTAACCTCGTGGCAAATTACTTCAACGGTTGTGTGATATCAATCCTTATGGAGCTTGTCTTATGCTTCCGGCATATTTCATTCTTCAATGTCTCGCCACCCTGTCGTTCCTACAATAGACACAATTATTCTGATCCTAAAACAAGGAATTGAGTAGTTACGATTATTTCTAGTTTTACACTGTAATCATTTTGTAACAAGAACGATAATTAACCACAACTCACTGCTGATAAAAAATATAAAACCAGTTGTAGGTAGATACACCATAAGCACACACACAACCAAACACAACCCCAGTTATCACCGCTGAGTTAAGAACATAAGAGAAGGATATGATTCAACACATGCAATCGGCTTATTACAGAGAACACGCATGCTACCGATGCATCGCTTGTTAAAAGCCACTAACCGCTCTTTACAGTATATTAGCAGACTGAGCTCAGCCCCCGTGCATCAGACAACTCTCGATACCATTTTCCCAGCCTAAGTCAGTTCCTTCGCTAGAGGTCGCCATCATTTAACGTTATCCAATTTGTTAACAATCATTTTTGTCGCAAATTTTATGCTTGTTTCGCGATTTATCAGAAGCAATATCGGTTCAATGAATTTTGATGTTTGCTTCATTTATTATACGATTACCGTCACACGTGACAGTGTTTCTGATCACCTTTACTTTGCCACGGCCGCATCTGATTTCGCGCGTGTCTTGGATGACGTTATGCGCGTGATTTCATTTTGATAGCTAGTGGAATGGAAAAAAGCACATCATGTATCAGATTAGAAAACATGGCACCATGACAAGGATTGAAGCGAATAGGAATAAAGTCTATGCAACTTTGTGGGAAACAGATAGACACCATCATTGGTGGTTCCAGAGAAAATCCGTACTCTACAAACTGCCAAAGCTGGTCTCTCGGAGGAATAATCAATTCTATTTTATTTCTTACTTGAGTTTGTTTTCTTTTTTTGGGTTTCGTTGAAGAATCTTCGTTTCCATTTCAGAATTTCCTCTTTACAGGCTATGGCCGACAAGTCCAACCAACTTTAACTGTGCGTGTTGATGAGAAACTCGTTAGAGTGTTTTACGAATAAACTTGTTATAATTCGCGCTTCAGCTCAACAAACCTAAATTCTATGTAGGTTAGTAGTTTCAATACCGCTAATATATGCCACAGTGACATTGCAGCACTTTATGTTCATTTTCGATGTGAAAGCACCCACTATGTCAATAAATTTAGCCATATTAGAAATCTATCATATAAATATTCTTTTTAAACAAAGTAACGGTAGTTTCATTGGCTCGTCATCAAACTGAAGCACTGAAGGCACCTAGTATAATTCCTTTTCAATCGATAATTTCCGTTTTTATTTCTGGTCTTATTTACATATTTACATCAGATATTTTATTAATTTTGTAATTCCAAAAAAAATCGATTTTATTGCAACGAAAACATAGCATTTATTTTGCTTTTAGACGAACCTATTTGTACAATTTATAACTGACGTTATGCTGCCCCTGTTTACATAGTTGACGTAACAACCAACACCATCATTGCGAGAAAAACGCGTTTTTGTTATTTCAACCCAAATAATTATATTGAGATACAATTTCAACAAAATAGTCTGTCAATTTTATGAAGATTGGTGTTCGAATAGAGGCCCATAGATTATACGAGTCTGCCCATGGTAATTAATCCAGAAAAACCGCTACGCCAGTTTATGGGAATAAACATGCATTTTTCTCACAAATTGTTCGCATAGCTTGGCGTAAAAACTCGACTACTTCCTACTCGGCCTCGCAGTTGAATTTGTTTTATCAATCGTGTTTCGGTCAAACGTCAGTTATTGTCCATCGGCAGTTTCAATTAGACAAATACGCACCAACACACATACAAACCCACACACATACACACACAAACACATACACACAAAACTTACATTTACGCTAAGGTGGGTAATCGTTACAAGAAAAAATGCAAACTTGACAGCACAGAGCTAGAAAAAACTTTTTTTTGTTCAATTTAGGCCCCCAGACAATGCTAAACCTACCGAATATGGATTACTCGTGCCTTTGATTGGTGGTGCATTACATATGCATATACATGAATTTGTAGAAAAATTAGTATAGTAAAACTTTTTCGCATGTTTCTTACAAGAGAGCTATCGATCAATCCACCTCCGGTAGTGTCAGGATTGTTTGGGTCCTCAAATAGAACCATGAAAACGTTCTGGCAAATCGATTGAATTTACCCACCGTAATATACACACACGTTTTAATTATTTCATCTGTTGCAAATATCCACTAGTAGGGGGAAAGGACACGGTGACTTTAGACTTTTCTGAGGCTGAGTGTTTGTAAAAATATTATTATACAATACAAGAATTTAATCCTCCCTTCCCCTTTTCCTCTTGCCATGGAATATTTGTCGAAATAAACGACTTAACTTAGACAAACAGACAGTAGTTAGACAGTCGAGTAAAATGACTTAACATAGACAATTGCACCTTGTATGGAGTGACGCCAGTTCTTGCAACCAATTGGCAGTTACGCCAAAACGTTTTTCCAATATTTCTCAAAAGTTTTAGAACAAAATAGTTTTCTTTTCGTTTGTAGTGTATGTATCTTAGGGAAAGGAAGCTGAATCAACGAAATAGTGCATTTTGGTCATTTTGGCTCTTACGTCAACTATGTAAACAGGGGCAGTATGGTGTACAGAGCTTTTAACAGCAAGCACTATAATTTTAAATTTTGGGGTTTGTGCTAACGTAAGAACCATATAACACTTGAGGACATGCGACGCGTTACTAGGCACAACACTCATCGTTCTTTCATAGAATAAACATATTAATATTTAACTTTAAGAACGACCGGTTTCAGGTTACGTGTTGCCCATCATCAGGACCCGTGTTTTTACATTTTGGTTGGTAAATGGCTGGACACATGTGACTTGAAACCCTATTGTGGTCATCCACCTCTTCTAGCAACCTTCACGAGTATACCGGTCGGCACGGTATACGAGTAACCTTGGCGGAAATCGGGTAACCAACCCCCGGTGGAAACTATGGCCGTATGCTGGCTGGGAAGGGGGATAGTACGCGTATGTACCCCCAAGATAGGGACGGCGTACAACAGCGTCTGACTCGGAGCAGGCGACGAAACGCGGTGTCTCGCCAGCTATATCTAAGACGAAAGCCCCGTCGCGAGACTAAGACGTCGCGAGTAGGAAGGCAGCATAACGAATAAAAAATGCAACGAACAATCCAGATATCAATACGTAGCGGAATGATTGTCATAGACCTAGGCGAACGAAAAAGGACAACGATTATTGAACACTCGGTACTTGGAATGTATGCACTCTACTCGAACCGGCACGTGCAGATGTGCTGGCTAGAGAGCTGCAGAATGAGAATGTTGAGGTTGCTCCTATACTGGAGGTGAGGTGGCCGAAAACGAGAGAACGCAAATTCCGGGTAGTAGATCCTATTGCGGGCATTTCATTTAAGTACCACATATAATGCAGTGGCGGCGTAAAAGCAGAAAGGGGGGTCGGTTCCGTGCTCATAAGGAAGCAGATGAAGCGTGTCATTAGATAGAGGCCGATCAGTGACCGTATATGCGTGATGGGAACTAGGGGCAAATTTTCTCAACTACAGCCTGATAAATGTGTACGCACCGACCAACGATAAGCCCGATGAATAGAAGGAGGAGTTATATGAGCTCCTGAAAAACTTATAATGAGTGCACGCTAACAAGATCGTCACCGGGGATGCAACTGAGCAGGTCTGCCAGGAGAACTTCCACCAGAACTTTCAAAACCTCCACTCTACTACAAACGACAACGGTCTGAGGCTTGTCAATTTTACTGCAGCCTATAGCACTTATTTTACATACCAGAATATACGTAAGCATACCTGGATGCACCCAAATGCTCTCAGTTCGACCATCTTCTGATTGATGATCGGCCCTTTTCAGACGTTACAGACGTGAGGTCGTTTAGAGGACCAAACGTTGACTCGGGTCATTATCTTGTGGTATACAAGATTCGCGCCCAATTGTTCAACGTGTTAAAACCCACTACAACAAGGAGGATACAGCTGAACATCCAACGGCTATCAACTATAGAAGTGGCTAGAGAGTACATGCTGAAGGTTGATGAGCGGATCGAGGATCAAGTAACCTGAATGAACAGTGGAGAGGCATATCCACAGAACAATCAGCACTACAGCAGGAGAACTGTCGGGCACATCTGCGAAAGCCACGTACAATGAATGGTTTGACGCTAAGTGCCAGCGAGCGACGAATGAAAAGAACCACGTCTGAGTTCACATGTTAGCCAAGGCTGTGACTCGTCAGAGCGTAGGAAGATTTCTGGAAGCTAGGGCTGCTGAAAAAAGATTCCATCACCGGAAGAAACGACAGCATTGGGAGCGTATTCTTGTGGAGGCGGAAGGTTACTTCTCAAGGCACGATACGGGAAGCTTCTACAAAAAGGGTAATGGAATCAGGAACCGAAACCTGTCAACCCCTGTCATGTGGGAACCTGTTTACCAACAGAACGGAGGTGGCCAGGCGTTGGAAGGAACACTTTAGTGTGCTGTTGAATGGTGAAGAAAACAGCGTAGTTGAAAGGAACAGGATGGTGATTTAGGATGATAGCAAAACTGTGGACCCACTATCCATGGACGGGTTGAAGAAAGCAGAGAAAGAGCTGAAGAACTGCAAGGCAGCTGATTAGGACGGCATTCCAGCCAAACTCTTCAAAGTCTGGAGCGAACAGCTGTATCATGCTTCACGCCGGAGAGAGTGTTGAGTGTTGTTGAGAGTGTGCTCCGATGAAGAATTACCGGACTTGTCTCATATGTGCGGTCTACAAGAAAGGCCACTTGCTGGACTGTAGTCATTATCGGGGCACAACCCTTCGCAACACCGTTTACAAAATTCTCTCCCGTATTCTGTTCCATCGACTGAGGCAGTTGCAGGAGACCTTTGTTGGCGAATACCAATGTTATTTTCAATGGGGACGCTCCACCACAGACCAAATGTTCACCCTGCGACAGATCCTCGATAACGGTCGGCACTTTTCGGGGACCAAACATTGACTCTGACCATTATCTCGTCGTTTGTAAGATTCGCGCACGGTTGTCGAACGTGCTGAAATCTCGCACAGAGAGGACGATGCGTTTCAACATACAACGGTTGAAAGCTGATGGCGTGCCATTGAATCGACTGCGAGAGAAGTGGTAGGCCCGACGCGTGGAAGGCAGCCTAACGGCTGGTGTGATGCCGAGTGCCAGAGAGCGACGAACGAGAAGAACCGTGCCAGAAGCCGCAGGTGGAAGGAGCACTTTTGTGCACTATTGAACGGTGAGATGGCAGGAGGGGCGAAAGATGAACAGGATGAGAATTATGAGTGACGAACAAGCTGTGGAGCCACCAACACAGGAGGAGGTCAACAAGGCGATTGAGGAGCTAAAAAACGGCAAGGCCGCTGGGAATTATGGTATTCCGGCCGAACTTCTAAAAGCGGAAAGCGAGCGGCTGTACTATGCGATCCATAAGACCATACTTAGAATCTGGGTGGATGAAAAAATGCCGAGTGACTGGTTGGAAGGCCCCATGTGCCCAATCTACAAAAAGGGTCACCGACTCGATTGTAGTAACTATCGAGGCATTACGTTACCCAACTCCGCATACAAAGTGCTATCCCGTATCCTGTTCTCCAGGTTGAGGCCGTTAACAGAATCCGTAGTCGGCGAATACCCGGCTGGTTTTCGGTAGGGGCGTTCCACGACGGATCAAATTTTCACCCTGCGACAGATCCTCGATAAGTTCCGGGATTATAACTGGCAGACTCATCATCTGTTTGCGGATTTCAATGCGACAAATGACTCAGAGAAAAGAAACGAGCTGTGGCAGATCATGCTGAAACACGGTTTCCCGACGAAACTAATTAAACTGAGTCGTATGACGCTGGAAGGATCGAAACCATGCGTGCGGATAACTTGCGAGACATCAGTCGCGTTCGTAACGTTAGATGGACTGCAGCAGAAAGATGCGCTCTCTGACCTACTGTTCAACATCGCCCTTGAAGGTGCAGTACGAAGAACAAACGTACGAAGAAAACAGTACGATCATCACAAAATCTCACAGGCTGCTTGGTTTCGCGGACAACATTGATATCATTGGTATCGACCGTAGAGCCGTGGAAAATGCCTTCAGGCCTTTTAAGAAGGAAGCCGCGAGGTTGGGACCAGTGTGTCGAACAGTTGACATTTTTGCATGACACCGTATCGAAAAGAATTGTTGCCTCTCTTGCAGACTGCGACAGCAGCGTTCAACTGTACGCTTCTCTATTTGAGAGAAGCGTTTGACTAGAAGCCAACACGGATGGTTACCGATTCTCTTCTGTGCCGATCTCCGACCGCTTCGATATCTCGACTGTAGCATTGTGCGAATGACAATAATTAGCAATCATGCGACAGTTTAGTACAGCAATAAGATGGAAAATAAATAATTTCTATATATGTACTGCCGAAAAACATCATCAATCGTGAACACCAGAAGATTTGAATCCCAACTTCTAAACTTTTTCATTCGAAAATAGTTCGCTGTAGCGAAAGTCTCATCCAAATTTAGCATATTTAAGCAAAAGCAGGACAATAAAAGCATGAATCTTACAAATTCAATTAACGTCCTCGGACCCAAATAAAAATCGATGCTTAGTAAAGTGATTCCACTTCAATTCGTAATAAATGCAATAAATAGCACAGACAGCTACAGTCAATAACACACGAGCCAGAGATTGTCTGTACAATGACAACAGTATAAAGAGAAGTGAGCGAGAGAATTGTTGTTCATATTGAATTCGTGACATAAAACAAGAGATAAAGCAGATCGTATGCAACTTCGGTAGCGGCTACTGTCGCGTAGTGTTTCATTCCACAGTGGTAATTACAAAAATCTTGCTATTGTCGTGTGAATACTGTAGCGTACGAGTACATTTCCCCACCCTGGTTGGGACTCAACATAAACTCTGCCAAAACAAAATAAATGGTTGCTGGCAGGGAGCGTGGAAGGTCCCGTGGTGTTGGTGCTGAGGTGGAGATAGATAGGGAACGATTCGGAATGGTTGATGAATTCCCAAACAGATAAAATCAATCAAATAAATTGACTAACCTTTTTGGAGCTATCTGATGTAATTTATGCTTCAACCTTAACAAGGTTCTTTAATTTTTCATTTTTCCATCTTGGACTTTTTATCAAACGTTGCAATATAGCTTCAAATGTCTGTAGAAAAGAAACTTAGAAAAAAATTATTGTATCTGAAATTAAAATTCGGTGTTTGTTTGCAATTTCTTTTAGTTAAAAAAATTCTGCAACGATGTATATTTTTTTACAAGGCATTAATAATTCTCTACGACTCATTCTCAGGCAGTTGTTCTGTTCTACCAACGGTTTCTGAGCTATAATGCTTCGCATGCTTTAAAATTAAAGCCGATGCCAAAACACACACACCCTTCTAGAAAATAACCTTCGGGTCTAGAAAGTTTCTGCGCCTGTGAAAAATACTCGGTTCGCCAAGCTAAATACTTGTGCCAAGTTTCATTCGAATCAAAAATGTTCGAATTAAGAACAAAAAACTGCTCAATAACATTGAACCGGCAGTAAATTTTATGTGTGAAGCCACCAGATACTACCAAGTAATTACTGTTAAACAAGTGTTGAACAGAACGAGAGTACGACATGTATATAACGTAAGGCTCCTCTTATTTTAAATTCGTAAAAACATTTAGGAATGTATCTTGCGACGCGAACAGAACTCTCAAATAACAAACGTTAATCAATATCAGTCGGAAAGATGCTCTAGGTTTTGGCTCGGACGATTTTCCTCTCGACATTTTATTTAAGAACAGATCAGCAACATAACGTTCTATTTGGTCTTAGCTTTCGACTACCGTTCGAATTCTAAAGTACAACGCGCTGGAGTTTTTAAGGTAAACATCGGGGTCTATTTTTTGCCATGGCATTTGAATACATTCGTATTCCTGTTGGTATTTTCCAAACTGTACTTCGTTCAAATTGAGCGCTATACTATTTCATGTGTAGCTTGAAAATCAAAATCTAACATTTTTAGTGCAAAAAGGCTACCTCTGTTGACTGTGAATTGGAATCCAAAAGACTGTTGACATCAACATTCACGATCTCGGTTTCGCAACAATACGGCATCAAACCTTAGCCTGCATTTGTAGCATCTCAGGACTGTTCGGTCTACCGATTCGCACTGGGTATCAATCACCTGGTCCGTATCATCAAACGAGCAGCTGAATGACTCAAAAATTCATTCGACTTCAATGCGCCGTTTTCCGATGGCTACAAAAACTACCAGTCATAGTTTGCCAAAGGGAAACATGTTTTATTTTCACTTCCTTAACTCGCAAAAAATGTCACACACAATCGTAAGAGCGTGAAATAAAACGCAATAAAATGGAAATTTGAGTCGAAACATGTTTTATCAGCATTTGTCCATATACTGAAACCATCTAGGGGTGAAAGCGAACTGAAGGGCTCAGGCAGGATGGAAATGTATCAACATCTAGCTGAGTCGAAGGAAGCAGCTCACACGTCATTTTATCCTTCCTGTGCTGTTGCCCAGAGTGAAGATTTGGCCAAATGAAATGGTTGTTCGTTGCGTTCCCTCTCGCATTTCGCAACGAAACGAAACGGATATCCCCAGCAGAAGCGCCAAACGATGGTTGTACAAAACACAACCGGTCTCTTGTGACTCAGTAGCAGAAATTGAAACGGTGGGTACTGCTTTCTTTTCCTTATTTTTATTTGTCATAAAACTCTGAGATGAATTTCTGGGGCGAAATTGTAAGAATAGAACTATAAATTGAGAAACTCAGGTTCATTATCGAAACACGCAACTACTTGTAAATGTTCAGTGCAAAATTACTTATCATATTGTGTTAACATTTAAATACAAACATTATAATAAGCAACAGTGATGCATATTGTAAGCACAAAATCAACTCTACTTACTCTCTACTCTAAATGACAGCATTTATTCCAGTACACTAACTCAGCATTTATTATAACTTTGCTTGTATTGCATAATATTGAAAATGCCCACCTTACAGTTAACTAAAAAAGAGTCAATGTTAATTCTACACTACTTCGTAACTTGCACCAGCATTGATTTGTTGTTCGTTTCCGTAAAGACATTACATTTCAATAATTTCCACATTTGAATCAACTACAATTTCGACCGAAGAACAGCTAAATTAGAAATACTGCCGAAATCCACGTATAAAATACGTGACTTACGGGCAACAGGAAAGTGATTGGAAGTGCGGAAAGTCTTCCTGAGAAACGCTAACAATAGTTTATATGCAATTTCATGAATATTTCAGCACCAGCCACTAATAATCGTAAATCGCGAAAAAGGACAATAAACAAAGCTCTAATGGTAATCAAATCGAGGCAAACGTTCAAGACTTAATGATTCCGTTTCACCGCCGAGCGGAAGCGACTTAGGGTGAGTGAAATACCTTTATTGTCCTTTCGCCCGTTGCGCTTTTAGTGCCCATTTTCACGTACTTACAAGTGTGGCGGCTCAATACTTTACTAAACAGTGGGTGTGGAAATAGTGCAACGAGTTTGAGAAAGAGATATTTCATTTTTTTTCTGAGTGAAAGAAAAATGCGCCGTCGATGCAGTTAGTATTACATGAATGTCGGGCTCGATTAAACATGAGAAAGCTTCTTTACCAAAACATTTATCACACATCATACTTTCCACACTTTACAAACAAAAAATGAAATTATAAAATATGAAAGGATAATTATTGATCATTATTTTAATAATAATTTCGTTACTAATACAGATAATTTGCTTGTTTCTATCGGTCGACCTAAAATTGCACAATCTTAATTTAACTGAACATTAGGTGAGCAAAATAGATAATCTCCTGAATTATAATTAAGAATCTAGTTATCTATGCTATCTAATATATATATTAGGGTGGGGAAAAGTGATCGATTTTCCAGAACCAAGTTTTTTTGGTTTCTTTTGGGGCCCCAAACAACCCTGAACTTACCGGAAGTCGATTGGTTTTGTCTCCGCTTGGCGCATTGCTTTTCAAATTTGTATGAAAATTTATATGGGTAACCCTACTTTTTTGCATTTACCTTTCTAGAGAGCTGCATAATGATCTAATAATGCACTACATTATGTTAAAGTATAGTATTTCAGATGCCTAACAACTTTGCAGAAGGCACTGAAGAGCTAAGATGTCCCCAAGAAGAGCTATAGCTGTTCAAAGTTGGGTATGTCGATTTAAATGCAGAAAATCTTGTTTTCTGCCAACGTTACCAATGTACTGGCGCCAGTAGCATTCCCATCAGGAATAACCTGTCGTAACGAGTTTATACACTCAACTGGATCAAACAAACAAATTCAGGTCAATATTCTAGGCGTAGGTAGAATCTACAACGTGTTTCAGAGGTTACTTCTGATGGAAATCTGACTACCGCCGGTACACTGGCAGTGTTGGCAGAAAAAATGATTTGCAACATAAATTTCGAAATACTCAACTTCAAACAGTTCTAGTATTTTTTTGGGACACCCTAGCTCTTTGATGTCTTCGGCCAAGTTGTTAGGCATCAAAAAACCAATCATTTGAAGTCATGAAACCTATGGTTTGAGCCACTTTGAGCTCTTTAGAATGGAAAATGCAAAAACGTTGGTTTTTCCATACAAATCTCCATATAAATTTGAAATGCAATGCGCCAAGCGGAGACTAAACCAATCGACTTCCGATAAATTTAGGATTGTTTGGGGCTCCAAATAGAACAAAAAAAACTTGGTTCTGCCTTTCTGCTATCATGTTTCGTCTTTTCCATATAACGATTCCCCACCCTAATATATATATACGTGCCATGCATCGAAACACTAGAGGGATTTCAGTCTATTAGATTTTTACCGAACGTAGTTCAATTCTCAAATGCTAACAATTGACACATTTCTTTCTCATTAGTTTTCATGCGATTGAGTCAAAGCAATTGGTGCCAACTATGTGCCCTAAGGATAAACACCTTGGCTCCCGAGTTGTATTATTGCCGAACGATGCTGAATTTAATTCTATGCATATAGGGTAGGGAACCTATTTTAAGCAGCCTCCTGTATATTGTGACGAAATAGTTGAAATGTGTAAAGTGAAACATAAGTTTACCAACTTGTTCACTGTCTTTTCCTCTGTCAGCACTTGTTTTCAGATTAAAAAACTGACTTAGCAAACTTTAATAATAGTAAATTGATGTTTCCAATCAAGGGAAACTATTTTAATCACCCCGAACCTATTTTAAGAAGTTTGCATCTGTTTTACAAGGGATTTTCTACAGCACTCAAATGGCGCCTTAAGGTGAAACTGTGTTGAAGCCACAAATGGCCGACTTCGAGCTAACATTTCGAATTTTCAATAGCACAAAACTCGGATAAAAATAGTACGTTACCTGTGAAAGCGCTATTTTATGTTTGCTTCACCACAACAGCCAACATAAAATAGCTTTTTCACAGGTGACGCATTAACTATTAGCGAGTCTTGTGCTTTTTAAAATTCGACATGGTGGTTCGAAATCGACCAATTGAGGCTTCAACGCAGTTTCACATTACTGGCTACAATTTAGATCGTTTTATTTTTTCGATTGTTGTTTATTCGAAAATTTATCTATGATGAACGGTATTTTATATATTCGTAAGATAATCAGAGTTATCGTTTCGTCATTAAAGTTGTCGATATTGATCAAAATTCGAAAGTTTGAGCCCCGTTTACTTCGACTGATTAAAATTGGCGCCACCATAATTGAAGCAAACGGTTTAGAGATAGCCTAGGATTGGAAACGCTTCGCACCTGTCGATGCATTATATACTATTTAAGGTACGCATCCAATTGGAAATGATCTACCTTGGAATCTGCCGTTTTCGTGCTTTAATTTGAATAAAATTATGATTCAAATGCATAGAGCCATGAATTTGATTGTTTCGATCCATGCAATGTTATTATCCATCGCAAAGATGGAGAGTGGTGGAAGTTATTGGATGAAGATGAATAAATCATAGACTCATTTGGCAATGCTACCGTCTCGAAGGCTACAATACAGTATAATGACATTGTTGTTTTGCTCGATGAATATTGAGAACTTTCAACCTCCTGCGAAAGGAGTTGATCACCGACTGAGAAGGTAGAACAACGTTAGTAATCTATTTCACGCAGATGAACAAGATTATTATTACAATCATAGTAATATCAAACCAATTTCATAGATTTTTTTTTTTTTGTAAGATTTTGACCGCTGCCGATTGTTTTGATCTTTTGTGGTATAATTCCATAGATAAATTGTTTTTTTTTGTTGAATTTTTGCATATTTTTACTAAAATTCAATGTAATTGGAATTTAAATCAATAATATGAAATCTTAAAATTAAAAAGGGGGAGATAGTTCTTTGATACAATCGCCGATTTTCCGAATTCAGCTTATCTAGGTTGTCTAGAGATTTGAATCACGTAGTTTTTGTGGAGTCATGTTGTTTATTGGATTCTATACTCGAGTAGGGGAATTGTTTCATTTTCCTTTACAAGTAAGATGCGAGTAGGTGAAACGTATTGTTTTGCTTAACAAGTGAGATGCTATAAATCACCGATCAGAGCATAAAATTGGCCAGATTCTGTCGATTGATTTGAAATTTATTATTCCTGTGCGAGTTTAGGAAATACTTTATCACATTGCTTAACACGGTTAATCCTGATCGGACAGTTATGGATATTTTGTCTAGTTCGGCACGTTTTTTTGACGTAGAATACGTCTTACAGCAACATATACAGGGGTCATCTTCAATACAGGGATCTAATTTCGAAAATCGAAAACATAGAGAGCGTCACGATAATTGTCCAATTTCAAACGTTTTAAACTCAATCAGTTTTCAACCGATTTCCGTCATTTTCGGAGCAATCGATTGGAAAATCATCTAAGTACCCGTCCAAATGCAAAAAAATGTAATCTGATAGTTCGATCTATTGAACTGTAGAAAATTGTTGAACCTTGTCGAAACTGAATGAGACTCGCACCGCCAGGTGGTTTGAGAAGCCACCATCATCCAGCGTGTATGTATATGAGGGCACCAATCATCGTATGGAAAAAAAGTGACCAGAAAATTTCAAAAAAAGCCCTATACAAAATGTTCACCTGCTCGAAAATACACCCTGTGCAAAATTTCAACTCAATCGGACTTAAAATGGGGTGGCGCAAAGCGAATGAAGTTTGGCTTTTTTGAAAACCGAAAAATCTCCCAAGGGGGGGAGGGGGGTGGTGATTACGTGAAATTTCGGTTTTCGAAATTTTTTTTAATGCCAAATGACTTAAAAACGCATGATACGTCGAGAATTGGTGTCTTCTAAAAAAAAACTTTTTGCAAAGAGAGTAAATACTCTGGGACTTAGTCGTTTTTTCAATTGTGGAAGGCGGAGTTTAAAATGTTTAGAATTTATCTTTTGAAATTGATCACTAGTCGCTCGAAATAGCTTGTATAATGATATACACTATAACTAGCATCGAATACATTATGTTTCATCAGGGTGGTTCATTTATTCGACATAGGGTGGTTCATAATATTGTGTAAAAATGAGTATAAAATGAAAAAAATCACTTTTCACTGAATACCAATAGAAAAATTCCTGAAAACATAATATTTTTTAAATCATTGTCGTTAGGGTGGCAATGTTGAATTGGAAAAATTATAAGTAAAATGGCAAAATATTACAAAACAAATTTACAAAATGTATCAAACTACTCTGTGCAAAAAAAAAAATAATTATCTCAACCAAAATTGAGATTGTGTCTCGTGGAAAATGTTGAATGCTTTCATGTCCTTTGCAAAATCACACACTGGAGGTACATGGAATTTTAATATTTTTCCAAGTGTTTTAAACTTTTAAATGAAACGGTGGAAACTGATGGAATATGTTATATTACTTTGTTTGAAAAATCTACTCTCTAAGACACTTGCACTCGTCTTTCAAATGTTGTACCAGACAACTTATTCGTTTTATTTACCGCAATAATGTCCTTTGCCAACACTTGATTGAACACACAGTGCTCTGGCTTATATAATCGGACAAAAGACTGTATCGATGTTATTCAGTGATAATGAGAGTATAGGGATCTCAATCAGACACGCAACAAAATTGACTCGTTGTTTCTGGGTTTGCGTCGTTTTGACAGTTCGACCATATATTTTCTGTCAAGTTTACATCATCAGAACGTGAACGTGCCCATTGGCTGAAACTTTGCATAGACGTTTTTATAGGCAAAAGATGCCAATTTGTGCTATTGGTTTAATTTATTGAAACACAACTCATTTTTGAGAAGCTATTGGAAAATGCTATTTCGGATAGGTATTGATCATTACAAAAAATTTTAGAGCCAACACGGTTCGTTTGAGCGGTGTGACATCTTCGGCAAAGTTGTAGTTTTGTTCTTCAAAAAAATATACACTCTAAAAACAAATTACTAATTTGAAAAAAATGAAATAAAAGAAAGTTATAAATTAATTATCGAAAACAGCCCATTTGAAAAAACTGATTTTTTTTATAAAAACTACGAAAGTTTTCCTGAACAACGAAACCGGCCATGGAGAAATCAGAAAAAAAGTTATATTATTTAAATTTATTTATTTTTTTTTCACAAAGTACATTTTTTTTGGAGAAACGAAGTTATTATTTACAACTTTGCCAGATATACTATGCCAATCAAATAAACCGTTTTGACTGTATATTCTCGATTCCTCATAGAGAGCTCTATTGGAAATTAAAAATGTGTCTACAGTCGAAACGACATAGCGTCTTCGGCAAAGTTGTAGATAATATTTTGTCCTTCCAAAAAAATATGCCTTTTAAAAAAAATAATTGAAAATATTTTTTTTTTTCAAAAAATATTCTTTTTTTCAAAATATGATAACTTATTTTTCTTGATTTCTATATGAACGGACTGGTTTCATTGTTTGGTAATCTTTCGTAGGTTTTATAAAAAAAATCTAGTTGTTAAAAAATGACCCCTTTTGAATAATTATTTTTTAATCTTTCTTCTAACTTTTGAACGAATAATATTTTGAGTGTAATTTTTTTGGAAAGATCGAATTATTATCTACAACTTTGTCGAAGACGTCACACCAATCAAACGAACCGAAGTGCTTTTTTTATTTTATACTCATTTTTCACAATATTATGAACCACCCTATGCCGAATAAATGAACCACCCTAATGAAACATAATGTATTCGATGCTAGTTAAAGTGTATACCTTTATACAAGCTATTTCAAGAGACTAGTGATCAATTTCAAAAGATAAATTCTAATCATTTTGAACTCAGCCTTCCACAATTGAAAAAACGACTAAGTCCCAGAGAGTAAATTTTTGCAAAAAAAAAATTTTTCAGATGACACCAATTCTCGACGTTTCATGCGTTTTTGAGTCATTTGGCATCAAAATAAAAATTTCGAAAACCGAAACTTCACGTACCCCCCCCCCCTAGGGTGATTTTTCGATTTTCAAAAAAACCAAACTTCAATCGCTTTGCGCCATTTTAAGTCCGATTGAGCTGAAATTTTGCACAGGGTGTTTTTTCGAGCAGGTGAACCGTTTGTATAGGGTTTTTTTTTAAATTCGAGATGACCATTTTGGCTGGCACCCTAATGTATATATGAAGTGTGTGCGCATGTATAACGTGTGTAAATATCTATAGCATGTGTCTCTAGCGTGCGTGGCTAGCTATATAGCGCGTGCATGTCTATAGCGTGTGTGGCTTGCTATATAGCGTGCGTGGCTTGCGTGTGCATGGTTATAGCGTGTCTGCGCATGTCTATAGCCTGTCTGTGCATGTCTATAGCGTGTCAGGGCATGTCTATAGTGTGTGGCTTGCTATATAGCGTGCGTGGCTTGCGTGTACATGTCCATAGCGTGTCTGTATATGTCTATAGCGTACGTCTTGCTAAATAGCGTGCGTAGCTTGCTATATATTGAGTGTGGCTTGCTATATAGCGTGTGTGGCTTGCGTTTGCATGTCTATGGCGTGTCTGTGCATGTCTATAGCGTGTGTGGCAGGCTATATAGCATGCGTGGCTTGCTATATAGCGTATGTGGCTTGCTGTATAGCGTGTGCATGCTAGAGAGTGCGTGTGCATGTCTATAGCTCGTGTGTCTAGCAGTATAGCGATTAAAATTATCATATATAGCTGCAAATGCAGTTGCAGCAAATGCAAATGTTGATTTTAAATATCACAGTAAATTATTCAGAACTAAATCAACACTTTTCCATGCGGAAAAAACAATATTCATTTGTCAATAAATGGCATTGACAAACATTATTAACCTTTTTCGGCTTCAGCTAAGCCTCAAAGTTTACTGAGTGTATTTTAACATTTATTTGAAGAATGTTTGAGCCAGTGAGCCTGAATCACATATTTTTTCGCTCATGTCCTACTATTTGCAGCAATCAGCTGTAAAATTTCGCTACCGCAAACTGCAAAAAAAATTTCATATTAAACCTAGTTAACCGGGAAGGCACTATTGGCTCTCGTCTATAACCTCTTCGTAACCACTACCTAAATTAGACTATCTCAGTGCAACTTGATACAAAAGACAGCTTCAAAACAATACTATTTCATTCTTGTTTCGGATACGGCAGCAAGTGAAACTGCATAGCTGCACATAGCTTCTGCTGTTGTTCATTGTCGTTACCGGTGCCATCTGTAGAGGTAAACGTCATCTGGAGCAAAGAGACAATTAAATTGATTAACCCCATTGAGTGTTGAGTGTAAATCTATTGCAAGAAATACATTGACTTAAAACAGTTTTTCGAACTGAATTTCTATTTTTAACAACGGCTTTTTCCTTTTAACACGCAAGTTCATTAAGCAGACAGTATGTGAAGTAGAGAAAGAACGAAAAACAAGCGAACTGGAAATATGATACAGATTTGGAAAAATATACCGCATCCCGACGGGACTTGAACCCGCAATCTCCCTGTCTCCGGCATGGTGTTTTGACCAATTAAACTACGGGGGACGGTGGTACTGTTCCACAATCTGTATCGTATCACATTCCGCTGTCGACTTATTCTATTGCTTATCCCTAACTACACACACTGCTGTGCAAGCGTTATTTATAGACTGAAAGGAATGTCTCATCACACACAGAAGAGTCAGCTGATGCTGATAACTCTTATAGACCTCTGCGGTCGTGTCTTATAAACAACATCTTCAACTATTTTATTTCGATAACTATTGGGGTATATCCCACATATGGTAGTTTTTAAATTAGACGTGTCCAAATTTGTGACACGGATCCATGACGTATACATTTTGATGATGATTGGTTAACCATTTTGAGCTTGAACGACCGCACATTTCGTGAGTTGCTCCTCCGTGTTGAATCTAAGCTAATGAAGTTGCACAAAGAACCACATATAGATGGCTACTTGAAATTAATTTACCATCTTCAATGAACAACGATTCAATAGTTTACGCTTTGTAAAGATCGAACAGTATCGGCAATTATAGCTGCCTGAACATCATCAAATATTTGACTTTTTTCTGAAACTTAACGTAGTCATGTAGAGGGATGAGGAAACCTGAGAATAGTCCCATGCGTAAAAGTCCCTCTGACATTGAACGGTCTGATTCTACTAAAATTCGAGCTCATGACCATTCGCATGTCTAAGCAAACTCTGTAACCTTGAGGCTACGAGCTCCCCTTCTGATTATGATTGGTTAGACACTTTGTAAATAACTTCGGAACTCTTTGGTTGAATATGACAACAAAACACTGATTGAAAAATACATGTTAGTATTAAGTTAGACTTAATTTCAGCTCGTAGTCGGCAGCGAGGATAAAAAATTTGTTTTTGGTTTTTAAGTCTTCAGATATATGCGTCCTTCGAACTTCACCAAAACCTCCTCGTTCAACTTTCTTGCGCGTTTTCAGGTCGTCGGATCTTGCGTTAGTGTTGGTTTGGTTGCTTGCAAGCACAGGAATTACGATAACCATTTTAAACACGGATTCTCTGGATTGTAGCCTTGTTGGATTTTTAATTTTTTGGAGATATCGCAGTCCAAGAGTCCTTCAACCTAAGCTTTCGTTTGTATGATCCATTACGACACGCCCTCTGTCCCAAAAAGTGCAGAATGCAACGATTGTCATGGAATCAAGTTTTTTTTCTCGCGTTTCACTCGATTTTTTCTTAGAACAAAGACTTGATTATTTTCAAAACACTGTTAACAATTAAGATCAGTTTCAGTCGTTAGGTGTAAGGTCGTTTGGACCTTACAATACTCCTGTGTAAAATCTCGCGCATAGGTGCTTCCCATCAGTACGTTGAATGGCTCAGCTCACATCTTCGTGGAAGAGTTCTACGCGTAAAGCTTGGTTCAAGTATATCATCGCAAATTGACTAACAAGTCAGGAGTTCCCCAAGAAAGCAACATGGGGCCCTTGTTATTTGCAGAGTTTTTCAATGACACTGCTGCTAGATGACGGCTGCAAGCTGGTGTATGCAGATGACTTGAAATTGTTTTTGGAAGTTTGGAAGGCTGTCGCCGTTTACAAGAATTTTTGTATGTGTTTCCCTTCTGGCGTGGAACGAACTGGCTCGTGGTTAGTATTTTTCAATGCGAAGTTATAACTTTCATCGTATCCTAAAACCGGTTATCTTCGACTATCGCATCGACGGTTCGGAACTGAAGAGGGTCGATCATGTAAAGGACCTTGGTGTTCTGCTTGACAGTAGACTCACATTCCACCTGCATCACGCTACGATTATTTCAAAAGCTACACGCTAGCTCGGTTTCATTTCTAAAGTCGCCCGTGATTTCAAAGATCCACACTGCTTAAAGGCCCTGTACTCTTCATTAGTACATCCACTGGTTGAGAATTGTAACTTAGTTTGGTTTCCCTACCAGCCAACATGAAGCCTGCGGATTGAGCGCATCCAGAAACGATTCATCTGCATTGCATTACGTGAGCTTCCTTGGCGTGATCCCGCTAACTTACCACCGTATACAGACCGCTGCCGTTCGATTGGTATTGATACTCTCGAGCACCACCGGAGATTGCATCAAGCAGTGTTCATAGCCAAACTGTGGAGAAATCGACTCCCCGAAGCTTTTGTCTCTTGTGAACTTTCGAGCTTCACAACACGCTCGGCGTTCAATTGGATTTCTGCAGACCCCATACCACCGTACATCGTTTGGCTATAATGAACCACCTGTATCAGAACTTTTACTGGCGTTGAACATCTATTCGACTTCATCGAACCCTTGGATAAATTCGTGCAGAAGGTTAAAAGAACGAATATTTTATAAATTTGACCCTTAAACATTGTTATATTTATTAAGACTTGGGTCAGATAAATTATAGGAAATAAATAAATAAATATTTAGATCCAGTATGAAACAAAGTTACATCTCTTCTTAAAATTGTACTCTCAAAAAAATCGGCTTTGTTTAGCTTAGGTAGACTGCTCGTAGTTCCGTTATCGATCGAAATAACAAAAATGAACCATAATAAATGGTGCTTGGGACTAGCATTACATTCTCATTGTGCATTTTAACCGGTTTGTATTTTCAAACAAAATGTTCAAGTTTGTTGATATTGAGAGCACAAATCAATAATTGCAAAATCGAGCGGTTTTTGCGTTTATAGCAGAAAATTCTTTTGAATGTTTCTAATAATTGTGTGCTTTCATTTCCTAAATTCAACCTAATTATTCAAGATCTTGATATAAATTAATAGCATGAATATAGACACAGTAATGTAATCTCATGTCAAATAGGCATCATTTAGCAGGTCTCAACTTTTTTTTGCTTCAGCGAAAACCTATATCACAATCGAATAAACAAATATTTAACTCCCAGCTCAATTTGACAGATGTTTCAAATATATTTACAACTGTAACAGGAAGCTGCTGATACCTTGCACAATTCATGGTTCAATAACTGTAATTCTCTGTTATTACGGGATGCCAGCATATGCGGTTACGTACTTTCAGAAGGTGCCCAAACAGGTGCCTTTTGCCGCTCATATTGCTAACAGCTTAAGACTGGCTTGTACCTGTAAAGTTTATTTAGAACTTCTCAAATTCGCAAAGAAGGTAAAAAACACATTTTCCCAAAAAAATTACTCTATCACTAATCGTTTCTACTTTTTGTATAGATATGTCTATGACTTGTTTATCTCATAATACGAATCATTCGAACATTCACAAATAAACCCCATATAAATATATAAATAACTTCGAAACATTTTAAATTGTGTACCAGTTTGGCTAGTAGATATATCCAATATACACATTTCCCTGCATCAGGAAGGAAGTGTTGGAAGACCTGTCATATTTGAGTGAGCGTGCGAAGTCATAGGTGGAAAAAGTCACTTCTTGTGGGTACGAAAAGTGATACCTTTGCCATTGGTAGGCTCGTCTGAAGTATGGCAAGGAATTAACCGTCTCACCTGGCTAGCAAACGGTTTGTCATACGGCTTCCATGTTCAATTGACATGCCATGTTTTCCAGGATTTACGATTGCAACTTTCCACTTGAAGCATAAATAATATGGCTCCAGTTCGCAACCATTTCAACCAAGTATGATGTGATGCCATATTCGAGGCGACAGCAAATTGCAGGTGCGATATGATCGAGAACGTAAACACCGCCACATGGCTGCTTCTAATAAGTTACAGTGAAATCGTTAGATAAATCAAATGATGCATTTGTTCTACCGTCCAGGTAAGAAACTCACCACAAAAGACAACGGAACGAAAGAATAAAGTGATGAATGATTCCCTCTAGAAATGGCACTGGGTGGAAAACATTTACAACTCTATTAGGTGATATAAAACTGCGAGACAGTGTAATTCGTATTGTGCAAGCGGAAGAAAAAAAATTTCTTTCAGCTAACTTGTAGCGCTAACGGATTGGGAACACTCGGAAGTGATGAATGATATTGTTTCCGATCTCTGTATTCTTCATTTAGTAACTTGGGCACTGACCGCGTCAAACTGCTCACCATCATTAGACTGGTTCACTGTTTAAATGATTGAATTGTCTGAATAACTTGAACCAATCATTATAGAACTTTTTAATGTGTACAGATATTTCTATAAACACCGTATTCAGTCTAAAGTAACCATCAAAGATTAAATTTCAAAAATCATTTTTCTTAGGGTGATGGTACGCGGCATCCTCAACAATGTATGTATTCTACAAATATCTATGATACACGCTGTCATACACATTACTGGTCAGTTGGAACAAATTTCAAAAACAGCCGAAATAGTAGTTTTTTATTCTCTTCAACAATTGTTTTGTTTTAAAAGCACTCCCTCACATAGCAAGCATCCTACACTTTTTTCTTGCTAAAATGATCGATTTAATCGAACGACAGATTTAAATACTTATATGAACCAAACTATGTTGCATATACGTCATAGTTGAATATATATCTACCAAACAGTTTCCTCTCAATTCACTTGAAAAACTGGAACAAAGACAAATATATTAAATCAGAATCACGTGAACGTTACATTTTGTGTATTCCATGAAAACAGTCGTGGACTTTGCTGCTGGTAACAGTAAATAAATAATCAGTAATCGACATATTTCGTCTGTTTCATTACCCTACAATTTCCAGTCGATGAGAATTAAAATATCAAACCTCCGTGGAACATAATAACCGTTTTTACTCTGTACGTACGGAACGAATGGAAACTCTCAGTTCTCACGCTATCATCGGGCGTACGAGTAAAATTTCAAGATGCTTTAATTTACCCCTTCGTACACACTTACATGCCACGATGCGCCATTGTATGCTCCGCCTTGAATACATACAGCAGTGCAGTGGTTTGAGTTGAAACCACCAACATTTCACAAGAAATCATCACTCATGCACATCAGCCACCCGCTTGTTTGGTGCTGTTAGCAATAAATCAACTCACTTTAAACCAACCCATAAAGCATTCGCCACCGTACGTACGTACATACGTAATTTCGTCAATTATATGCAAATGAGATAAGGCCAATCAAATTTACATACATCACACGTCGATCTATTTCTTATAATTAATTCCTTCATTCTTGGACGATAAGATCTGCGAAATTCTCTGATTCAGCACCGCATGGAGTCAGATTGCAATGGCTTGTTTTTTTTTTGAATAACAGCAATATTGCCTTCGACAACTTTGTTAATGGATCATTAAACTGCCGTAAGATATAAATTGAATTATTACTTAAAAGAAACATGGTTTGTTTTCTTTAAAGTTGATTCAGTGGTGTGCTGATTTTGTTTCTGGCGGTAAGCGTTAATGCTCCTTGAGTAATAAGTGTTTCCTCTTAGGGAACATTCATAAATGACGTAGGATTTGAGGGGGGAGGGTGGGGTTTGCAGTTTTGTGACGAAATGTGACGAGGGGGAGGGTGGGGGTTCAAGCCAAGCTACGTAGCAAACATGAAACTAAGAAAAAATTTGGATTTTTTCTAATTGTTCTTTTTTATCACTGTTTTGTCTGTTTAGGGACATTTATATTACTTCCTTGTCTTTTCTTGTTCATATATGACTCAAAGCATGTTTTGAATAATAAAATTTGCAAAAAAAAAATTATCTGGTGGGGGGAGTTGTTATAAAGCTACGTAAATATCTAGAGGGGGGTCCTGACTTTGTGACGAAATGCTACAATGGGGGAGGAGGGGGTCAAAAAAACCTAAAAAAAAGCTACGTCATTTATGGATGTTCCCTTATATGTACACCAAAATCCTTTTTATGCAGGGGACGCGTTCAAAAATTGTATAAGCCCGCATAAAAAAAAACTTTTTTGAGCTGAAAATATATCCAAGAACACCGTCCTAATATGTTTGAACCTCGATTAACTATGATAATGGCTAGCAGGGTTGATATTTGTTGACACTCTTGAGTGAAAGTGAAAAAAAAGTATCCATAAACGTTATTTTT
Source organism: Wyeomyia smithii (assembly GCF_029784165.1). Lineage (NCBI taxonomy): Eukaryota > Metazoa > Arthropoda > Insecta > Diptera > Culicidae > Wyeomyia > Wyeomyia smithii. The sequence continues at coordinate 128,801,285 of NC_073696.1, read as the reverse complement.
TTACAATTCTTTTAGAGTTCTCCTTTCCCGCTTTTTGCATGGAAGTGAACTGTCAAAACACCTCATTATATTTCATGCGATGGAAGCAAGACAACAAAATCAGTTTATCAGTTAACGAAGATTGTCAAGGCATCGGTCAGTGTCAGTGAAAAAGTGTTTCGGTGAGGTTTATTTTGGTTGAGTGGACTGTTTGTTTTTCTTTTTCGCTTTGAAGTGAAGATCATTTGGTTGGATTTGTCGTCAAATTTTATTCCGTAACCGTGAACGATGCGCGCGATCTATTTCATCTGACTATAACAGCACGACAAAAATCTAGTGTATCTGAAAGAGTGCTGCGATCATTGGAAGTGAAAATTGAGAATGATTGGCTGTAATTTTCGAAGAATTTTTTTGGGGAAAATGACTTTTATCAGCACTGGTGGCTAGAGACCGAAATGCAATATTTTAAATTTTCAGTATTTACGCCAAAAATTTATAATCTTTTTTAAACGGAAGCTTGCACCTTTTTGAGTAATGGACAAAATTGACCCGCATTTAAAACCCCGCATAAAAAGACCTTACTGTATATTAACAAAAACCGTTTTTTACCCAAACTGTTTCTCCATTTTACGCATCACGCTTCATTTCAAATTCAAAGCTATCGTCTATTTTGTAAAATGTCGGTGTTGCAAATGTTCACACCTAACATTATCACTTTGTTTATTTACTTTGCTCGATTGGTATCCTTGTTTGACGTTAAATTGGTTCCTTTGGTTTCAACTTTACGCGACTCTATATTATAAACATAGACTTTGGAAGAAAGAATACAATCAGTACAAAAGCGATGTCTACTGTATGCTCTTCGTAAGCTAGGCCATCATCGAACGGAATATGCAAAAAATGGACTTATGAATAGTATGATGAATTCTTATAATCAACACTGCTCAGCTATTGACTTTGCGACGATGTCCCGGTATAAACTGAAACCATATTGCAAGGCCCTGATGCTGAGGACACACATTTAATTCGTTTTATATTTATGTAGAGTTAAGTAGAAAGTGTAACCAGTCTATGGTTGATGAAATAAAGAAATTAAGAAAAATGTCTGCAACATGTTATAATTGGTGTACTGAGTACTATTTGATAGATTTTTCAAACAGTCCATTGCAAATGCTAATTGCAAATGCAATTGGCATATATTTGCATTTTTTGTTTTTTTTTTTTTGGAATCACCACATTTCGTCTAGAGTATTGCATTTATTGTACCCTTTTGCAACATTTCAATGCTAGTTTGGTAGTGCTGAGCGGCACGTCCTTTGAAATAGCCGATTCGAGTGGAATTGCTTGCTGGTGAGCCATATTTTCAATCGACGAAACAGGAAACTGTCACTCGGTGCTAAATGTGACAACTGTAAAGGGTTAGAAACCAATTCATAACGCAATTTCTGCAATGCTTCGATCGTATCGGGAGCAGAGTGAGCGCGAGCGCGGTCTTGGTGAACGAGCACCTTTTTCTTCGTCATATGACGCCGTTTCGCCTTGATTTCAACGCTCAGTCTATCCCATAAAGTATCTTACCATGTCTATGAAAACTCTGTCTTACGTTTCCCAAAAAAAAGGTTGGTAAACGACAATAAATGCGTGCCACTGATACCCTGCCTGCAGGTATAAAATAGATCCGTGTTAGGTACCACTGGTGATAGCCAATGAGCATAAAAGAAAGGTGAGGAGAAAACTTACTAACACTTGCACGCGCCCCTCTGCTAGCCCCCCATCTGCCCGGGGTTCATGCCAAATAGTGACGTAGCTACAGTACTGAACAAAAAAAAGTACGCACCTGTGATATGTTCAAACTTTCTTGATTTAGGTAGAATCTAAGGCAGATGGATAATCAAAGTGTTCTAACAAAAGACAGTACTGGAGGTGTACTTTCGAAAAATGTTAGATAAAGCGACATGAGAACGACATATAAACATAAAAAAAGCTTATATTTGGAAATTGTCATTTTTCTTGTGGACAAAATAAAGTACGCATTATAGTGAATCAACGTTCAAACTGATTTTTCTTTATTTTAGTATTTAGTTTGGCCACCTTTAGCTTCAATCACGGATTGCAGGCGTCGAGGCATACTTTCAACGAGGTTTTTAATATGTTGGGAGTCGATATTTGTCCAAGCTTTTTCCAAAGCTTCAAACAGTTTGTCGCCGTTGGTGACATCTCCCTTGTCGACATTTTGATCCAAAATCGACCACAAATTTTCTATCGGATTTAAGTCCGGGCTTTGTGATGGCCATTCCAATAGCTTGATACGTGAAGCACGGAAATACGCAGTGGTTTTGTGGGCGGTATTGTCTTGTTGAAAAGTGAACTTCTTCTCTAAGCCAACCTTTCGCGCTGACTCTGTAAGATTTCTCTTTAAAATGCTGATGTAATTGTCTGCCGTCATTATGACATCGATTTTCTCAATATTACCAACACCCGACCAAGCTCCGTGCTTGACCGTCTTCTGAATATTTTTATCGGCAAGTTTCTCACCAGGTTTCGTCCAAACTCGTGCTCGTTGTTTGTGGCCAAAGAGTTCACATTTACTTTCATCGCTCCAGATAACCTGTTTCCAGAACTCTATCGGCTTGTCGATGTATTTTTGAGCGAATTTGAGGCGTTTGATCCTGCAGAAATAAACCACAGCCAAAAATGTATGCTGAATACAAAGTAAACAAACCTGTTAACCTTTCAAATCAAAGGTCGTCGTTGGGCAAATCCACTCTTATAACCCATTTCCTGTAGTCTTCTGCGCACAGTTCGTTCAGAGATATTTAAATCAGCATTTTCACGAATCACTCGGCTGGTAGCGAAAGGATTTTTTGCCACTTCTCGAGAAATTCGGCGATCATCGCTAGTTGTAGTTTTCCGCTTCCTTCCTCTACCGGTCCGATCGGCTACGCTTCCCAGTTCTCCATGCTTTTTGCATATTTTTCGTGCTCCTGCTTCACTTAAATCGTATTTTCGAGCACATTCTCTATAAGAAAGACCTTCCTGACGGTTGTTAACTATAAGTTTACGAATATCTACGGAAATTTGCTTTTTCCCCATCTTATCCGATTGTACCGCGCACTAATAATGATAAACAAATAATCAAACACATTGTTTCGACGTTTCTCTGCAGTAATTGGAATCTTATTGGACTTACGAGGAGTGGGACACAATAAAAAATAAATTATCTGTGCTGAGAAATAGTTAACTGATGATGATATAAAGAATGCGTACTTTATTTTGACCAAGCGAAAATAGAGCTTAATTACAATTATGCTGAAGTGTGAATTGAATATGCAATTCTTTGACAAAATTATTATACCAATCGTTAGTATATTAGAAATACTACAACTTATCCAATTCATCGAGTTTATATACCTTATATTAAAAAAGATACAGGGAGTTCAACATTAGGATAGTGGGTGCGTACTTCTTTTTGTCCAGTACTGTATTTGGGTTTATCATTTAGTTCGTCTAGTTGTTTACATTTAAACCATTTACTAATACTAGAGAAATGCACTCTGCTCCTACCTCTCTTTTATGCTCATAGGGTGATAGCCTTTTGTCCAGTAGCTCATATCCCTACCTACCCGTGGTGCCGAATGATTTACAAGTAAATTTAGAAAAGATCGGGAAACCTACCCCGATATAACTCCTTGCTATAAGATTTGTTCTACTTCCACTGGCGGTTTATTTACTGTAGCGCCTCTTGTTGTCGTACCGAGAAACTAATGACAGCGTTTTGATCTGGAAGGTTTGTTTACTTGAAAAGTTATCCAAGATCGAACGCGTGGGACTTGAAAAAATTGTACACACCTACGTTGAAAACCCAAAATGGTCAGGAGGAATGATCGCCAAGGCTCTCAAACTACCGAAATCGACTGTGAATACCGTGCTCAAACGTTACCGGGACACTTTGACGGTGGATCGCGCTAAACAAACCAAACGTAGTAGTGGAACATTGGACCGAAAACGACGAGCGTAGGTCATCAGAGCAGTTTGGAATAATCCTGGGATCTCCCTCCGTGATTTGGCGAAGAGGTATAATGCAGCACATAGTACAGTTCGTCGAATCGTGCCAGCAAACAACCCAACAGGACGCTGAAACATAACCTGGTTGCCAAAACCCAAGCAAGAAAGCTATACGAGCAAGTCCCGACAGAGTACAACGGCTGTATTTCGATGGACGATAAAATATACGTCAAAATGGACTTCGGGCAAATCCCGGGTCGAAAATCTTACCTTGCCAACCGTAAGGGGAATGCTTCAGGTAGGCTCAAATTTATTTTCGCGGATAAATTTGCCCGCAAGTTGATGAGCTGCAAGCCCCGTGAAGTTCTGGCCTGTTCTAGCTAGCTGCCACCACGACTGGGATGTGTTGGAATGGTACAAGCAGAACTGGCGTTCACTGAGAATCCTCTTGGTACACGATGAAGATGGAGCAAGGTGGTTACACCAAGGGGAACAACACCCGGCAAGCATTGGATGCTCGTGGGATCGGATAAACGCAATTTTACGATAATTTTGGACACGTTCTGACGTGATGGCTATCCTAAGCGTGGTTCAAGGGTTTAGCTATCCTAAGCATGGTTCAAGGGAGCTACGTAGCCACAAGGTTACAGTCCGCTTTGTCAAGCGGATGGTTATGGGTTCGAATCTTAGTAGAATCAGGCTAATCGATGTCAAAAAGGACTTAAGGTGAAACGGGACGTGGTCGCGATCAACTCGAATTTTGCAATCGAATTTTTTCTTGATTTATGAAGACTACGTACATGAAACTTCGATCAATTGTTTTCACAACTGTTGCATGCATGAAGTAGCAATTTGAGTGCTGTTTATTTAGTGGAAGCCGAATTTTTTACGATCAAAATACAGAAGTAAAAAGAACTCTCACCTCAAAATTATATAGGAAGGCCACAATCCCGTTTCACCTTAAGCGTGAGTTTATTCTCAGGCTCCCACACCGTGTACCTTTCCTTTACGCTGAATTCTAAAATATTAAGCTGAAATTGCTTGACTTCCTCTTAACAAAAATAAGACCCTATCATCAATAAAACTGGCCAGAAGGACGTACGACGAAACTTCTTCAGGGAATTATAATTGGAGATATACAGCAGGAGGCACGAGGCTCGGTATAGTAGAGCAGATAGCGTGTAACAGGAAGAGTAAACCACATTTTTTATGGTTACCGCGGTTACAGAAGTAGCGTCACTTTAAGAACTTAAGAGCGAGTTTTTAACATGCCATGAAATTCTAACAGCATTCTAGTTAAGGTTACCATTACTGTGCTAGAAGCTTCTCGGCTCATGCAGTATTTGCTCAGATTGTTTTCAAAAGGTTTGCAATTTCTTGCAGACTATTTCTGTTTAAGCAAAATTTTATCGATTTTTAGGAAGTTTTATCTTTGATTTCTAAGCAGAGCTTTGTGGTTAACGAGCAGTCGCACACATTTTTCTAAAACATCTGGCATCTCTCACGATTCTTCTCACTTGTATCTACACTTCTTTTATAAGCGAAGAGTGAATCATTGATTTGTAGAGCTATTATTAATCCATTTTCTAAAAAAAGAATGAGCTTTTTCGGCAAATTTCAAAGTTTGTTCTCTTATGAAGTGACATCTTCCGATAATTGTAACAATCATCTGAGAGTTGAAGTTAACTTAAACACTGAGAAATTGTATTGAGAACTGTATTCCGCACTTCTATTATTATGAATATCACTAATAAAAGTAAGCCACATGCTTATATTTTTGCAAAGCCGTAAAACAAATTAAATCAAATTTGTTCGTAAATTGCTATTATTATCATTATTTGTGCTTGTGTGAGTATTTTTCAACCTTACTTTTTACGCTTACTGCTTCAACCCTCGTTCTTGCGGCTACGAATCCAGGTTACTCTGTATGTCTACAATTATATACAATTGTTGTTTCTCTAGTACCGTGGAATGGGGTGAAATTAATCAGTGGGGTGAAGTTGATCACCTGAAAATTCGTGATAAAAAAATACTAATCAGATGATACTGATTATGTTTACGTGTCCTGGAACGCAACTTCCGCATGATTTACATACTTGACAAAGTTAACCCTTGCATGCCCGGTGCAATTTTACATGTTTTCGAAACATTCTAACTCAGTCAATACTCAATTAAATTTATTCAAACAAGTTTCCAAATAGCAAAAAAAGTATTAGATTTATTTCCGGAAGTAGGCAATAGAAATTTCACAGATAGCCATAGAGGTTTTCTAGAACACACACCAGTACTTGTTTCAAATATATACTATTTCGGAATAAATGTACATCAAGCTTGATAATTGGAAAACGTTATAAAAATTGATCAATTTCACCCCGTTCCATGGTAGTAACCACCGTTAAGCAGCGACTTAACAAAAGTTTGATTTGTGTAACTCTATTCATCTATTCACTACTGTTCAATTTCATAGTTACTGTTACAGCGCACGAGTTTTAAAAATTTTAAACAAGAAAAGTTCATTTACAATGTGATAGATTTAGCGACTGTTTACCGATTTGCTGTGTGACATTTTCGGTTAGCGGATTAGCGATAAGTGGCGCTAAACTTGAACTCAGTGTGTAGTAAACGCTTGAGTCAGGTTTAGAATAAAAGATTTGCCTACTTGTTAGAAGTAATTCCCTATAACAGACAGAGTACCCAATGAAATAAAAATAACTTCCTATAGAAAAAACGTTTCATTTCTCAGCCAAGTCAGCAATCAATGCCAAAGTCCATTAGTCATAATTGACCTGTCTTCCTAATAATGCTGCACTTATTTGATGAATTAATTTTGCTCGTAACATTACTGACTGGATATAGCTGCAGACATCTTCATCGATCGATACGTACCTAATTGAAAGCAACTGAAAAATCGAGTAAGGCAACTACTTCTGGTGATCTGATTGGTTGCTGTAGTATACGTGCTCATCAATCTGATGCATTTCACAATTTATCCTGCTTTTTCTGGCTAATATGTTACCGATGGAAAAACCATTTAGATGAAAAACTGATGAAAGTAAAGTAATTGAAGACAGATGTTAGTATCAACAGATTTCCACAGCTCTTTATGATACTGTTATTAATAATAATTGCCTTGCCAAAATACGAATCAAAAGCTTTTAAGCATACCTCATTTCATTGATAATGGCTCATATAATGAATCAATTTTTATGTAAGCGATTTTTATGTTCAATTTTTATGTGAGTGGTGAAATCTTTAATAGGAACCAGTCAACATAAAACTGTGTTATTTCAAGCAACTATACAGAAAAGTTATACCACTTCTTTTACTCATTTATGTTGTCCTGGCCCACCTCCTGGGTCTTCGACGCCATTGAAATTCAATTGGTGGTGTATTCAGGATAATTGAAAGGTTATGATTATTAAATTATGTAGAAACTAAAACTCAAATGATAATTTTTCCGCATAAGCCTAGTGCTTCTTTCCTCAAGCCAAACAATAATCACGTTGTCAAGTTGAATGGGGTTATTTTAAGTTTGTCTGACAAGGTTAAGTACTTGGGACTAATTTATGATAAAAACTTATTTTCAAAAAGCACATTGAGAGTATACAAGCCAAGTGCATCAAATATACGAGATGTTTATATCCTCTCATTAACAGAAATTCTAAACTTTGTTTAAAGAACAAACTTTTGATTTACAAACAAATTTTTAGACCAGCAATGCTTTATGCTGTACCGATCTGGTCAAGTTGCTGTTCAACAAGGAAGAAAACGCTCCAAAGGATTCAGAATAAAATTCTGAAAATGATTTTGAAGCGTCCTCCTTGGTTTGGTACACTCGAATTACATAGACTTACTGGTGTTGAACCATTAGAAGCTATGTCAAATAAAATTATTAACAATTTTCGACAAAAATCGTTGCAATCCTCAATCCATCAAAGCTCTCTTTATAGCCAATAAGTTAGCAATTAAGTTAGTTGTAAGTTTACTTCCCCTTTTCTGACAAGTAGGTTCGAATCCCTGCGAATGATAAGTCCTAATTGCGAAAGCAAACAAATCCTAACAATTAAAATTACAAATTTCTAACAGTGTTGAGAAGTCACCATTTGTGATTGGACACACATACTCATTATTTACTAATATTTATCATGAATACTTAAGCTACTAACAAATGCCCCCCTAAAAAAAAAATATGCAGAAAAGCCCAAAGGTCGAATACTTTTACATTATTTGCCACATTGCTAGTATGAGTTTGTTTAACATGTCAATAATGAAACCCATTCGAAAACGGCCCTGTTTCTTTTCAACGAAAAGTTTTGAAGCACGGCGAAATGATTTACTAGTCTACACTTCACGCGAGTGCTGAACAGCTGTCACTTGCTCCGCAATCACCTTCTCAACCCTCTCCAAATATCGTGACTATTTCAACAAACGGTCATCGTTATTTCTTTTTGTTTACCCAGCGTACCTGATTCACCGCATTTTTATTTCGATTTCTGACTACAAAAACGGCGAAACCAACTTCTTTTCTATTAGAAAGATATAGTGCTTATCGTGAAATCCGATGAAACTGTGTCTCATTTTTTTCTAGAGCAGGGGTTCTCTGCTTGAAATAGTCCGCCGCGTGCAAATGATCTGAGAACCTTTGTCGTAGAGTAATTTATTTTCATCGAATGGGATCTGTGGAAAGTCCATCGACTGTTTAATAACATAATAGTTGAAATTTGAATTCAAAAACTTTAGACTTAATAACTTTCTCAACCGAACTATGGAGCATAGATTCTCAATGAGAACAAAGCTCACAGTGCTACATTCCGGTTCCAAATTTGACCTTGTGTTTATTCGATACAGAAATTGCAGTCAACCGGACTAGTGGTACGACCCTACGGGCACTGACGTTTGAAAACTATGTAATGAATAATTGAAATAGAACTTAAAAAAGTAAATCTAGCCAAAATATATAAGCCATGCGAAGAATGCAGTGACGAAGACTCGAATTGGAAAATTATTCAAACACCCAAAAACTGTGTTCGATGTTAAAAATGTTAAATGTGTAAAAACTTTCAGATATTCCAAAAGTGTTAACAACACACACGGTTTTTGTTGCAAAATATTAAAAATTGTGAAATATTCGAAAACCACTATTGTTCCTAAATCTGCCAATTCCCTCAGAAAATAATTATTTCAGAGCATGATGAATATTTGTATTGACGACGCAATCTTGATTGGTGATGTGAAAACTAACACCTGCTTCAATCTTCACACAACATAATAATCCATCAGAACGATTCACTCTCCTTCCGAGAAGATATCGACTGGCTTCTCGCTACGTTATAATCGGATGAGATTCACATTTCGTAACAGATTTTTATTATGTTTGCGAAGATTAATGAATCTTGAACCGTAATAGGAACTCATCCAACGGAGAGCAAAAAAACTGCAATAATAACATTTCACACCAATCTCGGACAAAGTCAACCTCACAGCATGAGTATCAACTCCTTATTTCATAATGTCCAACCCCATGGACCCTGCCTTTCCATTGAGTACGCCCTAAAGAGGCGTTTAATTTATTGCCACGATTAGCGCTGCAAACAACTTTCCACAATTTGTAAGATTAAGCACTCTCGTATCAAAAGATGAATATCAAACAACATTTGCATAACGATATTCATCCTGAACCTGTGCGTACGGCGCTGATGATGTCGTATGTGGTACCGGAGCCACTTCTTCTCAAGTATGCTATTATATGAGGACCCACTACTGAAAGACACTCCTCTCCTACAGTAACATTAGCTGGCTTGCAGCATCATCGGTGGCAGCATGCATACAGAACAAGCGAGGATAGAGCATGATATCTACTTCTATGGTGTACAAGACTTGTTTAAATATTTTAACTACACTATTATAGTGCTCGAATTATACAAACATTATTATGCTCTCTTTATTCGGAGTGTATGCGAGTATTTGAGCATAGCTTCGAGGTTTTAGCCCCACTTAGGATTTATTTAAAACGTGCGATGGACAATTGAACAACGCTTTCCTGCTTTACAATAATACACATTTGAAATATTTAACCACCTAAGAATTGAGCAATAAAACTGTGTTTATCAATGATTAGGCTGATACAAATTTTGAATAGTTTTTATGTCCACGGTTATCAATGTTAGCTAAGGGGAGGGCAAAAAATAAATAACACTGAGAAGAGAAAAAAAAGAATAGCTTTCATAAAAAATGATTACGACGTTTGTAACTTGCATGCAAAAGTGTGTTGAAATATATCACATTATTATCATTATGTATCATTTGGCTTGCCTTTTGATGACACTCTAACTGTCACTGGACTTGTATCGGCCTTAAGCATGATACATGACAAAGAAGCATGTATTCTCATACTCGTATACTTTATACGCGCTTCCGCAACTTCAATGAAGATGACTAATCACTTAATAACGAATCAATCTGCTTAGGGTTAATCTCTTAAAACTGAAACTTTACAATTGTAATAGAGCGTGTTTGAGCTTGTATTGATGGAGAACACATAATAATTTATAACTGTATTTAAATCCCCCAATTAGAATATATCTATATCACCATGGAAGGACACAATTGAGATCGAAGCAAGCTCGGACGTGAAAATGTTTCTCGGACGTGAAAATGTTCTTCTAAGTTATATATTTTCTATCTGGAAAAGTGATGTGTCTACGTTTATTGAATGAAGGCCGCTGTTGTTTCGGTGTAAATTCCGAGTGTTTGATTTGAATCGCGATGAAGTGTTCCGAGGATTGTCGAGTAAGGTTGGGGATAGTGCAATAATGTCGACGTATTTTATTTAGCCTTCCCGTCGCGTAATCGTCATATTTTAAGTGCAAAGGGTGGAGTAAAAGGTAATACGAAATGTGGCGGTTTCGTATTATCGGTGAGAGTGACGTCAATGTTGAAATCCGTGAAAGATTCGTGCAATTTTGTGGCTAATTTGTGAGAGCTGCATTTCTTTTTCGGTGGCGGAGCACGTTTCCCGCTAGCCCTTGCCTTGTCATAAGTGTGTGTGTGAGTAAGTGCAAGGTGAACAAGGAAAGATCGAGAGAAGTGCGAGTGTCAAGAGCGAGAGAAGTGCGAGTGCAGGATGATCGTTGCTCTTGCGTGCGGCACTTTCTCGCACTAGCATGATAGTTCAGAGAGGACGCGGGAAATAAAGGATAAGTATTAGTGTTGGTCAACCCGGTGGCATCACTGACGTTTACGTACAACATAAGTGAAGCCAGCATTAGCTGGATCACTGGATCAATTTTACATGCAATTTGACAGCTGATTCATCGAAACAAGAAAAAAAGCATTGTTCATACGTGCACACAGTGTCGGTGTTCAGCGGCAGTGTACTTACGTGTTGTTTTCGGATGATATGTTTATTACACATAACGTTGAGAGGTTTACTTGATAAAACAAAAAATAAATGCGTTGCATTGTTATAGAATGTACACAACGTTTGCTCTCGCCGATTGCGAATGGCGGTGTTTCTTGCAGGTAGCTGGCAAACGTGCGATGAATTAAAGAATACCATCTCAATGTAAGTGTAAAAGAGAAAGCGTATCAATGCCTGTGTGTTTCAAATTTACAAAGCTAAGCCAAATTTAAATTGATTCAAGCCGCATAACTCTCTACAACATATATTATGCTTTGCTCGTCACGCTTACACTGCTGTGTGAACAAACCTTCAAGAACATAAATGAGACTAGCGCCACTGTCTTTCACGGCAGCTTCAGGAAACAAGACCAATGCCACCGGGTTGGTGTTGGTGACGTTTTGCCTGTGTTTTTTGTTTGATTTGCATGACAAAAGGGAACCAATGTTTTTTTTTTGTTTTTTTCTCTGCTTTCATTTTGAGCAGTTTTATGCCCTTGTTTTATGATTTTTCTAGCTTTTGAGTAAATACTGAAACACATGGACAATTTTTAATTTAATTAAGTAGAAATCTTGTCGGTTAGCATGGCAAATAAATTTTGATTGCGATTATTTTGGCATTTTGTTGAATCTAATTAGTACTCGGTCTTGTTAGATATGCATATTTGCATTTTTTTAAATTTTCTAGCTATGAATGCATGAAACTTTGCCAGTTTTTCATACTCAGTAGGTATCTTCGCTTCATTATTCAAGAAGTAAGTGGTAATCAACGCGAAATACCGTGTCTCCGCGTATGCGTCGGTAAGAGGGAATAGAGCGGTCGCGCATAACTTTCCGGGGTAAACGTGTTTTCGGCCCAGGTGAGCTTTGCTCGAATATGGATTTTCGGTGTGTTGTGACTTCCGAGGTGTACCAAACCATTTATTCGCAGACTGTCCACCCGTTGGTTCTATTCCAGCACGCAGTGATTCGGAGTAGGTTCCGTTCGTTCGATAAATATCGTAAATAATCAATCGCGACAAAACATCGTAATTAATCGCCACCAAATATCGCAATTATTTGCAAATAATATCAGGATTATACGCGACTCGTCTGTCAACGCACACATCCTTTTTTTTCTTTTTCTTTCTTTTTTCATTCGTTTCAAACGGCGATGGCCAAGCATTAGGCCGTTTTTGAAGTTCTCTTGCTGACCGCTTGCAGTATGTGTTGAGGGCCTATATATTTACTTTTTTCTTGTTTTTGGTTAATGCATATATGGTTGCTTCGTAACAATGTGTAGTCAGCTGAGATAAATCAATGAGAGATACGTTTCGGTAGTTGCATAATGACTTCATAAACAGATTTTCGAATATTTGAGTCTGTCTTGATTAGGTTATAGGTCCGGTATCCTTGCGTGCGCTTTATTTTTGCGGTGTTACATCATCAACCGGAATGAGTTCGGATCGCGTTATGATTTCCGTAAAAGATATAATGAACTCGTACGCACGATATTTGGTATTATGAACCCGGTATTAGAACTCAGCGCATCGTTTACCAAAATGAAATCTGCTGCAAACCTTACCCTTTTCTCCAACATCCCAGTGATTTCTCGTGGAAGTGCAGAGGTGTTCTCGGCTTCCAATAAAGCGAGTATCACGTCAACATATTCCTATACACACTCCTTCTTTGACCTGCTTTCGGATGCGGCCGGCGCTGGTATTGCCTAATATAAAGATTAAGGTCACCAGTTTTTACACATTGAGGATGAATGTTAATCCCAAGCATCATCTATTGGTTCTCTGTGTAATTACAGCTGATCTGGCAATAACGGAGTAGCAACCGCGGGCGGTCAATCATGCTCATCATGCTCATGCTCATGCTCATCACCATGAAAGGACACAATTGAAAATGTCAACACTTATACATATCAGATTAAACAGCTCATACTGCCATAAAGCTATTGTAATTAAGGACACTTTAAATATTACCCTTCTCCTACAGTGTTATGTTCATCACAGCCCGAGTGACAGGTGAAAATGTGGTGCTTGTCTGACTTTCCTTACCATGACTCTTTCGTTATATGGAAAACAAAACACTGTACAGCGTATTCAATAAAAGTGGTTGGAAACAAAAAAACTTAGATAAAACAATCCTAGTTCGTGTCACAACAATGAAAACTGAACAAAAACAGATTCTCGTGACTGCAGATTCATTCATTTAGTATTTTTAGTACGCTTTCTCGAGTACAACACATCCAAGCGATATTAAGTGATTCGTGCAGGGACAATTGTTTCTCTAGCAGTGCTGCGTCTGAAAATGTAGGCATACGAGCACCACACGTGTTCGCCTCAGGTGCCAATCTAAACCTCACACCACGCCGTATAAGTGGTGAGATTGTATTGCACCTCAAAACCCACCTATTGAAATCACTTAACAACAGCTACTGGCACAATAATTATTCTCATCTCGGAGAACGGTTCTTCTTTGTCTTGTGAGTAGCTCTCTAGACAGAGTGGATGCCGGCTAGAATCCTTGAACGTCAAATGCTTTTTACTACAACTCACAGGTTCATTTTCATAACGTATTGCACTGCTACTTGATTCCAACACACTCGCAATGCATAACATTGAAATAAAACTTTAGACTTTAGGTTAGTGCGATTTTGAAATAGGAATGAATAGAAATCCGATGCATACGAATGGAAAAGGGTCAATATTCTAGTGTTGCATTTCAGGTACCCATTGTATAAGACGGATTTTATTCCACCACTTTGTCGAATGTTCCATTTGTCGCGATTCGAGCAACTGACACGGATATCTTGTACGTTTTTATTTCGTTTTTTTTGTGTTTCAAGGAAAGCATGTATAAACAGTTGAATTCAATTTATCAATTTATTTTACAGACTCCAGTATTGATTGTGTCACGTTCAGCATGTGTTGATTTTTTAGCAGATAGCATATTTCTGTCAATGTTTCCAATTTCCATCACACTCAGCGAGGCAAGTTCATTCCAATAATTGCAACGTATCAAAATTAATTACGATACAAGCTTTCAGACAAACAGAGAGAGGTTTACTATGTTGGATTACAATTGATTTTCATTTTTACTAAGTCAGAACAATTAAACCCAATAAAAAGTATTAGAACCCTCTGATTTATCTCCTAACGTAAGACTGAACAATGATTCAACAACACGCAAAATCCCACATTACATAACATAACTAGCTTTATTGAGACTACATTGCATACACAATTTAAAGAATTATATATAAGATATATTATATATTATATATAAGAATTATATATATTTTATATAATATGCAGCTGTCGCAAAGTTTCATAGCTTGAATAACAGGTTATCACCATTTCCCACGAACGAGGGTGTATAGAATCACTGGACTCGATTTTGATTACATTTTATTAGGCCGTTACGAATTTCATTTTCATTATCATATTTCTTTAACCACCGGGAGGATCAGCGTCCTATACAGCTGGTTTCGTAGTGCGTAGAAAGCCCTGCTCGCAGCTGCAACTCGTCGTTTCACTTCGTGGCTCATATCGTTGTTACACGTCACAAGCGTACCAAGATAAACGAATTCATCAACCAAATCAAATCGTTCCCCATCTATCTTCCCTTCAGCACCAACACTACTGGACCTTTTACACTCCATGCCGGCAACTATGTTCTTTGTTTTGGTAAAGTTAATGTGGAATCCCAACCTCCCCACTTTTCTCTTAAAAGGTATGAAGGCCTCCTCCACGCCCCCACGGTCGATACCGATGATATCAATGTCGTCCGCAAAACCATAGAGCAGATGCACGGTGCTCCCATAGACCGTTATTATAAAAAAAATGCACCAAAGAATCTGAGTACACCATTCGATTCGTTATGACGTCCAGAATGTCTGGTCAAAATTTCAAAATCATCGTACGGTACATTTTTGAGTAATGCCCTTTTGAAGGTCGTAAAGTACAAAAAAGTGATATAAAAACGACGAAATACTTATTGAAAAGCACTTTTTTCAACCACCATTTTAATCTTAGTCGAATGAATAAAATCTTAGAACATGTTGCATTGTTTTGACAATTATAGAAAAAGTTATAGACAAAAAACTGATTTTAAGGAGGGGTGTTCCAAAAATAACTCTATTTTGTCGTGTCCAACGTACAGATAGGACATCGCAGTATTCAACAATTATTTTTCTTTTAAAATTTTCCACAACTTTGCTGAAGGAAGCAATCTGGTATATTGAAAATTAGAAAAAAAAAATTATTTCATCTGTTAGGTGGATTGATCGAATAACTAAAAACGCCAAAAGTAAGGCCCTGTTCTATGAAACAATTTTGCTGAAGTCATTGAGTACATAAAATCACTTTTTCACAGTCAAATCTAGGACGATCACGATTTTTCGAGTTTCGACTACTGTGCACTGTGGGATTTTCAAATAAATCTTTCCACCAATTGTTAATGTCTTGAAATATAACCCTTGGAATGTGTTGAAACTATTTTGGAAGTTATCTCATAAAATGGTGGTGGAAAAACGTGCTTTACAATAAGTATTTCGTCGTTTTTATATCACTTTTTTGTACTTCACAACCTTCAAAAGGGCATTACTCAAAAATGTACCGTACGATGATTTTGAAATTTTGACCAGACATTCTGGACGTCATAACGAATCGAATGGTGTACTCAGATTCTTTGGTGCATTTTTTTTATAATAACGGTCTGTGGGAGCACCGTGGATGAGATTTCGTGATAATCGTACCGTTTGTTTGCACGTTTGCTCCTCGTATTGCTCTTTCAAGGAGCCAACCCATCCCCCTGCTTCAGTCCATCGAACGTTATGAACGCGACTGATGTCTCGCCAGCTATCCCCACGCATGATTTCGATCCCTTCAGCGTCATACGTCTCAGTCTAATTAGTTTCGTCGCTAAACCGAGTTCCAGCATAATCTGCCGCATTTCTTTTCTTTTCACTGAGTCGTATGCCGCCTTAAAATATACGAATAGGTGCAATTATATTCCCGGAACTTATCAAGGATCAGTCTCAGGGTGATACGATACGTCAGGGAACACCCCTGTCAAAAACCTGGTGCTCGTCGACGAAAAAATCCGTTAACGGTCTTTATCTGAAGAACAGCACAAAGAAGAACTTTTTGTATGCGGAGTTGAGTAATGCCACGATAGCTGCATCAAACCACTCGATGGCTCTTCTTGTAGATTGAGCATATAAGGCCCCCGACGGTAGACGCTTTTTTGGGTAGCTCTTGCCTCCCTGTATCTCTCTCTGTTCTGACGCGTAGCAGCATCGAGTATGCTGCTCCTGGCACGAGTCTTCTCATCCGTCGCTCACTGGCACTGTGCATCAAACCACGCTGTCTTCCACACGTCGTACCTAGCACCTCTCTCGTAGTCGTTTCAATCGCACCGTGAATACTACTCCACAGCCCATTTATGTCTTTCACTCGTGTCTCCTGCTGTTCTGCGATCCGTTAATTCCGAGCCGATTTCTTCGATTTCCCCAATATTTTTCGATGGGGAAAAATTGTGCGCTAATGAGTGGCTTGAGGTCTTTTTCAATGTAATCGACCTAATTGTCATGTTACCACCACAGAACAGATATGCATCTGAGAAATCAAGAACGAGACCATTTCTGGAGTACTTTGTGATAAGATCGTATGTCTAAACGTAAACAAAACGAGTGAGAGATGATTTGTACTTGTGAAGTACAAGGGATATAACTCTCACTCGTTTTGTTCACGTTTAAACATACGACCTTATCACGAAGTAGTCGAGATTTCTTTTTAGTTTGAGTGTGACATCTAGCGGTGAACGAAACGCATTAACACTCAAAATACAGTTCCGCCTATATCATTTATACCTGTTTTGGTGGTGGCAATTATTCATTGAAATAAATATTCTTACACATCCTAGTATTCCTAGTTAGTCTCGAGGTGCAACCGGCTTAACAAGAGAGTCCTGTCATTTAATGTGTTTGTACACGCAAAACTTTCCCTTATTACTGTAAAAGCAATAGCGCAACATTGCCCTTTAAGTAACAAATCTGTTACTTAAAAGGCAACAAAGTTCCTCCCCAGTCAAGTAACAAAACTTACTGTCATATATTATGCACGTATTGCGGGAACACGACTATCTAATAATGGTCGTTTCAACCACATGCAAAATTTTCTTTGTCGAAAAATGCTCCCTTCCCATCTCCAGTCAAGAAAAATCAAACACCGTCGCATATGTTGCTCATGTTAGGGACCATTCATTAATGATGTCACGCGTTTAGGAGGGGGGAGGGGGTTTCAATTATTGTGACATTTTGTGACATATGGGGGAGGGGGGGTTAGCTTGAGTGTGACATCACATTTCAACTAAAAAAACATAAATAAAAAAGTCACATACCTAACCACAGAGATCAACTCAGAACTATTTATAATATTTGCATCATTTATTTATAGCTCTACGACCCTTTTTTTTTGCTTCAGATTTGCTTTAGATAAAATAAATGACAATTTTTTTCTCGCTGAACAAGCATAATGTTCTTTAATTCTGTTTTACCGTGCATGTTCATTTATGAATGACAGTGCAATTTCATTAATTTTTAGTGTCTCTCAATCCAATCAATACAAAAATTGTGACAAAACGTAAATCAAAATGCTTGGTTATTGTAACATGTGGAGAAGATTTGGATTGCGAATTGATTGAAGAAGAGGAACTAAATATTGATGGTCTTTCAAAAATCAGTAATAGACCGTTCCGTATAGACCGTTCCGATAATTATAAATACACTTACGATCAACCGTAATTTCAAATAACGTGCAGTATTCAACCAAACGTTAGCTGCGTCCTGTTGTTTACATCCAAAATAAATAGATGCTGTCATTTTTTTTAACATTTAGTGCGAAATTTTGAAAATGCGTGGCCTTTCTCCTGAGCAAAGAAAGCGAATTGTGCACAAATGGGGCACCGTGAGTGGTCTTTCTATAAGAAAATTAGCCAGAGAAGAAGGTATAAGTGTCGGAGCAGTTCAAACCGCATTGCGTAAGTATTGTGAACAATGCACATTCACTGATGCCCCAAGACGTGGTAGAAAACCCGGGCCTGTTGGTCCCACAATGGACAAAAAGGTTAAGGAATACTACAAGCGGCATCCTTCAGTATCAGTACGAGATGTGGCGAGAAAGCTTGGAATCTCAGCGAGTAACGTTATGCGTGCCAAGGGAATAATGGGTCTGCAGACCCGTCGGAAACAGAAGCAGCCAAAACGAAATCCAAAACAAGCTGAATCTGTGAAACCGAGAGCTCGGAAGCGTTATGACAAACTTCTGACCAAAAAAATGGGGTGTGTTATCATGGATGACGAAACCTACATAAAACTGGACTATAAGACTCTGCCAGGACCGCAATTTTATACATCATGGAAGGGTAAGGATGTCCCTGGACCAGTGGAAGCCATTTACACCGAAAAATTCGGCAAGAAGGTAATGGTAGGTAATGGAAGGTAATGGTTTGGCCATTTGTGAATGTGGGAAAATATCTCGTCCATTCATTACGAATGACACAATTAATGGTAAAATTTACGTGAAAGAGTGTTTGCAGAAAAGGTTGTTACCCATGGTTAAGCAGCATAACAATCCTCAAATCTTTTGGCCCGATCTTGCTTCCTGCCATTACTCTAAGGATGCACTAGGGTGGTATAAAACAAATAATGTCACATGTGTCCCAAAGGAGATAAATCCTCCAAACTGCCCTGAAATTCGCCCCATTGAAACTTTTTGGGCTTTGACCAAGGCAAAGCTGGAGAAATATGTCAAACCAGCGGACAATGTCGAAAAATTCAAAAAAGATTGGCTTAAAGTGGTAAAAATGGTCGGAGAACACACTGTGCAAAAACTTATGAGTAGTGTAAAGAGAAAAGTTAGAGAACTCGCGTATCCTACGAAAAATAATCCCAACTAGAATTGAAACTGGAAAGAAAACACTTATTATCTAAATTTCAGAATAAAATGACCCGAAAAATCCTGTATTTTTTGTTTTATTCAAGAAAGAAGATGTATTTATAATTTTCGGAACAGTTTATAGTTACTCTCTCGACTTTCTATGTCGTCGATGTACGACTCCATCAGCAGCATCCTTGGACTAAAAACTAAACGCCTTTTCTAGTTGTCTTTTATAATCTTCTTTTCCTTTAAGTTTCAGTTTTTCTTTAAGTAAAATCGTTCTTATTAGGAAAAAATGCATTCCTAACCAATTTCTCGGTTTTAAATCAATTATTACCAAAGAAGGGGGAGGGGGATATAAAAACGTGACGAAATTAAAGGGGGGGGGGGTCAAGGAAGTTGTGACAACTTGTGACAAGAGGGAGGGGGGGAGTTAATTTTTTCCAAATTTTGCGTGACATCATTAATGGATCGTCCCTCATTAGTTTCTTCTATCTCCAATTCATCCGGTGTGCGTGAATTTTAGTTCGCTCATTGTATGCAGACGGAGTAGAGAAAAAATATGACAAGAGCAGCCAAGCAGCATTTTTCCCGTCATACAGTATCCAAACGTTGATGATTTTATAGACTTCAAATGCGTCTTGAAATCACATCACGATCTGTAAACTGCGTTAGAGAAAAACACAAATATTAGCTTACTTGCAAGCTATCTAAAACACACACTCATTGGCTCATGGAAACTCATTTGGACCTGTTTGAAGATACAAAACTCGTGCCCATCTAGAGCAACATTCGCAACTCCGGCAACTCTGGTCAGATTATTAAATATTTCCTTTTAAAGTCACTGGGGAACGAAACAGTGGTGTTTCTAAATAGACATTTGAGGCTGACGCGTGAGATTCTGTTCATGTATGAATAAAGGGGACAGAAATAAACCTGATCGTTGCATCAATACAAATGCAGCGAGTGAAGTCTCGATACACATGCATTGCGGTTCTTGGTTGTATGTTTTCCGGCAGAAACACATACAAGCGTGTAGTCATCATATATTTTGTTACTTTTTGGTAAATTTTTTGAGCTGGAAAACTGCCACATTTCACTTGTCGTATTCTCAATTTCACTTCACTGGCAATCTCACTTCACGGAGGTAATTTTTGTCACCTCACTTGAGGTGGAATCGGGAATAGGTCTCAAAAAGTGAAGTGAGCGTGAAAGTGAAATATATTTCACCGTGAAGTGACTCCCGTAATAAGCACCAATGTTTCATTAGATACGAGTTAAACAATGAAGAATATAACCATGTATGGAAGTTTGCTTTATTTTCGCATTTCAAGTATGAAACCAATCCGCAGCTGGCGACTATGCTCACAAAAATTTTACAATTCTAGTAAATTCCGATCTATGCCATGAAACAGGGTATATTCCTACACATCACTGAATCACAAATTCTACACATCATGTTTAAACTTAAAACTTTTGAAATACAAATGACTTCTCTGACCACATGGTGTCATTTTCTCCAGCAGTTAAAGATTATTACAATAGTTGTAAAGACAATGTAGAGAGATGTGTTTGACTATCTGCCTATCTCAAGTCCAAGAACTTATAATTTGAAGCATTTTCTCTGTGTCATATAAATAAATTCAACACACTGGGGTTTTCTAACCCCTAACTTTTGCATGAAACTTTATGTTATAAAATACAGATCGAATAAAGTTCGCACATGACTGCAATACTAAAATGCAACATGATTCGTTACCGTGGGTCAAACAATCAGAGAGAAACGCTTAATTTCACTAAGTCAAAGTCACCCTCCACTACTAGCTCTTTCGTTATACATCCACTAACATGACAAGATTTGGCCGTCACTGACCGGTGGTGTAAGAATCGGTGAGCTTAGAGGCTGGCTGTAAGTAAAAGTCAGCTGAATTGTGTACGATACACAAGAACGAAAGACCGTGTACGATGAAAGTTGGGGTATAACATTGTACAAAATTGCTAATTACTTTGCCAACCAAAGCATCCGTATCACAAGTAGTATAGTTACAGTAATCTCCGTTCCGGCAATGGTCAGTGCTATTTACATTTGTATTCCAGTATAAATCAACTCCTATGTTGTCTACACTAACAAGTCTGTCGCACTCTGCATACAACAATCTTAGGTTGATGTATGCAAATATTGTCTACCAGGCATGAATAAACTAATGAACTTGTATAGGAGTTTACGAAAAGATTGTCATTCTTGTACATCAGGATGCATGAAGTAATTAACTTTCGTTCATAATTTGCTATATAAATGCACATATAATTATCCAAAGTGCTAGTGCATTTAATCCATACATATTATAGCCAAATCGGTCGAATGTTCAACAGTGCAGTTGTCCCATCTATACGAGAGAAATTGAATAAATTCTTATTGATCCTTCTCAAATTGGATGCATATTCCACACTGTATAAGTCAATAAGTTTTGTGTATTGTAAATGAATATCAATAATAGATAAATTGACTTTCTAGTGTGATAAGTACGTTATTCGTAACTGATCCAGGTCCAATCTTAGCTGACGTCAACATTTTTTAAGGTTAATCTTCGAACACGCCTCGCATGTCACTCGAAAATAAATATCCGCTCGTGAAAGATCTGAGTGGAGTTGCCACTCCGAGCGTCGGCGTTTTGAAAAAAAGAAAGACGAAAAACGAATATTGTAAAAAAGCAATAACAAGTTTTTGTTGTTGGAAGAAGGATTCGTATTTCATAGATTGTTGTTTAGTAATGAAACTGATCATATATAGACACGGACACTTCAAACCTACTAAGTAGTACAGCTAGTACTAACTCACGAGGACATCGTATAATCTCATTCTGTGCCGAACACGCATCAGCATCGGTTGTGTTTCGAATTCGCTCCGATAAAATTCAAAACGTGTGCACGAGTGCTGGCATTCTTTGACCGGGCCCGGTGTCTTTTGTTTAGATTGCTGCTTCGCATTCAAGGTCAAGTGCCTTTGTGTAACTTTGTCGCTTTGTAGCTGCCTGCTGTCGAACGATTTGGTGGTGAGTGCAGTGTACTCCTGTGGACGTTTATCCAAAACGAAGGAGAAAAGGAAAGGAAGGTACGTGCTTCTTGTCTGTCCAATCGGCGCGCTAGAATTAGCGCGATGGATGTAGATCCCCCACCTCCCGCACCTCCATCCTCGAATCCCCCCGACCCTGTCCCTCCTGCCCCTCCTTCTACTGTTAATTCTTCAGCTCCCTCACGTGTCAGGTTGTATCCAGACGGATCGACGCTTCCAGTGGCAGTTTACCTCAGGCCTAAAGCAGGGCCGAAATCGAAATCATTGAATATATTACAGATTTCGAAAGACCTGACGTCACACTATGAAGCTGTGACTGAAATTTCTAAAATCAGGCCGAACAAGCTCCGTGTCGTGGTCAATGACCTTAAAAAGGCCAACGATATAGCTTGCTCCGAGCTCTTTACACGGGAATACCGTGTCTATGTACCCGCTAGAGATGTGGAGATCGACGGTGTCGTGACCGATTCGAGTCTTTCCGTGGAGTGTATATTGAAAAGAGCTAAAGGGTGCTTCAAGAACAGCACATGTCCCGATGTGAAGGTGCTCGACTGCAAGCAATTGCGGTCGGTATCGCTCGTCAGTGACAAAAACGTTTACACTCCGTCAGACTCGTTTCGAGTTACGTTCGCCGGGTCTGCACTACCAAGCCACATCTCGATCCACCGGGTTCGTCTCCCTGTGAGGCTCTACGTACCCCGCGTCATGAACTGCCTGAATTGCAAGCAGTTAGGCCATACAGCCGCCTACTGCTGCAATAAGGCACGTTGTGGCAAGTGTGGGGAGTCTCATGCGGAAGATTCTTGCAGTGTTAACGCTGAAAAGTGTATTCACAGCGGGGAAAATCTGCATGAGCTCTCGACATGTGCGGTGTACATGCAGCGCAGGGATAAAATAAAACGGTCTCTCAAAGAGCGTTCAAAGCGTTCCTACGCTGACATGCTGAAGAAGACCGTTACCACTTCTCCCGTTACTTCGAACCCCTTCGATCTGTTGTCCTCTGATGAAACCGATTCTGACGATTCACCAGCGGGAACATCTTACGCCAATCCTGGGGAGTCTAGAAAGAGGAAAAATATTTCCTCTCCTAAACTTCCCCGAAAAGGTCCAAAGATTTCCCAAAGTGAAATGAATGGTACAAACAAACCTAAAAGTGCAGCGGAAAAACCGAAGCAAACTCCTCCTGGGCTTGCAAATTTAAAGTCCCAGAAGGAGTTCCCAGCACTTCCTGGAACATCTAAAACCACAGTTGTTTCTTTTGCACATCCAGTTGAAAAATCAAATGCTGGACTGGTGAAATTTTCTGACATTGTGGACTGGATTTTTGAAACTTTCAATGTAAATCGATCCAATAAAAGTTTTTCTTACAGCATTCCTCTCAACAGTTAGAACATTTTTGAAGCAGTTGTCTGCTCAATGGCCCCTCCTTGCAGCGATCGTATCCTTCGATGCCTAATTCATCTGCTAATCTGAAGGATTCTATCTCTGTCTTACAGTGGAATTGTAGAAGTATTATACCAAAGAATGGAGGAGTACTTCTAGGGATTAAGAAGTGCTATTCTTTCTATCGTATTAACCCCCCCTCGATTCCAGGCATCGAAGTTGTTGCATGTCAAATGACAATACAAGGTAAAGAGCTTTGTATTGCCTCAATATATATTCCTCCCAGAGCACAGATTGGGCAACGGCTGCTCTTTGATTTAATAGAACTTCTTCTCTCGCCACGTTTGATTTTGGGAGACTTCAACTCTCATGGTGTGGCTTGGGGTTCCCCCTACAATGATAACCGCTCCTCTTTAATCTATAACCTTTGCGATGACTTCGACATGACTATTTTAAACAACGGTGAAATGACACGTATCCCGAAACCTCCAGCGCGTCCATGTATGTTCGACGTCGCTACGGTTGGATTGCACATGGAAGGTAATCCTCGATCCTCACGGTAGCGACCATTTGCCTATTCTTATTTCAATTACTAACGGGTCAACTCGCATGCGACCAATTGACATTCCGTATGACCTCACACGGAATGTCGATTGGAAGTTATACGAGGAAATGATTTCCAAAGCGGTCGAGTCGATTCAACATCATCCACCACTTGAAAGATACAACCTCTTCGCGGGCTTGATTCTCGACGCCGCGTTGCAAGCCCAAACGAAGAAATATCCCGGCGTAACGATCAAAGAACGGCCTCCCACTCCGTGGTGGGACCAAAAGTGCTCCGATGTCTACACGCAAAGATCCGACGCGTTTTTGGCCTTCCAGAAGGGAGGTATACCTGGCGACTATTTACGGTATTCGGAGCTTGATACCAAGCTTAAAAGCTTGGCTAAAGCAAAGAAACGCGGATATTGGCGTCGGTTCGTAAATGAAACGTCGAGGGAGACATCGATGAGCACTCTTTGGAACACAGCCCGACGAATGCGAAATCGTATAACGGTCAACGAAAGCGAGGAGTCTTCAAGTCGGTGGATATTTGATTTTGCCAGGAAAGTATGTTCGGACTCTGTTCCTGCGCAAAACGTTGTTCGCGATGCGTCTCCGGGCCACGACGCGATAGAATCACCTTTTACGATGGCAGAATTTTCAGTTGCCCTCCTGTCCTGTAACAATAACGCGCCTGGGTTAGATAGAATCAAATTCAACTTGTTGAAGAATCTACCCGGCAATGCCAAGAGGCGCTTGGTGAACTTGTTCAATAAGTTCCTGGAGCAAAACATTGTACCGCAGGATTGGAGACAAGTGAAGGTGATCGCCATCCAAAAACAAGAGAAACCAGCTTCTGATCACAACTCTTATAGGCCGATTGCAATGCTATCCTGTATCCGGAATTTGATGGAAAAAATGATACTCCGTCGTTTAGACCATTGGGTCGAATCAAATGGTCTACTATCAGATACTCAGTTTGGCTTCCGCCGTGCCAAAGGAACGAATGATTGTCTTGCGTTGCTTTCAACAGATATTCAGCTGGCGTATGCTCGCAAAGATCAAATGGCGTCAGCATTCTTGGACATTAAGGGGGCTTTTGATTCCGTTTCTATTGACATTCTTTCGGGTAAACGTCACCGACAAGGATTTTCTCCAATTTTGAACAATTTTTTGCACAATTTGTTGTCCGAAAAACATATGCATTTTACACATGGCGATTTGGCAACTTTTCGAATTAGCTACATGGGTCTTTCCCAGGGCTCATGTTTAAGCCCCCTTCTTTACAATTTTTATGTAAATGACATCGACGAATGTCTGGCAAATTCATGCACGATAAGACAACTTGCAGACGACAGTGTAATCTCTGTTACAGGAGCCAAAGCTGTCGATTTGCAAGGACCATTGCAAGATACCTTGGACAATTTGTCTGCTTGGGCTTTACAGCTAGATATCGAATTCTCTCCGGAGAAGACTGAGATAGTAGTTTTTTCTAGGAAGCATGAACCTGCTCAGCTTCAAACACAATTAATGGGTAATACGATTTCTCAGGTTTTGGTACACAAATATCTTGGTATTTGGTTCGACTCTAAAGGCACCGGGGGTTGCCACGTGCGGTATCTGATGAAAAAATGTCAACAAAGAGTGAATTTTCTTCGTACAATAACCGGACAATGGTGGGGAGCCCATCCAGGAGACCTTATAAGACTTTACCAAACAACGATATTGTCTGTTATTGAGTACGGGTGTTTCTGCTTCCGCTCCGCAGCAAACACACATTTGATCAAACTGGAGCGAATACAATATCGTTGTTTGCGTATCGCCTTAGGTTGCATGCAATCGACCCATACGATGAGTTTGGAGGTCTTAGCTGGAGTTCTACCTTAGAAAACCCGCTTTTGGAGCCTGTCTTCTCGTATTCTTATCAAATGTGAGGTCTTGAACCGTCCTGCGATTGAAAATTTTGAAAGGTTAATCGAACTTAATTCTCAAACCCGTTTTATGACATTGTATTCCAATCACATGTCCCAAAATATCAATCCTTCTTCGAATATTCCAAATCGTGTCAACTTATTGAATACTTCTAATTCTACTGTGTTTTTCGATACATCCATGATAGACGAAACCCGTGGAATCCCGGATCATTTACGCGTGCAGCAGATCCCCAAATTATTTTTCCAATAAATATCGAAACATCAACTGCGACAATATGTTCTACACTGACGGATCACTTATCGAAAAAATGCCCACGGACCATTATTTCATCTTTACGGAAAGTCTCAGTTCCATTGAGGCTCTCCGATCGATGAAAGATGTTAAGCACTCTCCGTATTTCCTGGGGAAAATACGGGAACATCTGAGTGCTTTATCCGAAAAATCTTCTCAGATTACCTTAGTGTGGGTCCCTTCTCACTGCTTGATACCGGGCAATGAGAAAGCGGACTCTTTGGCTAAGGTGGGCGCAACAAACGGTGAAATTTATGAAAGACCAATTGCTTTTAATGAATTTTTTGCATTTGTACGTCAGAATACGATCATCAGTTGGCAAAATTCTTGGACCAGAGGGGAACTGGGAAGGTGGTTACATTCCATTATACCCAAGGTATCGACGAATCCGTGGTTCAAGGGGTTGGATGTAGGTCGAGATTTCATTTGCGTGATGTCTCGGCTTATGTCCAATCACTATAGGCTATAGACTATAGACGACATAGAGCACGTTGTTTGGTCATGCCCTGTCCACCGTGACGCCAGGTCTAAATTAGTAGCTTCCCTTGAGGCCGGAGGTAGACGGCCAGCTGTACCTGTTCGTGATGTCTTGGCGAGCCGTGACATACCCTACATGACCCTTATATACGTTTTCCTAAAATCCATCCATGCCCGAGTCTAGTCCCGTTCCCCTCCGTCTACACCCAACAAAACGACAAGAACACGTTTGAACCTTAAGCACAGATTTTGGAATCAGCAACTGCACCCCACTCGAATTCGCCACAACCTGAGAACCCGAGGCCTTCAGTGATATTTTGGCTCAGCGGCACATACCAAATGGCCACTTGAACACTAGCGAACAACAACAACGAACCATAACCAGAAACTAGACCCCGCACAATACCTCCAGGACCCGAGAATACAAACCTCTGCCCCAGCTCATGACATCGGCCATTCGAAGAGCATCAGACGACCATTCAAGAACAAAACACTGATTGAAAAAATCATGCTAGTTTTAAGTTAGACTTAATTTTAGCTCGTAGTCGGCAGCGAGGATAAAAAATTTGCTTTTAGTTTTTAAGTCACCAGATATAATTGGCGCCGTTAAACATTAAATTGTATTTGTGCCGTGTCAAATAAATGATATATGAGGAAAAAAAATCGTATAATCTCCAAAGCGAAACCTCGGAACATCTGCTGTGCATCTGTAGTGCATTACAGCAATTCCACAAAAAACGGGCAACCATTTTAATCGACCATTTTCAATTTGGTTGAACCTTTGCATAGATGGTTCTACGGGCCGAGGATGACATTTTGAAGCACGACTCACTTTTGAGAAGTCATGTAAAAATGGTGTGCAGAAAAAGTATTGATGATTACAAATATTTTTATGGTTTAAACGTATTTTTTTTTTTATTGGCGTAACGTTTCCAGTAAAGTTGTAGATAACAATCTTATCTTTCTGAGAATAGTTAATCTACACTCTAAAAACATTTTCATTTTTCAAGAAAAAAAGTTAAAATAGATTTAAAATTTAACTATCTAAGAAAATTCATTCTTTAAAATTCTAATTTATTTTACAAAAACTACAAAAGTTTAGCTCAACTTTGGAGGCTGTCTGATCATAGAGAAATGAGAAACACAAAAGTAAAAAATTTACAAAAAAAAAATATAGCTGCAACGCTTGTTTTGACTGTCCTCCAAAGTTTTTTTTTTTATTCTCGCTTATTTTCCGTCGGTCTAGTTCCGCCACTGTTGTGGCCAATCACCGACACCCAGGGAGGCGACTCCACACCCAGGACCCTAACTCACGACCCGTTTATTGACGGACCGGCGCCAGCGGCTTTACTTCCTCATGCGATGGAAGGCGTGATCCCAGAGATTTTTCGCCTCAGAAAATCTCCCGGTGTCGGCTAAGATTGAATCTAGACTAGTTGAGTTGGTTGTGAGTGGATCACGCCACCTCACAACCATCGACACCTATGTCGGCGGTGGGATTCGAACCCAGGCGTCGAGCGTTGGTTGGCGGAGACGTTACCAACCACACTAGGCCCCCGCTCTATCCTCCAAAGTTGTAGACAGTATTTTGGCTCAGCGGCACATACCAAATGGCCACTTGAACACTAGCGAACAACAACAACGAACCATAACCAGCAACTAGACCCCGCACAATACCTCCAGGACCCAAGAATACAAACCTCTGCCCCAGCTCATGACATCGGCCATTCGAAGAGCATCAGACGACCATTCAAGAACAAAACACTGATTGAAAAAATCATGCTAGTTTTAAGTTAGACTTAATTTCAGCTCGTAGTCGGCAGCGAGGATAAAAAATTTGCTTTTAGTTTTTAAGTCACCAGATATAATTGGCGCCGTTAAACATTAAATTGTATTTGTGCCGTGTCAAATAAATGATATATGAGGAAAAAAAATCGTATAATCTCCAAAGCGAAACCTCGGAACATCTGCTGTGCATCTGTAGTGCATTACAGCAATTCCACAAAAAACGGGCAACCATTTTAATCGACCATTTTCAATTTGGTTGAACCTTTGCATAGATGGTTCTACGGGCCGAGGATGACATTTTGAAGCACGACTCACTCTTGAGAAGTCATGTAAAAATGGTGTGCAGAAAAAGTATTGATGATTACAAATATTTTTATGGTTTAAACGTATTTTTTTTTTTTTGATTGGCGTAACGTTTCCAGTAAAGTTGTAGATAACAATCTTATCTTTCTGAGAATAGTTAATCTACACTCTAAAAACATTTTCATTTTTCAAGAAAAAAAGTTAAAATAGATTTAAAATTTAACTATCTAAGAAAATTCATTCTTTAAAATTCTAATTTATTTTACAAAAACTACAAAAGTTTAGCTAAACTTTGGAGGCTGTCTGATCATAGAGAAATGAGAAACACAAAAGTAAAAAATTTACAAAAAAAAAATAGCTGCAACGCTTGTTTTGACTGTCCTCCAAAGTTTTTTTTTTATTCTCGCTTATTTTCCGTCGGTCTAGTTCCGCCACTGTTGTGGCCAATCACCGACACCCAGGGAGGCGACTCCACACCCAGGACCCTAACTCACGACCCGTTTATTAACGGACCGGCGCCAGCGGCTTTACTTCCTCATGCGATGGAAGGCGTGATCCCAGAGATTTTTCGCCTCAGAAAATCTCCCGGTGTCGGCTAAGATTGAATCTAGACTAGTTGAGTTGGTTGTGAGTGGATCACGCCACCTCACAACCATCGACACCTATGTCGGCGGTGGGATTCGAACCCAGGCGTCGAGCGTTGGTTGGCGGAGACGTTACCAACCACACTAGGCCCCCGCTCTATCCTCCAAAGTTGTAGACAGTATTTTGGCTCAGCGGCACATACCAAATGGCCACTTGAACACTAGCGAACAACAACAACGAACCATAACCAGCAACTAGACCCCGCACAATACCTCCAGGACCCAAGAATACAAACCTCTGCCCCAGCTCATGACATCGGCCATTCGAAGAGCATCAGACGACCATTCAAGAACAAAACACTGATTGAAAAATTCATGCTAGTTTTAAGTTAGACTTAATTTCAGCTCGTAGTCGGCAGCAAGAATAAAAAATTTGCTTTTAGTTTTTAAGTCACCAGATATAATTGGCGCCGTTAATCATTAAATTGTATTTGTGCCGTGTCAAATAAATGATATATGAGGAAAAAAAAATCGTATAATCTCCAAAGCGAAACCTCGGAACATCTGCTGTGCATCTGTAGTGCATTACAGCAATTCCACAAAAAACGGGCAACCATTTTAATCGACCATTTTCAATTTGGTTGAACCTTTGCATAGATGGTTCTACGGGCCGAGGATGACATTTTGAAGCACGACTCACTCTTGAGAAGTCATGTAAAAATGGTGTGCAGAAAAAGTATTGATGATTACAAATATTTTTATGGTTTAAACGTATTTTTTTTTTGATTGGCGTAACGTTTCCAGTAAAGTTGTAGATAACAATCTTATCTTTCTGAGAATAGTTAATCTACACTCTAAAAACATTTTCATTTTTCAAGAAAAAAAGTTAAAATAGATTTAAAATTTAACCATCTAAGAAAATTCATTCTTTAAAATTCTAATTTATTTTACAAAAACTACAAAAGTTTAGCTAAACTTTGGAGGCTGTCTCATCATAGAGAAATGAGAAACACAAAAGTAAAAATTTTACAAAAAAAAATATAGCTGCAACGCTTGTTTTGACTGTCCTCCAAAGTTTTTTTTTTTTTATTCGCGCTTATTTTCCGTCGGTCTAGTTCCGCCACTGTTGTGGCCAATCACCGACACCCAGGGAGGCGACTCCACACCCAGGACCCTAACTCACGACCCGTTTATTAACGGACCGGCGCCAACGGCTTTACTTCCTCATGCGATGGAAGGCGTGATCCCAGAGATTTTTCGCCTCAGAAAATCTCCCGGTGTCGGCTAAGATTGAATCTAGACTAGTTGAGTTGGTTGTGAGTGGATCACGCCACCTCACAACCATCGACACCTATGTCGGCGGTGGGATTCGAACCCAGGCGTCGAGCGTTGGTTGGCGGAGACGTTACCAACCACACTAGGCCCCCGCTTTATCCTCCAAAGTTGTAGACAGTTATTTTGTCCTTCCGTGAAACAAAAAGATTTTTTTATTAGATAATAATAAAAACAAAAATATGATTACAAAAAAATATTTTAAAAAACTCCCTTTTTCTGAATCAGATTTTTTTATTTATAAACTAACCAAAAACAGTTAAGGAGGGACTCTACTCTAGTAAGTATTACGCTGTTGACAGTGTTTTTCTCGAAACCATGTTTTTTCAACTAGTGGTAAGTTTTACTCAGCATTTACTGAACCAATTTGGCTGAAATTTTGTTTTAGCATGTAAAAATGGATTAACTATCGATATCTTTTTGTAAGCAAATACAATCCAACACGGACTTAATTATTCGGAAAATTTTCAGGTCATCGGTGAAAAGCAGCTTTGCAGAAGAAATTCGTTAGTGTGTAAGCCATATTAAGTAAAGCAACTTTGCATACTTAATTTTTGAAAAACTACCTGGACTAACATTTGAAAAAGGCTAAAATGTTAAAGTTCTCTTTTATAAATCGATATATCTGAAAAAAAAAATAAGATTCAGATATATCTATTCATACCAAATGAGGTGCTGACCTTTTTAAATGTTTTTTTTTTGTTGTGGAATTAGACTACTGCGTCCTTTATTTAGAACTATTGTAGTCAAATGTTGGTTCAGATGCGATCCCAGGTAAAGTTGTTCCAAAAGTTAGGCATTGCATCGTTTAAAATACTGTATGTCCAATTGAGTGGCCATTTTTGTAACATCATGCGATTTCGATGTGCGCCGGGCGGAAGAAGTTTCCTTTTTACTTCAAAAACAAGCCATGAAAATTTGAAGTTGATCTGAGTTCATTTAATGGACCCACAAAACGCTTATATTAAAAAAAATAGATTCTTATAAGAACTGTTGTTTTTCATCTCTTTTTGCAGTTTTTTGTCTTAGTTTCTTAAAATAGTTGTATATTTTGCGTCGAAATACACTTTAATTATAAAATCATATCATTAGGGACATTCACATATTACGTAACGCTAAATTATAGCAATTTTGAACACCTCCCACCCCTAAATAACGCAATTTTGCATGGGGGCCTCGCGCAATGGAACTCTTCGTTGAATATCCCCTTCGATAGAGGTTTTGAAACTGCCATCCAGTGATTATATCCTTAATCGTACTTCATTGCAGCAACTGCGTGAAGTGAACCGCCACAGTCGGATTGGTGAAGCAAAATTATGAAATTATTAAGATCTTTTTGTATGGATTTAATGTTATTTTTAGTATTATTATTATTATTATTTTCTATGAAACAGTTCAGCACTAGTGATCTGAATGCACTAAGACAGTGAATTTTATCAAATACGATCGGTAGATTTCCTGTTGATCGAATAGCAATTCTGATGAGTTTCGATTAAAGTGCAAAGTTCTTGGGCGCGCTTAAAATTGATTCAAGCTACGGCGAAAATATCGCCTAAGAAGTTCATAATGCGCTAGTGGATTGAAATATTTCGAAAAAGTTTCGAAAACTAACCAATATTACTTGTCCTCTTCATTTCTATGAACTTTTATGCAAAATATTTTGCATGGCAGAAGCATCGGACCTTAAACACTAGTCTTTAACCGTTTTACAAGAGCATCAAACGAAATCAACTCATTCACAGCCAATCAACTCACTCACAGCTTCAATGATCCAAAAGTTCTGATCATTGACCATAAATTGCATTCAAGACATGTCCATGTTGGTAGTCAAACTTCACATTCAGGTGTTTTTCGGATGTACGAGTGTTGTCTAATGTATTAATCAAGTAATGAATTCTCTACGTGATTCTTTCGCTTATGCCGAAATTGATAGTCGTGTCACACGCTGTAACTGAAAAGATGAAGAATCGCTTGTGGTATTGAAGCCCAGAATAAGTTGGATTGGCCTGATATCTCGTTTGAAATTAAACAAAAAATGATCAGGCGATTAAAAGCGAATTAATCCTTAAGGTGAAACGGTATTTAAACCACAAACAGCCAATTTCGAATCACCACTTCGAATTTTTAAAAGCACAAGACTCGGAAATAGATAATGCATTCCCTGTGAAAACGATATTTTATGTTTGCTTCACCGCAGCAAACATGAAATATCGTTTTCACAGGTGACGCATTACCTGTTACCGAGTCTTGAGCCTTTGAAAATTCAAAATGGTGACTGGAAGTCGGCCATTTTTGGTTTCAATACCTAATGTTAAATTTATGAAAAATTCTAACCGTGCTTCAACCCATAATTAAGACGAATTTCAGTTTATATTGCGTGTTGTTGATTTATACCGAAAAAATACACACCTCATTCAAAATAGGTACAAACTTTTTAACAAACACCAAAAGTTATAGGTTTTTTTAAAACTTAAAAGAGGGTGATATTATTACTGTTTTATGAAAATACGAGTGTATTTGAATAAGTTTATCGAGAGATATATGTTAAAAAAAGAAAAAACTCCATACAATTTTCATGTAAATCGATTCCTCAAATATAAGTGCTTAGTGGGCCCATTAAACAAACTCCGATGAACTTCAAATTTTCGTGGCTTATTGTAGAAATCAAAAGGAAACTTTTTCAGCCCGGCGCTCATTAAGATCGATAGTTTCAAAAACGGCCATATAAAATATGGCCACTGTACATTGTACAACCACATACATATGAGCAATGTTGTAAACGAAGAAAGAATAATTTATTGCTGTAAGCTTGGTTAGCGAAGATTAGTTTTCAACTTTATATTCGGAATACTCGCATCGAGCCACCATTTCGAATTTTTGGAAGCACAAGACTTGGAATTAAATACTGCGTTTCCTATGAAAACGCTATTTTATGTTTGCATCACCGCAGCAAACATAAAATAGCGTTTACACAGGTGACGCATTGACTGTTAACGAGTCTTGTGCCTTTGATGTCTGCCATTTTTGGCTTTAATTCCGTTTGGTCTTAAAAGATTAGCATTTTTTCACAAATTTTATCGTAAAAAATGCAAATACTCTTACATAACATTCATCCACTTTTGCTGGTATTTTTAATATAATCTTCAGTTATGTTTTTGTAGTACCAAAAAAATTATTTTGCATTCACGCTCAAACCAAATTTGAACTAACAAACTAATTTGGCATCTATATTGAAAAATTTCCTATTATTAAAAGTTTTAACATCCTATATAATCCTCTCCGGTCGAACGGCTCAAATCGCCTGCATATTAAATGACATTCGACAGTCAAAATCTCTTCCCTGCTGTGAATTGTGACAAATGTTCCCTGTAAGAAGACTTATATTATTTTGCCTTCTAAATAGTATGTAAATGAGTGGCACGGCGAAAGTGTCTTCTTAAAACCGCGAACGCCATTCGCTACCGCTATGGCAACGTTTTATTTTTTTCAACAGGATGAATTATCTGGTTATACTGGCATGGCAATCAAGGATAAATTAACGGCATACACTGGGTGACGAATTTTAATAATATATGTTATTGTAAAATTCCAATCTGTCCAATCATGAGTTAACGAGTATTCACTCAATGAAACAGTTTTGTTTTCAACAATCGCAAGCCGTATAAAACTACTAGGTGGATTAGCGTCAATTTTTGACGCCTACCACATCATGTAGAATAGGTACGAAAATATTGGCATCAACCGGAATACCTACGATGTGGTCGGCTCCGTTCCGTTCACTCTGACAGGCTTTGTTGAGTGAAAATTTGTGGTCTGTGGGTAAGAGTTTAGCTATGCCGCTAAGCCGGAATGGGTCTATAGCTGATGATTTAATTTCGACTTTTGCTTTCGTAGGTCAGCACCGCTGGCTTTGGGGGACTTTGCTTCATGCAACCAAGACAATATGAAGTGAGTAAGTAACAGCGATGGCAGCGAAGGCAAACTTTGTGAAAATTAATTAGATTGAATGGCAACAATTTAATTAAATCCTCCGGCTTCCAGCCAGCATACCCGAGACGGGTGAATACGAGTTTGGGAATTATTGGGCAATTTATTGAGTGCAATCGCCAAACGATTATGTTCTTAACGGTTAAAAAGATGGCTTCGTCAGTTGTCGCTCATATTCGCTCCCATTTCTGTAATCCGACGACGTTTACCTTAGCAAACTTTCACGAATAGTTTTAGTGGTAATATTGCCTTATTTATTTCTAGGATGTTATGAAGTCCGATGGATCATAATGGAAATCTAATTCGACGTTTAAAGTAAACGTAAAATGCTTTCATATGGTCAGCGCAATAACAACTTGCCAGCGTAAACTCCAACACCATTCTGCGAGAGCCTTATTATTTATTTCGGTTTTGATGTCGATCAATTTTAGTATCTATAAAGACAAACAAATTGCTTTCCTGTTTACCTTTATGTCAGTCTGTTTTACAGTTGAGTAGTCATGCAATGTTATTGCTGTATACTTGTGCTTGCTTGATTCCATTTATCGTCATCTCACATGCCATTTAGAAAAGGTAACTGTTACTTTCAATAAAAGATCACAGCGATAATCGTGTCCCTCCTTCTTTCTTGGATGCACAGTGGTCACCGAAAATACAGCGTTGCAAGGTGTGATCTGTGAAATAAATATAAAAAGGATGTGTTTTTGTGTTTTTAACAATTACAAACTGCTTGGAATATTTCCAATTATTTAGAATATCATGAAAACGACAAATATTGTTTCTAAAACTCATCGTTATTTTCGAATCTAATAGTTTCCTTATACACGAGTGAAATCAACGGAAGCATTTCTACTGCTATAGAAAGCTTAACACGATTAGAGTACTACGACAGAGGAATTTAGGCTATCACCTAATTCACCAATTTCTCACTTACTTTACCTGCAACTGTTTATAGGAATCTATTTTCGATTTGGAGGTAATGCGATTAACTAATAATTACTGTTTTTGATATCGATAGGCAGTATGACCCCTAAATATGCTAAAATAACTGTCGTAACGGGATAAAAAAAAGGTCAACCGCACAGTCAAGGCGTAAATGAGCATCATTCAGCTGTTAGCAGACTAGCAATAATGATGATGAGGTAATTAATATGCCGAACAACTTCATTAGTCAATTAGTTAACGACGCTAATGGGAAAGCAAATCGTATTGGGTAAAATAATAGGGATGGTTTATTGTAAAGTGCTTAAAACTTCAGCAATTTGATTAACCTTTTACAAGTGTTCTCACAGTGATATAAAAACAGTCACTCGGCAACAAAAGAGTTTTTGCTTGATATCGTAATGGTTATTATTCACTTTGTTGGCAATGATTATAATTTAAGCATAATCGTGTTTACCCTACTGTAGCCTGTCACGTCATACTGTAGTTAGTGTTTTATGCAACGGAAGCTTGTGCAGTAGTTACGAAGGAAAATTTATTTATAACTATTGCGTTGGAAATATGATTTATATAAGGATATATAACCCCAAATAATTTATTACAATATAAATAATTTCAGCAGCCCAAGAAACCACGTTTTTGATTGGTACTGACCTAGTTTTGCCAAAAAGCATCTTAATTTTGACATTCTGCAAGTAGCGTTAGAAAAACTAAAGAGTAAAAAAAACTAAAGAATATGCTAATTCACCGTTTTGAAACGAGTTTTTATAAAGAATCCTCAATTTCAACAACTGTACAATTGTGAGTTTTAAATGTATAAAGTTGACACAGAATTTCATGATAACGACGGTGCTACGGTGGAGCTCTAAACAGAGCTGACGCTATGGTCCTCCGATGAGACTGGCGGTTGAGGAAGGCCCAACAAGTCACCCCAGATAATTAAAAAGTTACGAACGATCTAAGAGAACAAATGATCTGGAACAATTTTAAAAGAGGCTTCAAAAACAGACTTTGTATTGGAAACTCGGAACATGGAACTGTAAGTCGTTATGCTTCCCGGGCTGAGATTGGATCATCTACGACGAGCTAAATCCACGCAGAATCGAAGTCAGAGCACTGCCGGAGCTTTGCTAAACAGAACAGACGGTGTGGAAAAGGGGGCAACAGACAGCTGCCTTTTACTAGAGTTGTGTAGTACTGAGTAAAATGCGTCAACGCGTTATCGGGTGGTACCCCATCAATGATAGGATGTGTAAATGGAGGATTTTAGGCCGTTTCATCAACGTGAACTGCGCACACGAGACGAGACTTGACGACGAAAAGAAAACGTTCTACGCGCAGTTGAAACAAGTGTATGACGTTTGCTCTAGGAATGACGTGAAAATTGTTATCGGTGACATGAACGCTCAGGTAGGACGAGAGGCAATGTACAAACTGGTGGTTGGGCCAAACAGCGTTTACACCGCATAAATTGTTATAATTGTTATATTTTATTAGAAATCCATCTTACAGGGTTCTTGTCTCAATGGGCTACTTAATACTAATACCATGAACTATCACAAACAGGCTACCTAACATTAAGTCTATTTTTGAAAGCTGCACCGGTGAAACTGAAATCGAAAGTATCTGCAGCTGTATTACAGCTAGCCGACATGAAGCGTATTGGGTCTTATTGACCATATCGTACACTGCGTTGTGGCAGGTTCAGTAGCGTTCTAGATCGAAGAGATCGATCGGGAGCATATATATTAGGGCGCCAATCTTCGTATGGAAAAAAGTTGACCAGAAACTTTCAAAAAAAATCCTATATAAAAAGTTCACCTGCTCGAAAAAACACCCTGTGCAAAATTTCAGCTCAATCGGACTTAAAATGGGGTGGCGCAAAGCGATTGAAGTTTGGCCTTTTTGAAAACCGAAAAATCACCCAAGGGGGGGGGTTTACGTGAAATTTCGGTTTTCGATTTTTTTTTTTATGCCAAATGACTTGAAATTGCATGAAACGTCGAGAAGTCATAATATTGTGTAAAATTGGAAAATGTTAAATGCTTTCATGTCATTTGCAAAATCACACACGGGAGGTACATGGAATTCGAATATTTGAAAAATGTTTCCCATTTCAAGTGTCTTAAAAGTATATGAAACGGTGGAAACTAATGGAATATGTTTAATTTTATTTTGTTTGAAAAATCTACTCTCTAAGACTCTTGTACTTGTTCTTTCGAATGTTGTACCAGACAATTTATTCGTTTTATTTACCACAATAATGTCCTTTGCCAAAACTTGATTGAACACACAGTACTCTGGCTTATATAATCGGACAAAAGACTGTATCGATGTTATTCAGTGATAATGAGAGTATAGGGATCTCAATCAGATACGCAACACAATTGACTCGTTGTTTCTGGGTTTGCGTCGTTTTGACAGTTCGACCATATATTTTCTGTAAAGTTTACATCATCAGAACGTGAACGTGTCCATTGCCTGAAACTTTGCATAAACGTTTTTATAGGTAAAAGATGCCATGTTGTGCTATTTTTTTTTTTTTTGTTCATCTATAATTTATTTGACACGGCTTGTTGTACTATTGGTTTAATATTTTGAAACACAACTCATTTTTGAAAAGCTATTGAAAATGCTATTTCGGATAGATATTGATGATTGCAAATACTTTTAGAGCCAACACGGTTCGTTTGCGCGGTGTGACGTATTCGGCAAAGTTGTAGATAATAGTTTTGATTTTCCAATAAAAAAAATACACTCTAAAAACAAATTATTAATTTTTTGAAAAAAAAAATTAAAGAAAGTTATAAATTAATTGTCCAAAACAGCCCATTTAAAAAAAAACTGATTTTTGTATAAAACCTACGAAAGTTTACCTGAACAACGAAACCGATCGTGGAGAGACGTTGCCAGTGGAGAGCTGGCAACAAGGCCAACTAAGTACAGTGCGCGTACTACCTCTATGAAAAAATTTAGTGATAAAGCTTGTTTCCCGCGAAATTAAATAGTGTAATTAGTGAAGTCGGAAAGTTCAGGTTGCCCTGTCATCTAGGATAGTGAAGAAGTGAATCACAAGACCGCTCTGGGCAGGATAAGTATCGTTATATTTTGCAAGTCTTTTGTTGTTTTGTGATCAGTTAGATCCGACACAAAAAACCACCTAACGAAAAGTAAAATTAGGCGCGATTGCAGCGCTGCCGCCGTTCGCTGGCGGGTAGAAAAACTAGCCAATAAAGCTGTCTATAAAATAGATGGGAAATAAACCAAAATCTGTTAGTTTGGTAATGCCCTTCGCTTATATGTCAATAGTTAAATTGTGTAGTCAAACATTTATTTGTCGCGAGTGGGATTGAGAAATATATATTCGTTTCCTTCATTTTGCCAATTTACGATTTCTCTAGCTTTTGGACAAATGTTTTCTAAATGTTTGCATATTTTTAAATTGACCTATTGAAATTTGTAAGTGGACATGACACGAGTTCATGTCTCTTGTATTCGGATTTTGATTAGTTTGGTTTTTTGTAAATAAATTTTGTAATTTTTGAAATATGCATATTTGCATTTTTTCTAGGCAATCAACCGGGATCTTCTTTACATGCCCTAATGCTTCTTATTGTGTTTTATAATTCATTTTTATAGGTCTCACATTGTGTGTACATGGTCATGTCTATATTGTTTCATTGTTCTGGCCCTGATCGGGGGCTCACCCCACTAGCAGGGACTCCCTTCCGTGGTCTTTGTAGGGATGGTCTTTGCAGAGGTGTACTCGGTCTGTAGCGGGGCAAAGACTATATTCTGGCATTCCTTCCTTTTTGTAGGCACTGGTACGACTCGAAATTATGTATATGAATAGTTCCAAGTGAAACGGGATTGAAAAGTTGTCATTTAGAGTTACCTTTGCCACATCCATGAAAGCTATGAGCGGGTTAAAATCTCTTTTTTATTATTTTTGGAGCATATTTTTGATCAAGTTCCAAGGACTAGAGTTTTAGGTGTACAAATTATAGCGATATTTGTAAACTTTCAAACATTCACGTTGAAACCTTGCTTGCTTGATAAATCTATTCCTGTTTCGATCGACTGGTTCGGCATTTTGCAAATCAATTTCTGGGTTTGGTTTATTGGGTATATATGCACCATATTTTCTCTTTTTTTATTTTAATTTTTTATTTTTTTTGAGGAGGGGTTTTTTTCTAACTAAGCGGGTGTTTTGGCTTTTTCGTCATACCAGTGGTCGGCACGCTCTTGTTTGTTTTCGAAAAGGGCAGTTCAGTTTCGCGCGCGGTATTTTAACTGCCCTCAGTGTGACTATCTTGATACAGCAGTTTCGAAGTTCAATCACCATTACATCGTATAACGTTTTTTCCCTCACTCGCTCTATCGGTTATTCGAGCGCATTAACCATCATGTCATAAAACAACGCGGTATGATATTTGCCACTGGTACTAGTAGTTTGCGTTCGGCGTGCGGTTGTTGCGGTTTACGAAATCCATTTGTTTCTAGATAAATTTAAAAAGTTCACCGGATGAAACGCGAAGTTTGGTTTGAAACAAACTGTTAACGACTGGTAGGTTGCCGAAGATAACTAAAAAATTCGATTCTCCTGTATGCCGATACAGCGATCGTTGCGCGGTTCGATTTATATCGTCTCCTAGTGGCCGGTTGCCCAGAGACCGAGAAGTAATCATTTCGTGCGCGACGTCGTGTGAAAAAGATCGCACCATCAACCTCGATGGATCCAGATCGATTCCTTTTCACTAACACTAATTCCTTCCTTTGATACTTGTGGATGATGCAGAGGATTCCTCGGTCTCTAGTAGCAATAAGTATTAAACTAACACTCCCGATATCCCTTCCTCTATTGATCTGCATTGGGCGTGGCCAGCTACGTTATTGACCAGTGAAAAGTAAGATCACCAGGAATTGTACACTGAAAATGGCTCGCTACTCCTAGGCACCATTTTGACGGTTCTTTGTGCAATTTCAACTGATTCTGGTCAATCGCGGGCAACACACGGGCGATCAAATATGCTATGCTATGCTATGCTATGCTACAACGAAACCGATCGTGGAGACATAAGGAAAAAAGTTGTAATTTTTTTTTTAATTGAATTTATTTTCACAGGGTACATTTTTTTTGCAAGAACAAAGCTATTATTTACAACTTTGCCAGATACACTATGCCAATCAAATAAACCGTTTTGACTGTAGAAATATTCTTAATTCCTCATAGAGTGCTCTATTGGAAATTAAAAATATGTCTACAGTCGAAACGGCATAGTGTCTTCGGCTAAGTTGTAAATAATATTTTGTCCTTCCAAAAAAAAGCCTTTGAAAAAAATTGAAAACATTAATTTTTTTCAAAAAAAAAATTTTTTTTTTTCAAAAAATGATAACTTATTTTTCTTGATTTCTAAATGATCGGGCTGGTTTCATTGTTTTGGTAATCTTTTGTAGGTTTAATTAAAAAAAACCAAGTTTTTAAAAAATGAGCCCTTTTGAATAATTTATTTTTAATTTTTCTTAAATTAAATAATCAAATAATTTTTTGAGTGTAATTTTTTTGGAAAGACAGAATTATTATCTACAACTTTGTCGAAGACGTCACACCAATCAAACGAACCGATGTGCTTTATTTTATTTTATACTCATTTTTCACAATATTATGAACCACCTTATGCCGAATAAATGAACCACCTTAATGAAACATAATGTATTTGATGCTAGTTATAGTAATATCATTATACAAGCTATTTCGAGGGACTAGTGATCAATTTCAAAAGATGAATTCTAATAATAATAATAATAATATTATTATTATTATTATTATTATTATTATTATTATTATTATTATTATTATTATTATTATTATTATTATTATTATTATCATTATTATTATTATTATTATTATTATTATTATTATTATTATTATTATTATTATTATTATTATTATTATTATTATTATTATTATTATTATTATTATTATTATTATTATTATTATTATTATTATTATTATTATTATTATTATTATTATTATTATTATTATTATTATTATTATTATTATTATTATTATTATTATTATTATTATTATTATTATTATTATTATTATTATTATTATTATTATTATTATTATTATTATTATTATTATTATTATTATTATTATTATTATTATTATTATTATTATTATTATTATTATTATTATTATTATTATTTCTATTGTTATTATTATTAGTATAACTGTCTTTTTTTTTATTTGATCCATTGTAGTTTGAAATATTGTTTTTAAAATTTAATATCAACTGTTTGATCCTCCCCCCCCACACATTCGAATATTTATCGTTTGTGTGCGGTAGAGCGTAACACTCCCGCAAAATGGACGACATGCAGGTGCAACTTTTTCTGGATGTGGAAACAAATGGGGAAGAAATTGAAATTTCCCCCAGCAGTTCTCCCTCACCTTCCCCTGCACCACCCCGCTACCTAGCCCCGTACCAAGGGTACCGAAAATACGGGTAAAAGCTTACCCAGATGCCGCTAGCGGTCCCTACGTTGTTTACTTCCGGCCCATAAAAAAACCTTTGAATATAATTCAAATAGGCAAAGACCTGGCAAAACAGTTTTCGGCCGTAACCGAGATTACGAAGGTGAGGCCGAACAAACTGCGAATTGTCGTGAGTAGCTTGAAGCAAGCAAACGAAATTGCTAGCTACGAGCTCTTTACAAGGGAGTACCGCGTGTATATCCCTGCCAAGGACGTGGAGATCGACGGTGTGGTTACCGAAGGAAGCCTCTCGGTCGATGACATTTTGCGTCACGGGGTTGGCTGCTTCAAGAACCCCCTGATTCAAGATGTAAAGATACTGGATGTCAAGCAAATGCATTCAGTATCCATCGAAGAAGGGAAGAAGAAATTCATCCCTTCGGATTCCTTCCGTGTGACATTCGCCGGATCCGCACTGCCGAACTACATCTCTTTGGACAGGGTTCGTCTGCCTGTACGCCTGTTCGTACCGCGGGTCATGCATTGCCAAAACTGCAAGCAGTTAGGTCATACAGCCACCTACTGCTGCAACAAGGCACGCTGCAGCAAGTGCGGAGGCAATCATGCTGAGACCGCTTGCAGTGAGGATACTGAAAAGTGTCTTTACTGCGAGGGAACTCGGCATGACCTTTCGGCGTGTCCCGCGTACAAACAGGGCGAGGAAAAAAATAAGCGTTTCCTTAAGGAACGATCAAAGCGCTCTTTTGCAGAAATGCTTAAGAGGGCTGAGCCACCCTCGACAGGAAACATCTTTTCCTTTTTGCCAACCGATGAGGGTACATCTGACGATCCCGTCGAAGGGTGTTCTTATACCATGCCAGAAGGATCTAGGAAGAGGAGAATGCTCAACTCTCCTAATATTTCTCGCAAAGGTCGCAAGATAACCCCTAGCGGAACGACCAATAACCCAACACAAAAAGGAAGTGGTGAAGAAAAACCGAAGCAAGTACCTCCCGGTTTTAATTTCAAATCAAACCAGGAGTACCCACCGCTTCCTGGGGCACCAAAAACCCCTCGTGCACCCATTTCTCGATCAGAAGACATAAAAGAAACAGGGTTCATTAAATTCTCTGATATTGTGGACTGGATATTTAAAACATTCAACATACAATTGTGATACGTTCGCGCTCTGTGAAACTTTTCTCAATTCAAATGACCAACTTAATTTCCACGATTTCAACATCATTCGTCGAGATCGAGACTCATAGGTGGAGGAGTACTTTTAGGGATCAAAATGTGCTATTCTTTTTTCAGAATCGACCTCCCCTCGATCTCGAATATTAAAGTTGTTGCCATTCAAACCAATATGAATGGAAAAGACCTTTGCTTTGTTTCGTTATATATTCCCCCATCCGCGCCGATTGAACAGAAGCAACTCCTTGATATAGCAGAATTGCTTCCCGCACCTTTTTTGATTTTGGGAGATTTTAACTCTCACTGTTCGCTATGGGGGTCGCTGTACGACGACAACCGATCTTCTTTAATCTGTAACTTGATCGACGACTTCAATATGACACTTTTGAATACTGGGGAAGCGACACGTGTACCTAGTCCTCCAGCACGTGAAAGGTTGCTTGACCTATCCCTCTGCTCGACATCACTAGCGTTAGATTGCCAGTGGAAAGTAATCAACGATCCCCACGGTAGTGATCATCTTCCAATCGTTATATCAATTGCTAATGGTTCAACTCCCCCGAACCCAATCAATATTTCCTACGACCTTACACGTAATATTGATTGGAAGTGTTATGAGTCTATTATAGCGCAATCTATCGAGACTCACGAGGAACTTCCCCCGGAGGAAGAATACGCGTTCTTAGCTGGCTTGATAATCGACGTCGCGACTCAAGCTCAGACGAAACCGATACCCGGGGTAACGATTATACAGCGCCCTCTCAACAAATGGTGGGACAAAGAGTGCTCTGAGCTGTACGCGCGAAGGTACGCGGCGTATAAGGACTACCGGGAGAACGGCACTGTCAACCTGCTTCGAAAGTACGAGGCACTGGGCAGGCAGATGAAGAGCTTAGTAAAGGCGAAAAAACGCGGGTACTGGCGGGGGTTCGTAAACGCGTTGTCGAGGGAAACAGCGATGAGC
This sequence comes from Wyeomyia smithii, assembly GCF_029784165.1. NCBI lineage: Eukaryota > Metazoa > Arthropoda > Insecta > Diptera > Culicidae > Wyeomyia > Wyeomyia smithii. The sequence goes on along the minus strand of NC_073696.1, from coordinate 128,756,695 downwards.
ATTCTTTGGGATACCGCCAGGAGCATGCGGAAACGTGACGTTTCGAATGAGAATGAGGAGTATTCAGATCGCTGGATACTCGATTTTGCCAAAAAGGTCTGTCCGGACTCTGTACCGGAACAGAAAACCTTTCGCGACGCGTTTTCAGTAGCTACGGAAGAGCCTCCATTTTCGATGTTGGAATTTTCAATGGCTCTCCTGTCGTGCAACAATAAGGCTCCAGGGTTAGAAATTCGATTCTCCTGTATGCCGATACAGCGATCGTTGCGCGGTTCGATTTATATCGTCTCCTAGTGGCCGGTTGCCCAGAGACCGAGAAGTAATCATTTCGTGCGCGACGTCGTGTGAAAAAGATCGCACCATCAACCTCGATGGATCCAGATCGATTCCTTTTCACTAACACTAATTCCTTCCTCTGATACTTGTGGATGATGCAGAGGATTCCTCGGTCTCTAGTAGCAATAAGTATTAAACTAACACTCCCGATATCCCTTCCTCTATTGATCTGCATTGGGCGTGGCCAGCTACGTTATTGACCAGTGAAAAGTAAGATCACCAGGAATTGTACACTGAAAATGGCTCGCTACTCCTAGGCACCATTTTGACGGTTCTTTGTGCAATTTCAACTGATTCTGGTCAATCGCGGGCAACACACGGGCGATCAAATATGCTATGCTATGCTATGCTATGCTACAACGAAACCGATCGTGGAGACATAAGGAAAAAAGTTGTAATTTTTTTTTTAATTGAATTTATTTTCACAGGGTACATTTTTTTTGCAAGAACAAAGCTATTATTTACAACTTTGCCAGATACACTATGCCAATCAAATAAACCGTTTTGACTGTAGAAATATTCTTAATTCCTCATAGAGTGCTCTATTGGAAATTAAAAATATGTCTACAGTCGAAACGGCATAGTGTCTTCGGCTAAGTTGTAAATAATATTTTGTCCTTCCAAAAAAAAGCCTTTGAAAAAAATTGAAAACATTAATTTTTTTCAAAAAAAAAATTTTTTTATTTTTCTTGATTTCTAAATGATCGGGCTGGTTTCATTGTTTTGGTAATCTTTTGTAGGTTTAATTAAAAAAAACCAAGTTTTTAAAAAATGAGCCCTTTTGAATAATTTATTTTTAATTTTTCTTAAATTAAATAATCAAATAATTTTTTGAGTGTAATTTTTTTGGAAAGACAGAATTATTATCTACAACTTTGTCGAAGACGTCACACCAATCAAACGAACCGATGTGCTTTATTTTATTTTATACTCATTTTTCACAATATTATGAACCACCTTATGCCGAATAAATGAACCACCTTAATGAAACATAATGTATTTGATGCTAGTTATAGTAATATCATTATACAAGCTATTTCGAGGGACTAGTGATCAATTTCAAAAGATGAATTCTAATAATAATAATAATAATATTATTATTATTATTATTATTATTATTATTATTATTATTATTATTATTATTATTATTATTATTATTATTATTATTATCATTATTATTATTATTATTATTATCATTATTATTATTATTATTATTATTATTATTATTATTATTATTATTATTATTATTATTATTATTATTATTATTATTATTATTATTATTATTATTATTATTATTATTATTATTATTATTATTATTATTATTATTATTATTATTATTATTATTATTATTATTATTATTATTATTATTATTATTATTATTATTATTATTATTATTATTATTATTATTATTATTATTATTATTATTATTATTATTATTATTATTATTATTATTATTATTATTATTATTATTATTATTATTATTATTATTATTATTATTATTATTATTATTATTATTATTATTATTATTTCTATTGTTATTATTATTAGTATAACTGTCTTTTTTTTTATTTGATCCATTGTAGTTTGAAATATTGTTTTTAAAATTTAATATCAACTGTTTGATCCTCCCCCCCCACACATTCGAATATTTATCGTTTGTGTGCGGTAGAGCGTAACACTCCCGCAAAATGGACGACATGCAGGTGCAACTTTTTCTGGATGTGGAAACAAATGGGGAAGAAATTGAAATTTCCCCCAGCAGTTCTCCCTCACCTTCCCCTGCACCACCCCGCTACCTAGCCCCGTACCAAGGGTACCGAAAATACGGGTAAAAGCTTACCCAGATGCCGCTAGCGGTCCCTACGTTGTTTACTTCCGGCCCATAAAAAAACCTTTGAATATAATTCAAATAGGCAAAGACCTGGCAAAACAGTTTTCGGCCGTAACCGAGATTACGAAGGTGAGGCCGAACAAACTGCGAATTGTCGTGAGTAGCTTGAAGCAAGCAAACGAAATTGCTAGCTACGAGCTCTTTACAAGGGAGTACCGCGTGTATATCCCTGCCAAGGACGTGGAGATCGACGGTGTGGTTACCGAAGGAAGCCTCTCGGTCGATGACATTTTGCGTCACGGGGTTGGCTGCTTCAAGAACCCCCTGATTCAAGATGTAAAGATACTGGATGTCAAGCAAATGCATTCAGTATCCATCGAAGAAGGGAAGAAGAAATTCATCCCTTCGGATTCCTTCCGTGTGACATTCGCCGGATCCGCACTGCCGAACTACATCTCTTTGGACAGGGTTCGTCTGCCTGTACGCCTGTTCGTACCGCGGGTCATGCATTGCCAAAACTGCAAGCAGTTAGGTCATACAGCCACCTACTGCTGCAACAAGGCACGCTGCAGCAAGTGCGGAGGCAATCATGCTGAGACCGCTTGCAGTGAGGATACTGAAAAGTGTCTTTACTGCGAGGGAACTCGGCATGACCTTTCGGCGTGTCCCGCGTACAAACAGGGCGAGGAAAAAAATAAGCGTTTCCTTAAGGAACGATCAAAGCGCTCTTTTGCAGAAATGCTTAAGAGGGCTGAGCCACCCTCGACAGGAAACATCTTTTCCTTTTTGCCAACCGATGAGGGTACATCTGACGATCCCGTCGAAGGGTGTTCTTATACCATGCCAGAAGGATCTAGGAAGAGGAGAATGCTCAACTCTCCTAATATTTCTCGCAAAGGTCGCAAGATAACCCCTAGCGGAACGACCAATAACCCAACACAAAAAGGAAGTGGTGAAGAAAAACCGAAGCAAGTACCTCCCGGTTTTAATTTCAAATCAAACCAGGAGTACCCACCGCTTCCTGGGGCACCAAAAACCCCTCGTGCACCCATTTCTCGATCAGAAGACATAAAAGAAACAGGGTTCATTAAATTCTCTGATATTGTGGACTGGATATTTAAAACATTCAACATACAATTGTGATACGTTCGCGCTCTGTGAAACTTTTCTCAATTCAAATGACCAACTTAATTTCCACGATTTCAACATCATTCGTCGAGATCGAGACTCATAGGTGGAGGAGTACTTTTAGGGATCAAAATGTGCTATTCTTTTTTCAGAATCGACCTCCCCTCGATCTCGAATATTAAAGTTGTTGCCATTCAAACCAATATGAATGGAAAAGACCTTTGCTTTGTTTCGTTATATATTCCCCCATCCGCGCCGATTGAACAGAAGCAACTCCTTGATATAGCAGAATTGCTTCCCGCACCTTTTTTGATTTTGGGAGATTTTAACTCTCACTGTTCGCTATGGGGGTCGCTGTACGACGACAACCGATCTTCTTTAATCTGTAACTTGATCGACGACTTCAATATGACACTTTTGAATACTGGGGAAGCGACACGTGTACCTAGTCCTCCAGCACGTGAAAGGTTGCTTGACCTATCCCTCTGCTCGACATCACTAGCGTTAGATTGCCAGTGGAAAGTAATCAACGATCCCCACGGTAGTGATCATCTTCCAATCGTTATATCAATTGCTAATGGTTCAACTCCCCCGAACCCAATCAATATTTCCTACGACCTTACACGTAATATTGATTGGAAGTGTTATGAGTCTATTATAGCGCAATCTATCGAGACTCACGAGGAACTTCCCCCGGAGGAAGAATACGCGTTCTTAGCTGGCTTGATAATCGACGTCGCGACTCAAGCTCAGACGAAACCGATACCCGGGGTAACGATTATACAGCGCCCTCTCAACAAATGGTGGGACAAAGAGTGCTCTGAGCTGTACGCGCGAAGGTACGCGGCGTATAAGGACTACCGGGAGAACGGCACTGTCAACCTGCTTCGAAAGTACGAGGCACTGGGCAGGCAGATGAAGAGCTTAGTAAAGGCGAAAAAACGCGGGTACTGGCGGGGGTTCGTAAACGCGTTGTCGAGGGAAACAGCGATGAGCATTCTTTGGGATACCGCCAGGAGCATGCGGAAACGTGACGTTTCGAATGAGAATGAGGAGTATTCAGATCGCTGGATACTCGATTTTGCCAAAAAGGTCTGTCCGGACTCTGTACCGGAACAGAAAACCTTTCGCGACGCGTTTTCAGTAGCTACGGAAGAGCCTCCATTTTCGATGTTGGAATTTTCAATGGCTCTCCTGTCGTGCAACAATAAGGCTCCAGGGTTAGAAATTCGATTCTCCTGTATGCCGATACAGCGATCGTTGCGCGGTTCGATTTATATCGTCTCCTAGTGGCCGGTTGCCCAGAGACCGAGAAGTAATCATTTCGTGCGCGACGTCGTGTGAAAAAGATCGCACCATCAACCTCGATGGATCCAGATCGATTCCTTTTCACTAACACTAATTCCTTCCTCTGATACTTGTGGATGATGCAGAGGATTCCTCGGTCTCTAGTAGCAATAAGTATTAAACTAACACTCCCGATATCCCTTCCTCTATTGATCTGCATTGGGCGTGGCCAGCTACGTTATTGACCAGTGAAAAGTAAGATCACCAGGAATTGTACACTGAAAATGGCTCGCTACTCCTAGGCACCATTTTGACGGTTCTTTGTGCAATTTCAACTGATTCTGGTCAATCGCGGGCAACACACGGGCGATCAAATATGCTATGCTATGCTATGCTATGCTACAACGAAACCGATCGTGGAGACATAAGGAAAAAAGTTGTAATTTTTTTTTTAATTGAATTTATTTTCACAGGGTACATTTTTTTTGCAAGAACAAAGCTATTATTTACAACTTTGCCAGATACACTATGCCAATCAAATAAACCGTTTTGACTGTAGAAATATTCTTAATTCCTCATAGAGTGCTCTATTGGAAATTAAAAATATGTCTACAGTCGAAACGGCATAGTGTCTTCGGCTAAGTTGTAAATAATATTTTGTCCTTCCAAAAAAAAGCCTTTGAAAAAAATTGAAAACATTAATTTTTTTCAAAAAAAAAATTTTTTTTTTTCAAAAAATGATAACTTATTTTTCTTGATTTCTAAATGATCGGGCTGGTTTCATTGTTTTGGTAATCTTTTGTAGGTTTAATTAAAAAAAACCAAGTTTTTAAAAAATGAGCCCTTTTGAATAATTTATTTTTAATTTTTCTTAAATTAAATAATCAAATAATTTTTTGAGTGTAATTTTTTTGGAAAGACAGAATTATTATCTACAACTTTGTCGAAGACGTCACACCAATCAAACGAACCGATGTGCTTTATTTTATTTTATACTCATTTTTCACAATATTATGAACCACCTTATGCCGAATAAATGAACCACCTTAATGAAACATAATGTATTTGATGCTAGTTATAGTAATATCATTATACAAGCTATTTCGAGGGACTAGTGATCAATTTCAAAAGATGAATTCTAATAATAATAATAATAATATTATTATTATTATTATTATTATTATTATTATTATTATTATTATTATTATTATTATTATTATTATCATTATTATTATTATTATTATTATTATTATTATTATTATTATTATTATTATTATTATTATTATTATTATTATTATTATTATTATTATTATTATTATTATTATTATTATTATTATTATTATTATTATTATTATTATTATTATTATTATTATTATTATTATTATTATTATTATTATTATTATTATTATTATTATTATTATTATTATTATTATTATTATTATTATTATTATTATTATTATTATTATTATTATTATTATTATTATTATTATTATTATTATTATTATTATTATTATTATTATTATTATTATTATTATTATTATTATTATTATTATTATTATTATTATTATTATTATTATTATTATTATTATTATTATTATTATTATTATTATTATTATTATTATTATTATTATTATTATTATTATTATTATTATTATTATTATTATTATTATTTCTATTGTTATTATTATTAGTATAACTGTCTTTTTTTTTATTTGATCCATTGTAGTTTGAAATATTGTTTTTAAAATTTAATATCAACTGTTTGATCCTCCCCCCCCCACACATTCGAATATTTATCGTTTGTGTGCGGTAGAGCGTAACACTCCCGCAAAATGGACGACATGCAGGTGCAACTTTTTCTGGATGTGGAAACAAATGGGGAAGAAATTGAAATTTCCCCCAGCAGTTCTCCCTCACCTTCCCCTGCACCACCCCGCTACCTAGCCCCGTACCAAGGGTACCGAAAATACGGGTAAAAGCTTACCCAGATGCCGCTAGCGGTCCCTACGTTGTTTACTTCCGGCCCATAAAAAAACCTTTGAATATAATTCAAATAGGCAAAGACCTGGCAAAACAGTTTTCGGCCGTAACCGAGATTACGAAGGTGAGGCCGAACAAACTGCGAATTGTCGTGAGTAGCTTGAAGCAAGCAAACGAAATTGCTAGCTACGAGCTCTTTACAAGGGAGTACCGCGTGTATATCCCTGCCAAGGACGTGGAGATCGACGGTGTGGTTACCGAAGGAAGCCTCTCGGTCGATGACATTTTGCGTCACGGGGTTGGCTGCTTCAAGAACCCCCTGATTCAAGATGTAAAGATACTGGATGTCAAGCAAATGCATTCAGTATCCATCGAAGAAGGGAAGAAGAAATTCATCCCTTCGGATTCCTTCCGTGTGACATTCGCCGGATCCGCACTGCCGAACTACATCTCTTTGGACAGGGTTCGTCTGCCTGTACGCCTGTTCGTACCGCGGGTCATGCATTGCCAAAACTGCAAGCAGTTAGGTCATACAGCCACCTACTGCTGCAACAAGGCACGCTGCAGCAAGTGCGGAGGCAATCATGCTGAGACCGCTTGCAGTGAGGATACTGAAAAGTGTCTTTACTGCGAGGGAACTCGGCATGACCTTTCGGCGTGTCCCGCGTACAAACAGGGCGAGGAAAAAAATAAGCGTTTCCTTAAGGAACGATCAAAGCGCTCTTTTGCAGAAATGCTTAAGAGGGCTGAGCCACCCTCGACAGGAAACATCTTTTCCTTTTTGCCAACCGATGAGGGTACATCTGACGATCCCGTCGAAGGGTGTTCTTATACCATGCCAGAAGGATCTAGGAAGAGGAGAATGCTCAACTCTCCTAATATTTCTCGCAAAGGTCGCAAGATAACCCCTAGCGGAACGACCAATAACCCAACACAAAAAGGAAGTGGTGAAGAAAAACCGAAGCAAGTACCTCCCGGTTTTAATTTCAAATCAAACCAGGAGTACCCACCGCTTCCTGGGGCACCAAAAACCCCTCGTGCACCCATTTCTCGATCAGAAGACATAAAAGAAACAGGGTTCATTAAATTCTCTGATATTGTGGACTGGATATTTAAAACATTCAACATACAATTGTGATACGTTCGCGCTCTGTGAAACTTTTCTCAATTCAAATGACCAACTTAATTTCCACGATTTCAACATCATTCGTCGAGATCGAGACTCACACGGTGGAGGAGTACTTTTAGGGATCAAAATGTGCTATTCTTTTTTCAGAATCGACCTCCCCTCGATCTCGAATATTAAAGTTGTTGCCATTCAAACCAATATGAATGGAAAAGACCTTTGCTTTGTTTCGTTATATATTCCCCCATCCGCGCCGATTGAACAGAAGCAACTCCTTGATATAGCAGAATTGCTTCCCGCACCTTTTTTGATTTTGGGAGATTTTAACTCTCACTGTTCGCTATGGGGGTCGCTGTACGACGACAACCGATCTTCTTTAATCTGTAACTTGATCGACGACTTCAATATGACACTTTTGAATACTGGGGAAGCGACACGTGTACCTAGTCCTCCAGCACGTGAAAGGTTGCTTGACCTATCCCTCTGCTCGACATCACTAGCGTTAGATTGCCAGTGGAAAGTAATCAACGATCCCCACGGTAGTGATCATCTTCCAATCGTTATATCAATTGCTAATGGTTCAACTCCCCCGAACCCAATCAATATTTCCTACGACCTTACACGTAATATTGATTGGAAGTGTTATGAGTCTATTATAGCGCAATCTATCGAGACTCACGAGGAACTTCCCCCGGAGGAAGAATACGCGTTCTTAGCTGGCTTGATAATCGACGTCGCGACTCAAGCTCAGACGAAACCGATACCCGGGGTAACGATTATACAGCGCCCTCCCAACAAATGGTGGGACAAAGAGTGCTCTGAGCTGTACGCGCGAAGGTACGCGGCGTATAAGGACTACCGGGAGAACGGCACTGTCAACCTGCTTCGAAAGTACGAGGCACTGGGCAGGCAGATGAAGAGCTTAGTAAAGGCGAAAAAACGCGGGTACTGGCGGGGGTTCGTAAACGCGTTGTCGAGGGAAACAGCGATGAGCATTCTTTGGGATACCGCCAGGAGCATGCGGAAACGTGACGTTTCGAATGAGAATGAGGAGTATTCAGATCGCTGGATACTCGATTTTGCCAAAAAGGTCTGTCCGGACTCTGTACCGGAACAGAAAACCTTTCGCGACGCGTTTTCAGTAGCTACGGAAGAGCCTCCATTTTCGATGTTGGAATTTTCAATGGCTCTCCTGTCGTGCAACAATAAGGCTCCAGGGTTAGATAGAATAAAATTCAACCTGTTGAAGAATCTACCCGACTCTGCAAAAAGACGCTTGTTGAATTCGTTCAACAGGTTTCTTGAGCTAAATATTGTTTCGCATGACTGGAGGGAGGTAAAAGTCATTGCTATTCGGAAACCCGGGAAACCTGCCTCTGATCACAGTTCATATAGGCCGATTGCGATGCTCTCTTGCCTCCGGAAATTAATGGAGAAAATGATCCTCTTACGGTTAGACAAATGGGTCGAAACAAACGGTTTACTTTCAGATACTCAATTTGGCTTTCGCCGGGGCAAAGGGACGAACGATTGCCTAGCGTTGCTTTCTACTGAAATTCAACTCGCATTTGCTCGAAAAGAGCAAATGACTTCTGCGTTCTTGGATATTAAGGGGGCTTTTGACTCAGTCTCTGTAGAAGTTTTAAGCGCGAAACTTCATTCGCAGGGACTTTCACCAAATTTGAATAACTTTTTGCTCAATTTGTTGTCAGAAAAGCATATGTATTTCTCACATGGCGATTCGACAACTTCCCGAATAAGTTACATGGGCCTTCCCCAGCCCTCTCTTATATAATTTTTACGTCAATGACATCGATGAATGTCTTGCAAATTCATGCACGCTAAGGCAACTTGCAGACGATAGCGTTGTATCCATTACTGGTAGCGAGGCTAGCGATCTGCAAGGACCATTTCAAGATACCTTAAACAATTTGTCTGAATGGGCTCTTAAGCTGGGTATCGAATTCTCTCCGGAGAAAACTGAGTTGGTCGTTTTTTCTAGGAAGCATAACCCAGCTCAGCTGCAGCTCCTACTAACGGGTAAAACGATCTCTCAGGTTTTAGTCGCTAAATATCTCGGGGTGTGGTTCGACTCTAAATGCACCTGGGCTTGCCATATTAGGTATCTGACACGAAAATGCCAACAGAGGATTAATTTCCTTCGTACGATTACCGGAACCTGGTGGGGTGCTCACCCAGGAGACTTTCTAAGGTTAAACCAAACAACAATACTGTCAGTTCTTGAATACGGTTGTTTCTGCTTTCGCTCCGCTGCGAACACGCATATTTTGAAACTAGAAAGAATACAATATCGTTGTTTGCGTATTGCCTTGGGTTGCATGCAATCGACCCATACGATGAGTCTTGAAGTGCTAGCGGGTATTCTTCCGTTGAAACATCGTTTTTGGAATCTCTCTTACCAGTTACTAATTCGATGTACGGTCATGAACACATTAGTAATTGAAAATTTCGAGAGGTTGGTCGACCTTCAATCCCAAACCAGATTTATGACTTTATATTTTGACTACATGGCTCAAGATATTAACCCTTCTTCATACGTTCCCTTCAATGTCGCACCTTTAGATATTTCTAACAATGCTATATTCTTCGACACCACCATGAAAGAAGACATTATTGGTATCCCGGATCAATTGCGCCCACAAGAGATCCCTAAGATTTTTTTAAATAAGTTTAAACATGTGAGTTGTGATAAAATGTTTTATACTGACGGATCTAATCTAGATGAGTCCACTGGCTTCGGTGTTTTCCACGAAAATTTTACCGCCTCCCACAAACTCGATGCTCCTGCTTCCGTGTACGTCGCAGAACTTGCTGCTATTCAGTACTCTCTTGGGATCATCGAAACCCTGCCCATAGACCACTACTTCATCTTCACAGACAGTCTCAGTGCCATTGAGGCTCTGCGATCGATGAAGACGGTGAAGCACACCCCGTATTTCCTGGGGAAAATACGGCGGTTTTTAAGTGCTTTAACAGATAAAAATTACCGGGTTACCTTAGCGTGGGTCCCTTCTCATTGTTCTATTCCGGGCAATGAAAAGGCTGACGCTTTAGCTAAGGTGGGTGCTATTGATGGCGATATTTATGTAAGACCAATTTGCTTATGATGAATTTTATAGCATTTTGCGTCAGAGAACACTCAACACTTGGCAATCACCATGGAACTCAGATGAACTGGGACGGTGGCTACATTCCATTTTTCCTAAGGTATCGACGAAAGCATGGTTCAAGGGGTTGGATGTAGGTCGGGACTTCATTCGCGTGATGTCCAGACTTATGTCCAATCACTATACGTTGAACACGCATCTCTTTCGTATAGGGCTTGTAGACAGTAATCACTGCGTTTGTGGCGATGGCTACCATGACACCGAGCATGTTGTTTGGTCGTGTGCCGAATTCTGTGGTGTTAGGTCCGAGCTTATAGATTCCCTCCGGGCCCGAGGAAAACAACCGAATGTTTCCGTTAGAGACATTCTGGGAAGCGGTGATCTGCAGTACATGACCCAGCTATACTGCTTTCTGAAAAACGCTGACATTAAAATTTGAAATTTTCTTTGTCTATTTGTCAGATTGAGGATACAAATATACTATGCTGAAGACACGGAAACGAAGAGCCCACATCTATCTGACACAAATATTTTGAACCCACAACAAACAAGTATACAATTGCTCTACCAGTTGAAAAACAAAATTCCAAAATAGTTTTAAGTCAAAATTGTATCTCCCCTCCTCTCACCTTAAATCCCCACTAGCTCGTAGTCGGCCGCGAGAATAAAAAAAAAGGCCTCCCTCTTTTCCCTGCTAACGTAGAATTAATACGAATTGTACTTGGCTCAGTAAAACAGAAAATGTATCGTGCCGTGTCAAATAAACTAATTTAAACCAAAAATATATCTACATAAAAACCGTTGCACGTATGCGGGTGGTACTGTACGATTATCATGAAAAGGCACCCTCGCTATACCAGCACCGGGGAGAACAAAGGATTCTCTCGGAGAAAAGCAGCGGGAGCTCATACAGTCCTTTTATTGAATGAATGGAATATAAACGTAATAAAATTTCGAGTGTTAAATGCGTTCTCTCCACCGCTAGATGTCGATACTCAAAATAAAGAGATTTTGTCTCATTTTTGGTTCTTCAGTTGAACAGATGTGCTTGCAGTCATGCTTGGTAAAAGCAAAGCAATGCAATTGGTGCTATATTTCGGTTCGGAACTCGACATTCTGTTTATTATACACAGACTTCGTTATGCTTGGTATTCTCCTCAATATGTTAGAAGAGAAGAGTGAATATTCACCGTCCAGCATGGTAGCTGCGCGTAGCAATTTTTTGCACTACACTTTTCTTTCTGTTTTGTGCTGTGTTTCTGTTCCTCGCAGAACAACTAACACACTTGCTACTTACACCATAGCTGAGCTGCCGGACAAACTTTCGCGATTGGTCAGAGCGCCGATGGTCAGAGTGATGTGTACAGTACGCGTTTCGGGTACGCTCTCGAGTTCTTTCGAATCTCGTAGAGGATTGCGGCAGGGTGATGGGCTTTCATGTCTGTATTATTAGAAGAGCGGGGATAGACACGATTGGTACGATTTTCAGGAAGTCCGGCCAGTTACTTGGCTTCGCCGAAAACGTACATCAGACTTAAGGCAGAGCTAAATTATTTCAATTCAATTTTATTTATTACCTGACAGTGTGAGGTAAAAACATAAAAAAAATAAAAGGTTTACCCTTACACCACCAGTATATAAATAAATAATAATTGAATTGAAGTAAATTAAAGGTAATTACGTCTAGTTATGAGAAAAAATACCAAAAAATAAATCTGGGTGCATTTATATGCATAATGTATAAAATTATTGAAATTTTCGTCTTGTTTTTAAATTGAATTTACTCAAATTTAAAAAAAGGCTTATTTTTAAAAATTCCTCCATTTATAGAGTCAAGAAAAGCAAAGCCTTGGTGCTACATTCCGATTCGGAACTTGACCTTCTGTTTTACTATACACAGATTTCGCAGCCAACTGTTGAGTGTACAGGACAATTGCGGGGCTAGCGCTACGATCCTACTGACACTAACAGTCTCTCCCGAGCCGAGACTCGAACCTACGACAACGGGCTTGTAAGGCCAGCATCGTACCTCAAGACCAGCTGGGGAGGCTCAGAGTCAAGTATGCCCTTCAAAATGAGACCAAGAAATATTTTTTATGTTTGCCCCAAGAAGAATGACATACATATGAAAAACGCATATTTTTGGATGAAAAATATTTATAACGTTGAGTAAAATTGAGATATTTACGATGTCAGCATTGCAAATTGTTTCTCTAAAAAAGCTCTAAAAGCCGTTCAAAGACAGTTTTGAGATGAATCTTGAAATAAAAAAGTTAGAGCGTAAACTGTGTTTTTTCAATATAAATCGGTTGTTTTCAAAGATAGAGAAAATTTTTTTTTACAAAGATCTTAAAATTAAAGGAGCTATAACATTGTATAACAAATTATTCTTCTATCTACAAAGATGAAAAAGTTAGATACTTTTTTGCATTAAAAATGTTGGTCACCCCAATTTTTGATAATTTTTCAATAAGCGCTTTATCATATGTAACAACTTTGTAAAAGAATTTCCCCCTAAATTTGGTTTCTGGACCATTGTGCACTGGGACAACTTATTTAAAATAAAACAAAATATGTAAAGATTCATTCATCAAATCTAAAGACAAATGCTTTCAACGTGTATTCGTTTTTAGCCAGGAGGAAAGAAAAATTAATAGAAAACGAAGCAAAATAATTTCAGCTCACAATATAAACTTTCTAGTTTTTTTTATTTATTACATATGCACTACTAAATACTTTAAAACTCGTAACAAAAATCAAAATGAAAGTTGATAATGAATCTAGTTTTGATAACATAATAACGGGTTAGAGTTGGTCAACAAAAATGTGTGTAAATAGGTCAGTTTTTTTATTACAAACTCATATAATGTTTCTTTGTCATGTGCAATTCGTACAGAATGAAGAAAAAATATTGGTACGTTTTTAGCTCATGCGAATTGTCGATGCTTTCTCTTGAGCAGTCTTCTGAAAATGACTGTCTTTCATGACAGCAAATTTTAAACTAATTCGACTCTCATTGTATTGTACAGCTCTCCCTGCGTATGGGGACGTTCGGTACACAGTCCGACTGCCACTGACGACAACACACACATGCAATACCAAACGGGCTGATATTTTTCATCTCCTTATGTCTGTTGCTCCTTCCATGCAGTCGCTAATGACACCCTTTAATCCCCGGCATCATTTGGCTCGTATCCAAGGGGGTTATCAGGTGATTATGATCCACGAAAGTAAGCCCGATGCTAGAATGCAAGCGAGACAGTGCAAAACACATTTTTTCTCGTGTGGGGAATGATATCAACAATAGGAAAATATATGAGCCGGTTTGATTCGTGTTTATCATTGCATCGGCCTAAGAAAAAGGAGAAACGAAGGAGTGCGAGTCCAATATCATCGATGGGGGTCGTTCAAAAATTAAGTAAGCAAATAGGGGGGAGGGGGGTGTGCAATTTTCTTACGCTATCTTACAGGGGAGGGAGGGGGGTTAATTGCTTACGATGATGATGGTCCCACCTCTTACCCCTACAAAGGTTTGAGAAAGACGATTTATCTACAAGATAATTATTATAAAACAATTAAACCAGATAAGCAAACAAAACGAACTGGTTTTCATCACAGATATAAATTTCTTCACAATTGATCCAATGCTTTGCAGCGATTCAAATAGAGAAAATATTCGTCAAAAATCAAGTAATTCATCGACAAAGCGTTGTCGGTATCAATTTATTTGCAACTGTCAGCCAAAAGACATTAATTGCATCTGAGTTAAGCCAACATCCAGTGTAATCATCCACAAAGTTGACGAGGCCATTCCTGCCGTGATCAGCAAGCAAAGCACAAGTCCAACTGTCAACTTCGATGTGATTTATAAGAGAGCCCCCACCTAGGGAAGTCGAGAATATTTCCAACTCGAAAATATCCTAGACCGGCTAGGAAACCAATGTCCAATAACAACCAGCAAAACTAAAATCGTTCCGATCTTACGAAAGAAAAACATTGTTAATGGAGCTATTCAAAAAACTATGTTGATGAAAGTATGGACAGTAAAATTCATTGAAAGAAAATTACGAAAGGAATATTAAAACTCTAATAAAAATCTATAGATAGTAAGATCTATCTATAGATCTTACTTTCTATAGATTTTTATTAGAGGAGGGGGGGGGTACCAAAAAATCTTACGATGTCTTACAGGGGGGGGAGGGGGGTTATCAAAAGTGAAAAAATATGCTTACATAATTATTGAACGGCCCCATGACAGCCGCAGCCAATCAGCAGGCTGTCAACAGCGCAGGCCAAACCGACAGAACATCCTCAAAATAAACTAAACTAGGCTGTTATGTCTGAACGAACAAAATACATGCACAAGAATGAGCTGTCGTGTGCAACACAACACAGCTTCGTTGCCTGTGTAAGCTCTAGCTGTATGTGAGCTCTCATGAATAACTTATTCATGAAGCTGTTAGAGATACGGAGACGTAAATATCAAAGAACTCGTGATCCTGCTTTGAAAGTTATTTTTAAAGATTTCCAAATGAAAATCAAACATAGATTCAGTTTCTTGCGAAATGAGAATTTCATGAGAGAAGTTGAACAACTAAAACCATATTCCAAACCTTCCTGAAAGCTTTCAAAGGTTCTTAAGAAACCTTCAAAGCCCATTTAAGTCCTCAAATATGGTGACCACATATTTCTTACGAATGAACAAAAAGCTCAGAACATGCTCAGCAGTTCGAGAGTGTTCATAATTTCAATTTGAACGTTATGAGCTCTATTGAAAATGAAGTATTACAAAAGTATGATCAGATCACCACTCAAGAATTTCTTCCTGAAGAGGTACTAAAAACAAACTTGAATGAAATACGAACTATTCTCAAGAAGTTTAAAAACATGAAAGCACCAGGAGATGATGGAATTTTTTATATCCTCCTCAAAAGACTTCCCGAAAGCTCTTTAAATTTCTTAATGAGAATTTTTAACACATGCTTTAAATTAGCATATTTTCCCTCAAAATGAAAAAAATGCCAAAGTCACTCCAATTTTAAAAAATGAAAAAAATCCAGCTGAAGCATCAGGTTATCGTCCAATTAGTTCACTCTCTTCTATAAGCAAAGTTTTTGAAAGAATGATTCTTAATAGAATGATGACACATAACAATGAAAATTCAATTTTTGCAAATGAGCACTTTGGATTTCGCCGTGGGCATTCGACTACTCATCAGTTACTTAGAGTAACTAATATGATTCGTACTAATAAATCTGCAGGTTATTCCACTAGAGCTGCTCTTCTAGACATAGAAAAAGCATTCGACAGTGTTTGGCATAAAGGTTTGATAGTAAAAATGTCCAATTTTCGTTTTCCTCTTTACATCACAAAAATGATACAAAGTTACTTGACTGACCGCACTCTTCAGGTTAACTATTTGAATAGTAAATCTGATAGATTTCCTGTTAGAGCTGGTGTACCTCAAGGAAGTATCTTGGGCCCAGTCTTGTATAATATTTTTATTTCTGATCTTCCTGATTTACTATCAGGATGTGAGAAATCTCTGTTTTGTGACGATACAAGCATTTCCGTAAAATGAGAAAGCCTTCGTATCATATGCAGTAGGCTGCAAAAAAGTCTAGATATATTTTCTTCATATTTGCAGAAATGGAAGATTTCTCCTAATGCATCAAAAACACAATTAATTATTTTTCCCCATAAACCAAGAGTTTCTTCTCTCAAACCCACCAATAATCATGTTGTTAAGATGAATGGTGCAATCTAAAATTGGTCTGACCATGTTAAATATTTAGGGCTAATTTATGATAAAAATCTTACCTATAAGGAGCACATTGAGAATATCCATACAAAGTGCAATAAATATATAAAATGTTTGTATCCTCTTATCAACAGAAATTCTAGACTTTGTCTCAAGAACTAACTGTTAAATTACAAACAATTATTTAGACCAGCAATGTTATATGCAGTCCCCATCTGGACAAGTTGTTGCACAACCAGAAAGAAGATGCTTCAAAGGATTCAGAACAAACTTCTGAAAATGATACTGAAGCGTCCTCGCTGGTTTAGCACGTTCATTACACAGGCTTACTAATGTGGAAACATTAGAAAATATGTCAAACCAGATTATCAATAAGTTTCGACAAAAATCGTTGCAATTCTCAATTACAACGATTAGCTCACATCATAGTCAGTAAGATAGGTGTAAGATTAGATGAAGGTTTAATTTTAAACTCCTTATTTTTCTCTTGACAAGTAGATTTAAAATTTTCCTACAATTATATGCAATTAACTGCGGAAGCAATTACAATCTTTCAATGAAATAAAGCTTAAAATATATGTCTGCTTTTACCCATGCTGAGCAACCTTAAGCTAAACAGCTAAAGCCCTTGGTCTCCCCGGGACCGCCGTTAGGCATTTCTTCAGGGAGAGGGCCCGTCGTGCTTTTCGCACTCACCTCTATGGGTAGCAGAGCAGCCTATACAGGCCAGTTAGTTAACCGTTAACTAACTGGGGCACATCGATGGATTCCCGTCGATTGGTGCCCTGCAAAATACTAACGATCTGTGATGCGGCCGTGATGACCGCATCCCAGATTTCCCTACTTTCGCACATCCTACGCACGATGTTCTCTGGCGTGGTGTTCATCCCACTTATTGCCAGCATTTCGTACCTTACCCGCTCGAAACGCGGACATGTGAAGAACACATGCTCCGCGTTATCTTCCGCACCCGTACAAGCGGGGCACATAGGGGACTCGGCGTACCCGAACCTATGCAGGTACTGCCTAAAGCAGCCATGGCCTGACAGGATCTGTGTCAGATGGAAGTTTACTTCCCCATGGCGCCTATTAATCCAGCATGCTAACTCTGGAATGAGTCGGTGCGTCCATCTTCCTTTTAAAGAGTTGGACCACTCCCGCTGCCACCTGGCCATTGAAGATGACCGTATGGTGTTGCGAATACCCCTCGTGTCGCGTTGGTCGAAGCACTCTACATCCTCTTTGACGATGATGCTGATGGGCATCATGCCAGCCAGGACGCAAACCGCTTCGTACGACACTGTTCGGTATGCGCACGCGACCCTTAGGTACATTAGCCTGTACGTACTCTCGAGTTTGCCGCGATGGCACGAGGTACTCAATACCTTGGACCACACTGGTCCTCCATACCTGAGTATGGACGTGGTCACGCTAGCAAGGACTTTGCGCCTGCTGCTACGGACCGCCGAGCTATTTGCCATCATACGAGATAGCGCTGCCACAGCCATGGAAGCTTTCTTGCAGGTATAATCGACGTGGCTCCCGAACGTGAGCTTGTCGTCGATCATAACCCCCAGAAGCTTCAACGAGCGTTTCGAGGCGATAGTGCATGTACCAGCACTAATCGATGCCTCCTGCTCCGACTTTCTGTTATTTACAACAATAACTTCAGTCTTATGGTGCGCTAGCTCCAGTTTCCTGGAGTGCATCCAGTCTTCCACTACGCGTATTGATAGCGCGGCCTTTAACTCTACCTCTCTAATTGACTCGCCATAGTTCTCAAGAGCTATGTCGTCGGCGAAGCCCACGATCACCACCCCTGGAGGGAGTGTTAGTTTTAACACGCCGTCATACATGGCGTTCCACAGTACCGGACCCAGGATGGAACCTTGCGGTACACCTGCGGTAACCGGAATGCTTTTCTGACCCTCGTTTGTGTTATACACTAGCACTCGATTCTGAAAGTAGTTACCCAGAATCTTGTACAGCGGCGTCGGCACTCAGAGACTCTGTAGCGCTAAGTCTATGGAGTCCCAGCTGGCACTGTTAAACGCGTTCTTCACGTCAAGCGTGACGATCGCGCAGTAACGAATGCCTCTCCTTTTGCGTTGGATTGCAACCTCAGCCGTTCTGGTGACGGAGAGAATTGCATCCACCGTGGACCTACCTTTTCGAAAGCCGAACTGGTTGCTTGATAGACCGTTCTCACTTTCTGTATATTTCACCAGTCTATTGAGGATTACCCTCTCAAGCACCTTGCCCGCCGTGTCCAGCAGGCAGATTGGTCTGTATGCCGATGGGTCACCTGGTGGTTTCCCAACCTTCGGCAACAGCACCAGCCTCTGGCGCTTCCACACGTCCGGGAAGAGGCAGTCGTCAAGGCATTTCTGCATGACCGCCCTGAACAACCCGGCCGTCTTTGATGGCCGTCTTGATGGCCAAGTTCGGGATTCCGTCTGGTCCCGGAGCCTTGCCTACCTTCAGGGAGTTTGCGATCTCGATCAATTCATCTTCCGTCACCCTTACCGCATCGTCAGCCTCTGCACGGCTGCCGTCACTCACGGTAGGTGGTGACTCGTCAGCCGGAGGCCAGGGACTTGGTTCGTGGCTTGGGAAGAGGCCCTGAATGATCGTTTCTAGCATCGCTGGTGATTGTTCGGCCGGGGCTAGCGCACCTCTAGTCTTGGTCATAACGATCCTGTAGGCGTCACCCCACGGGTTCGAATTGGCACTGGCGCAGAGTCGTTCGCAACAGGCTCGTTTGCTGGCTTTGATTGCGCTCTTAAGCATTGCCTTAGCGGATCTGAATGCGGCACCTAGGCAGACGTGGCGTCGCACGCCCATGACAGCATCGAATTTAGATGGTCCACATCCGGGAGCGGTTCACCCCCTTCGTGCTTCCATCTAATTGCCTGCCCAAAAACATCTGCATCGAAATGCAATGTTTTCCAGCCGTAGAAGGATGGAATATTGGCCCTAATCGCTGCTTGCTTCCGCACGCCTACCTCATAGCGGATCGATTGGTGATCGCTATTCGTGTAGCTGTCGTCTACCCTCCAGTTCGTGATCAGTCCCGGGCTGCAGAACGTCACATCGATAATCGATTCGGCACCATTTCTACTGTAGGTGCATTTTGTACCAACGTTGGCCAAGTCTAAGTTGAGCTTTGCCAAAGCTTCCAACAAGACCTGGCCCCTCTGGTTTGTACAGCGACTTCCCCACTCGACAGCCCAAGCGTTGAAGTCACCCGCAACCACCAACGGCCATAGGCCCGTCAGTTCCACGGTTGCTTGATCGACCATCTGCGCGAACGTTTCGGTAGACCAACTTGGCGGAGCATAGCAACTGCAGTAGAATACTCCATCCACTTTGGCTATAACGTACCCCTCTCTGGAGGTCGACACAATCTCCTGAACCGGGGACCTGCCTGTCGTGCAAATGGCCGTCTTCCCAGACTTTTCCGATACCCAGTTACCGTTTCCGGTTGGGATGCGGTACGGGTCCGAGACGATGGCCACGCCCGACAACGACTCAGCAGCCGGTTGGTGTAGCAACTGCTGCGCCGCATAGCAGTGGTTCAGGTTTAACTGTATCACCCTCAGGCCTGCGGCTTAGTATCCGGCCGTGCAGCCGGACACTTGGGGCCTCCCATGGCGTGTTTGGCGTCCCGTTGACCGGTGCATACCAGACACTTGGGAGGTGCACCGCAGTCCCGTGCCTTGTGGCCTGCGCCACCGCAGCGGCGGCATAAATTGGACCTGTCGGGCCCTTCGCACGACCAGGATTTATGCCCCCGCTCAAAGCACCTGAAGCAAACGTCAGGCTGTTGGAAGGTGCCCAGAGGGCAGACCGACCAACCCACCTTCAACGTGGCCTTCTTCAGGGCCTTGTTACCCTCCGCTAGTGAAAGCTTTATGGTAGCAACCTGGGTGCCGGCCGGGCCCCTGCGGAGACGAACTGCCTCCGCGGTCACTACCACTCCACACTCTCGCTCGAAAGCTTGTGCTATATCACACTCTTCGGTGATCTCGTCCAGGTTTTTAAGCTGGAGAGTCACTTCAGGAGTGAGGGCTCGGACCTAAACCTCCTAGCCTAGCACTTCCTGGGCCGTCTTTTTGTAGGCACAGCCCTCGCCTTTCGCCTCTTGGCGGAGCTCGAGGATCATCTCGCCGGTTTAAAATATATGTAATAGTGTTGATATGTCACCGTTTTTGGCAGAATGAATCAATAAAAATTCTGAATAAATATTAGTAAATAATTAATTCATCACTAAAAACAAAAAAAATTAAATTAAAAAAAAAGTCACATTAGAAGTTCTTGCATTTTTCATCATTTGTAGCACCGCTAAATAATTGTGCGGTAGAAGCCTAAAATTGTTTTCCTAAGAAATATATAACTTTGCCAAATATCCACCGATTTCCACAAAACTACTTTCATTTGATTCGGAATTAAATATACTTTCAAATAGTGTATTTGTGGTATTCTTCTTACAAAAATAGACGGCAAATTTCAAATTAATTTGAAAAATTGCGTGAAAAAGTCTAAAAAATTAGATATAAACTCATATAACTCTACATGTTTTATTATATTTTGAAAGCCCTATTCGTCCCCTTTCTAAAACTGCTAAAATATTTAAATCAGTTGATAAATGACTGAATTGAAAAAATTGTACGCGCTAAGGTCCAAAAAACCGTATTTTGACATACTTCAGATATTGGGGGTGTTTAAAAAATTTCTAGTATGAGCGAATTTTACACTCAACAAGACCTACAACCTACACTAGGACACTTCAGAAGTTCTAAACCGCTATAGCACAGTGTTATCGAACCCTCGGAAAACCAATAGAATTCCGCTAATCTGTGCTGCTCATCAACTGATACTGAGTACCGAACGTTCTCTGAACTGCATAAAACAGAAACAGTCGACATTTGGTTATGTTAGTTTAATTATCAGTAATCACTAATGCAACATTGATTAACAATTGACCCGATGATTGCCCTTTACGAAACTTTGCTCTGTTGCAGTACGACATCGATGAGTACAGTCGGTAGTGGGAAAATCAATATCTAGAAAATGCTTACCAAAAAGAACCATGCAAGAGATGGAACACGACATTATTGTCATTATTTACGCATTTTTATAACTAGTAGTAACACAAACAACTTTGAATTCACATCTTAATGATGAACTAAATGATAGTTTTAAGCAAAGTTTCAAAAATCAACAGAATGAGCTGTGAAATTATACGATACAATTAAATGCGAGTCACAAAGAATGATTCGAACATAAACTCCAAATATTGATTCGAGGGGAACTTCCCGTTGCAAAACATTTACCTTTGCAAACGGCAATCGCAATGGGAATTAACTAATTGACAAACCAATAGACACTAAACAAGAATGCCAATAAAAACAGCAAAATGCATTTCATGGAAGCTCGTCGAATGTTGCATCGAATTAAATCATGGATTGGATTTGCCCTCTGAGTTGTACCGGTAGACAATCTTTATAATATGAATGAAACCGGCTTGTTTTGGCCAGCACTCGGAGTGAAGATAAAAAGCATCATATTATATGCGTCACATATAGGATAAATAGTTATTGTGTAACACACATTTCAATATTTGAAATATTGAAATCAAATAATAGCTAATTTCTAAACCCAAATGTTTTTTTTTTTTGTTGGAAGTGCATCGCATGTTATCTCCCAACACTTTAAAATAAACACCCGAGTTAGAGTAAATCCCGCCGGATAGAAATTTCTATCACACATGCACACTACAACTGCAGCACCGAAGAATAACCATACACGTAAAAACTGTTTTCCCATAAATTGCGAAATTTATCTGTTTCCTCCTTTGATGCTCGTCTTGGTCAGGACCGGATCATCATGCCCAGGTCGCAAATAGCGAATGCACCTGATTCATCTCATATGGCCAACATTCATACACCGAAAACCGTGAACTGAAAGCAGGTGAAAGGGGCAGAAAAATGCAATATATAATAAACTTGAAGGCAAAAATCTGGCCCCAATTTATGTAATGGATTTTGTCTGCTCTTTATCCTGTGTGGAAAGGAGCGCACGGCCTTTTCGTTGTGAACCATGCCCGTTATAACTAGCTCCAGCACGGATAAGCCCTCACACAAATGTGCAGGTGTCTAGTCAATGGGCAGAAATCTGACGATCCCGCGAGTCCCTCGACGGTAACTAGGGATATTAGATATTTTCAGCTAGGCAACGTTGATTTAATCCTAAAATAAAGCAAAACAAGGATCAAAATAAAGTAAAGCTCTTCGACGATTAGACTCATCGTGCAAACTAATGAAATGAGTGCGGCCAGTCTCATAGTCTGTTAAAATTTCTTTCCCTTAATCCTTTTTCAACGAAACCACATGCAAAGCGTTTCGATGCCTCGTTGAGCGGACTGCTCAAACAAGATAATACAGCTAAATGTTTCAACAACTAATGTAAATGAAGATTGGTTTTCAATGATTGATTAAATTCATTTTGTCGATCTATGTCCACTCTATATAATGTGAGTTACATATATTCTTGAAGATCCGATTTTTTTTTTCATTTTTATTGAAATATATAATTATCAAAATTATCGGAAAGTTTGTTCGAATAAAAAACAAAACATGTCAAAGCATCAACTCAAATTTTTCAAAAGGCTATGTCATAATTGGGTATTCAACCTGATACTCCAACCAAATATTCTGCAAATCCTAATGGTTTGCAAAATAAACAAACTTGAAGAAAATATTTTATCATAAAACACCCAATTGTATTGCATGCATAAATTCCACGTTGAAATAAACGTTTACTGGGATGAAGTTATTATTATGCTCAAGAAATAAAGTTGATGTAATGCACAGTCATTCTTAGTAGAAAAAAACTAATTTCCTAAAAGTACTTGACCCATTCAATTTCTTCAAAAGTGGTTGAACATTTCTTGAAGCAGTCTCATGCCCCCCAAGATATGATTAACTAATTCGAATTTGATAAGCCATACACTGTTAAACATAGAATGTGGTATGCGTTAAGGATTTAACTATCATAACCTCTTTTTAGATCTTCATTCTTTTCATCGATAGTTGAAGCGCCTTTCTTTGACTAGTGTAAAATTGGCTTTTTGCCTTTCTTCTAGAAAGGTACAGCAATCACTGGAAAAACCAAAGGTATAAAAGTGGTCCCAATGGCCGAATGTCATATACCACTCGACCCCTTTCGACGAACTGAGCATTTTCTGTATGTATGTGTGTATGTGTGTATGTGTGTGTGTGTATGTGCAACATTTTTTTTTCAGAGATGGCTGGTCCGATTTTCATGAAATTAATTGCAAATGAAAGGTCTAGTTGCGCCACTGTTGTGGCCAATCACCGACGCCCAGGGAGGCGGCTCCACACCCAGGACCCTAACTCACGACCCGTTTATTAACGGACCGGCGCCAACGGCTTTACTTCCTCATGCGATGGAAGGCGTGATCCCAGAGATTTTTCGCCTCAGAAAATCTCCCGGTGTCGGCTAGGATTGAATCTAGACCAGTTGGGTTGGTTGTGAGTGGATCACGCCACCTCACAATCATCGACACCTATGTCGGCGGTGGGTTTCGAACCCAGGCGTCGAGCGTGGTTGGCAGAGACGTTACCAACCACACTAGGCCCCCGCTCATAAAATATTGATGTTGTAATTAAAGTATAAAATATGAAATTTGACGTAATGTTAGTGCTTCAGAAATAGCGAAATATAAGAAATGACTCTTAATTTTGAACAATTTAATCACGAGCGATATCGGGAAAGTTCAAATAGTACGATACCACATTTAAATCATGTTGAGGCCATATATATTGATCAAAGCAGCTATAGTGTTGAATAGTCTTTGAATTTCTTTTCTTTACAAAACTTTTGAACAGTATATCAAATTTTTATGAAGTTTGTTATTTGTAAGTTTGAGAGATGACTCGTTTGTATGACACTAGTTATGTTAAAATAAGTCGTGTAGTACTTGAGATAATAGACTTTCGTTGTTTTACAAATTAAAACATAACGGTTGCTTAAGTTTGATTACAATGAAATGAAAAGGGAACGTATAGAGCAGCTAAACTTTGAAACCACGTGTTCAATCATTATTCATCAGTATATCCCTCACTAGCCCGTTCATCTGATATCAATATTGTTCAGATCGGTTGTGTAGTTTCTAAGATAATGAAGTTTCGTGATTTTCACATTTCAATACATTACAGACGAAGTTACAGTCCGATTACAGCAAAATTCAATAGAGTGTTATGAGCCAGCTAGACCTTTCATTTGACACTAATTTTGTAGAAATCGGTTCAACCATCTCTGAGAAAAGTGAGTGAGTTTATGTAGTCTTCGGAATATGTTCCATTTCATAGCTGGATTTCACATTTTTAAACATAACAGGAAAAGTAATAATCCGTTCGCAAAAAAAATCATTAGGGTCTTATGGGGCAACAAGACTTTCCATATGACACTGATGAGATTAAACAGTCTCCAGAACACGTTTCTTTCCATAACTTCTGAACCATATGTTCAATCTTCATAAAATTCAAAGGTTGACGGTTTTTAGGTAGCCCGTTCATTTGAAACCAATTTTGTTCAAATCGGTTGTGTAGTTTCTGAGATATTGATGTTTCGTGATTTTTACACTTTGATACATAACCTCTAAACTAGAAATCAGATTACAATAAAATTCAATAGGGTCTTAAAGGGCAACTAGACCTTTCATTTGCAATTGATTTCATTGAAATCGATTCAGCCATCTCTGAGAAAATCGAGTGAGATTGGGAGAGCGTTACACACACACATGCAGAAAATGCT
Organism: Wyeomyia smithii; assembly: GCF_029784165.1. Taxonomy (NCBI): domain Eukaryota; kingdom Metazoa; phylum Arthropoda; class Insecta; order Diptera; family Culicidae; genus Wyeomyia; species Wyeomyia smithii. The sequence continues at coordinate 128,731,277 of NC_073696.1, read as the reverse complement.
CAGCTCGTCGAACTGAGTCGAGTGGTATACGCAAGCTTAGGAGAATGACTGGAGAGCGACTGACGACTTTTCCCTCTCTTCACTCTAACAGCCTCATGCATGCGCTATTCATGAGAGCTCACATCCAGCTACAGCTTAAACAAGGCAAAGAAACGGTGTTGTGTTGCGTACGACAGCTCATTCTTGCGCATGTATTTTGTTCGTTCGGACATGACAGCCTAGTTTGCTCATTTTGAGGATGTCCTGTTCCTGTTGTCAGCCTGCTGATCGGCTGCGGCTGTCGTCGACTTGCATTTTTTCGTTTCTCCTTTTTCACAGGCCGGTGGCATATTGAATGCAAAGCAAATCGTTTCCATTGTTGATATTATTCCCCACGTAAGAAAAAACGTGCTTCGCACCATCTCTCTTTCATTCTTTCATCGGCCTTACTGTCGTGATCATAATCACCTGACATCCCGCTCGGATTCGTGTTGAAGGATGTCGGAAAATTATAGGCTGTCATTTACGACAGCTGGGAAATACTAACACACATATGAAGATGAAAAATAACAGTCCGTATGGAGTTGCATGTGTACTGTCGTCAGTTGCTGTCGTACTGTTCACCGAACGTGTGGGGAGCAGTGAGAGCTATGCAATACAATGAGAGCCGGATCAGTTGAAAATTTGCTGTCATTGTCTTGCAGTCATTTTCATAACACAGGGTATACGACATTCGGCCCTTTTGAGCAATTTTATACCTTTAGTTTTTGCAGTGATTGCTATACCTTTCTAGGAGAAAGGCAAAAACTGAAATGATAGAAATGACTTTTAATTTCAACTTCAATCCCGAGCAAGGCCGCAAACATTGAAATAGTATAATATTAAATTTAAATGATGTTGAGGCCACATATTTTCATCGTAGCTATAGTTTTAAACAGTCTGCGGGTTTCGTTTCTTTCTATAACTTTCAAACCACATGTTTAAACATTATGAAATTCATTGTTTAAGAGTTTGAAAGCCCATTTATTTGAATTCAACTATGTTCATAGCTTCTGAGATATAAGAGAGTTTTTCACATTCTGACGCAGCGCCAAAACTAAAAGTTTGATTACAATGAAATTTAATAGCAACCTAAGCGGCAAATAGACCCGTAATTTGACACCAAGATAGAAAGAATCGGTCAGACCATCTCCGAGAAAAGTGAATGCGAAAGAAAGGTGCACATACACACGTACACACCCACACACAAACACAAACACCTATACATGCATATATGCAGAAAATGCTCGATTCGTCGAACTGAGTTGAGTAGTATATGACATTCGGCCATTTCAATCATTTTTCTACCTTTTAATTAGCCAGTGATCGTTAGGAGAAAGTCAATATATTTACTTTCATTATGTGATTTCACATTTTTATGAACAACGGACAAAGTTACAATCCGATTGCAGTGAAATTCAATAGCAACCTATGGGGCAACTAGACCTTTCATTTGACACTAATTTTGTGAAAATCGGTTCAGCCATCACTGAGAAAAATGAGTGAGTTTAAACAACCTCAGGATAACTTTTCTTTACATAACTTTTAAACCATATGTTCAATCATAACGAAATTCATAAGTTAAGGGTTCTGGGGACAGTCCAATCATTTAAAACTAATTTTATTGAAATCTGGTTTCTGAGAAATTGATGTTTCGTGATTTTTACATTTTGATACATAACCTCTAAACTAAAAATCCGATTACAATGAAATTCAATAGCAACCTATGGCGCAACTAGACCTTTCATTTGCATTTAATTTTATGAAAATCGGTCCAGCCATCTCTGAGACAAGTGAGTGAGAAAAAAAAGTTGCACATACACACACACACACACACATACACACACACACACACACATACACACATACATACATACATACAGGAAATGCTCAGTTCGTCGAAAGTAGTCGAGTGGTATATGACATTCGGCCATTGGGACCACTTTTATACCTTCGGTTTTTCCAGTGATTGCTATACCTTTCTAGGAGAAAGGCAAAAAGTTATCCTGAGGTTGTTTAAACTCACTCATTTTTCTCGGAGATTCCACAAAATTAGTGTCAAATGAAAGGTCTAGTTGCCCTATAGGTTGCTATTGAATTTCATTGTAATCGGATTGTAACTTTGTCCGTCGTTCATAAAAATGTGAAATCACATAATGAAAGTAAACATATTGACTTTCTCCTAACGATCACTGGCTAATTAAAAGGTAGACAAGTGATCCAAATGGCCGAATGTCATATATTACTCGACTTAGTTCGACGAATCGAGCATTTTCTGTATGTATGCATGTATAGGTGTATATGTTTGTGTGTGGGTGTGTACGTGTGTATGTGCACCTTCTTTTCGCACTCACTTTTCTCAGAGATGGTCTGACCGATTCTTTCCATCTTGGTGTCAAATGAAGGGTCTGTTTGCCGCTTAGGTTGCTATTGAATTTCATTGTAATCAAACTTTTAGTTTTGGCGCTGCGTCAAAATGTGAAAATCGCTCTTATATCTCAGAAGCTATGAACATAGTTGAATTCAAATTAATGGGCTTTTACACCCTTAAACAATGAATTTCATAATGTTTAAACATGTGGTTTGAAAGTTATAGAAAGAAACGTAACCCGCAGGCTGTTTAAAACTATAGCTACGATCAAAATATGTGGCCTCAACATCATTTAAATTTGATATTGTACTATTTCAATGTTTGCGGCCTTGCTCGAGATTGAAGTTGAAATTAAAAGTCATTTCTATCATTTCACTTTTTGCCTTTCTCCTAGAAAGGTATAGCAATCACTGCGAAAACTAAAGGTATAAAAGTGCTCAAAAGGCCCGAATGTCGTATATCACTCGACTCAGTTCCACGAGCTGAGCATTTTCTGTATGTGTGTGTGTGTGTGTGTGTGTGTGTGTGTGTGTGTGTAACGCTCTCCCAATCTCACTCGATTTTCTCAGAGATGGCTGAACCGATTTCAATGAAATCAATTGCAAATGAAAGGTCCAGTTGCCCTATAAGACCCTATTGAATTTTATTGTAATATGATTTCTAGTTAAGAGGTTATGTATCAAAATGTAAAAATCACGAAACATCAATATCTGAGAAACTACACAACCGATTTGAACAAAATTGGTTTCAAATGAACGGGCTTTCTAAAAAACCTTTAACTTTTGAATTTTATGAAGATTGGACATGTGATTCAGAAGTTATGGAAAGAAACGGGTTCTGGAGACTATTTAATCTTACTCATGTTTCTCAGAGATGGCTGGACCGATTCTCATAAAACCAGTGTCATATGGAAGGTCTTGTTGCCTCATAAGACCCTATTATTTTTTTTTGCAAACGGATTATTACTTTGCCTGTTATGTTTAAAAACGTGAAATCCAGCTATGAAAAGAAACATTCCGAAGACTACTTGGACTCACTCACTTTTCTCAGTGATGGTTAACCCGATTTCCACAGAATTAGTATCAATTGAAAGGTCTAGCTGCCTCATAACACTCTATAGAATTTTGCTGTAATCGGACTGTAACTTCGTCTGTAGTGTATCGAAATGTGAAAATAACGAAACTTCATTATCTTAGAAACTACACAACCGATTTGAACAATATTGATATCAGATGAACGGGCTAGTTAAGGGTTAACTGATGAATTATGATTGAACACGTGGTTTCAAAGTTTGGCTGCTCTATACGTTCCTTTTTCATTTGATTGTAACCAAACTTAAGCAACCGTTATGTATTCAATTGTTAAAACAACGAAAGTCTATTATCTCAAGTATTACACGACTTATTTTAACATAAATAGTGTCATACAAACGAGTCATCTCTCGAACTTAGAAATAACAAACTTCATAACAATTTGATAAGCTTTTTCAAAAGTTTTGGAAAGGAAAGAAATTCAAAGTCCATTTAACACTATACCTGCTTTGATCAATATATATGGCCTCAACATGATTTAAATGTGGTGTCGTACTATTTGAACGTTCCCGGTATCGCTCGTGATTAAATTGTTCGAAATTAAGAGTCATTTCTTTTATTTCGCTATTTCTTAAGCACTATCATTACGTCAAATTTCATATTTTATACTTTAATTACAACATCAATATTTTAGAACCCAAAGAGTGAATATACCTTTATTGGATTTAAGTATTGATGTAAATCTATTTTTACAAATAATAAGTTTGAATGAGAAAGGCTGAGTCCGACCGCTAGGTGGATTAATTTAGGTTTAGTCATATATCCTGCTGGGAAAATCTATGCATGATCAATTGTAACATTTTACTGTATTTTTAATTTAAAAATCGTTTCTTCATTTTCAATCTTCAAAAATATAAATTGCGTCTTTCAATTTTGTAAAAATGTTTTATGTGCAGTCGTCGATTAATTCGCATATCTGTTCAAAATCAATGTTGCCGCTGAAAAATCCGAAATTGATTACAACAAGCAAAAATACTGGGACTATTTTCACACACGTTCCCTCATTCCGATTAACAATTACCTGCGAACATGTTACGGATTTAGACACCTTGTGAAATGAAAAATATGAATGTGAAAGCACAGATTCTCAAATAGAAATACCAAAACAGAACATTTAGCAGTGTAAGGATTCCCGGTAAACATATACTTGTCTGTGCCAGTCGCTATAAATGTGTACATCCTAATTAGTGAATGGTCAACGTACGCAATCCTGCAGACGGATAGGGTTGCCACCTTTCACCATTCTTGTATATTTTTTTTCAGGGAAATATTTAAGAAGTGCTGATATTTAACCGACTCGTGTCCACATAGGTGAAGAAAAAAAAGCCGACTCGTGTGAAAAGCAGAACTTTCACTAAAACTAAACATTGACAAACAATTCAGTATGGTTTGTAATTATAAGAGTGATTCATTCAAGCCAAAACAAGATTTCAACGTATTATAAAAATCAACCTGAAAACAAGTTGTAGAGGTTGTGAATGAGCCACGACCGCAAGTTAACGTAGAATCACCAGATTGACCTCTGTGCATAACAACGATTACGGAAATACCCATGTTATGTGTTATTTGGTCATTTTAGGCTGTTTTCCGGAAACCGGAAATCACCATTTTGAACGCCAAAATGACGTCTAGAGTTGACTTCCGGTTTCTGAGCATTATCTTGATTCCGGAAAATCCCATATTAAATGGTATTTAACCTCGCTTTCAACTATGACCGGTCAAATTTACGTTCCCAAATAAGACTCTACATTTCTCAATAGAACAATAGTGAGCATCACAAAAGCATAATTTTCCGCATTTTGGTGGATGCGTAACTATTCTTCTAATTTTTTTTTCTCATATCATTTATTTGACACGGCACAAATACAATTTAATGTTTAACGGCGCCAATTATATCTGAAGACTTAAAATCTTAAAGCAAATTTTTTATCCTCGCTGCCGACTACGAGCTGAAATTAAGTCTATCTTAAAACTAGGATGTATTTTTCAATCACTGTTTTGTAGTTTGATGGTCGTCTGATGCTCTTCGAATGGCCATGAATATGCAGCATGTATGGATTTGTTCTGCTGAGCCACGATGTCATGAGCTGGAAGAGGAGCTTGTAATTCTCGGGTTCTGAAGGTATTGTGCGGGGGCTAGTTGCTGGTTATGGTTCGTTGTTGTTGTTCGCTGGTGTTCAAGTGGCCTATGGTATGTGCCGCTGAGCCAAGATATCATTGAAGGCCTCGGGTTCTCAGGTCCTGGTGAATTCGTGTGGGGTGCAGTTGTTGATTCCAAAACCACTGCTTAAGGTTCAAACGTGTTCTTGTCGTTTTGTTGGGTGTAGACGGAGGGGAACGGGACTAGACTGGGGCATGGATGGATTTTAGGAAAATGTATATAAGGGTCATGTAGGGTATGTCACGGCTCGCCAAGACATCACGAACAGGAACAGCTGGCCGTCTACCTTCGGCCTGAAGGGAAGCTTCTAATTTAGACCTGGCGGACAGGGCATGACCAAACACGGTGGACAGGGCATGACCAAACAACGTGCTCTATGTCGTGATAACCTTCACCACAGGCACAGATACCGCTTTCTCCGAGCCCAATACGACGGAGATGCGCATCAAATCTATAGTGATTGGACATAAGCCGAGACATCACGCAAATGAAATCTCGACCTACATCCAACCCCTTGAACCACGGGTTCGTCGATACCTTGGGTATAATGGAATGTAACCACCTTCCCAGTTCCCCTCTGGTCCAAGAATTTTGCCAACTGATGATCGTATTCTGAAATACAAATGCAAAAAATTCATCAAAAGCAATTGGTCTTTCATAAATTTCACCGTTTGTTGCGCCCACCTTAGCCAAAGAGTCCGCTTTCTCATTGCGCATTTCCCCAGGAAATACGGAGAGTGCTTAACATCTTTCATCGATCGGAGAGCCTCAATGGAACTGAGACTATCCGTAAAGATGAAATAATGGTCCGTGGGCATTTTTTCGATGATCCCTAGGGTGTACTGAATTGCAGCTAATTCTGCGACGTAAACAGAAGCAGGATTATCGAGCTTATGGGAGACGGTTAAATTGTTATTGAAGATACCGAAGCCAGTGGACCCATCGATAAGTGATCCGTCAGTGTAGAACATATTGTCGCAGTTGATGTTTCGATATTTATTGGAAAAAATTTTGGGGATCTGCTGCACGCGTAAATGATCCGGGATTCCAAGAGTTTCTTCAATCAGGGACGAATCGAAAAACACAGTAGAATCAGAAGTATTTAATAAGTTGACACGATTTGTAATATTCGGAGAAGGGTTAATATTTTGTGACATGTGATTGAAATACAATGTCATAAAACGGGTTTGAGAATTAAGTTCGATTAACCTTTCAAAATTTTCAATCACAGGACGGTTCAAGACCCCACATTTGATAAGAATACGAGAAGACAGGCTCCAGAAGCGGTTTTTCAATGGTAGAACTCCAGCTAAGACCTCCAAACTCATCGTATGGGTCGATTGCATGCAACCTAAGGCGATACGCAAACAACGATATTGTATTCGCTCCAGTTTGATCAAATGTGTGTTTGCTGCGGAGCGGAAGCAGAAACACCCGTACTCAATTACTGACAATATGGTTGTTTGGTAAAGCCTTATAAGGTCTCCCGGGTGTGCTCCCCACCATGATCAGGTTATTGTACGAAGAAAATTCACTCTTTGTTGGCTTTTTTTCATCAGATACCTAATGTGACCACCCCAGGTGCCTTTAGAGTCGAACCAGACACCAAGATACTTGTGTACCAAAACCTGAGAAATCGTATTACCAATTAATTGTGGCTGGAGCTGAGCAGGTTCATGCTTCCTAGAAAAACTACTATCTCAGTCTACTCCGGAGAGAATTCGATACCTAGCTGTAGAGCCCAAGCAGACAAATTGTCCAAGGTATCTTGCAATGGTCCTTGCAAATCGGCAGCTTTGGCTCCTGTAACAGAAACCACGCTGTCGTCTGCAAGTTGTCTTATCGTGCATGAATTTGCCAGACATTCGTCGATGTCATTTACATAAAAATTGTAAAGAAGGGGGCTTAAACATGAGCCCTGGGGAAGACCCATGTAGCTAATTTGAAAAGTTGCCAAATCGCCATGCTTAAAATGCATGTGCTTTTCGAACAACAAATTCTCAAGAAACAACAAACAAAAATCCTTGTCGGTGAAGTTTGCCCGAAAGAATGTCAATAGAAACGGAATCAAAAGCCCCTTTAATGTCCAAGAACGCAGACGCCATTTGTTCTTTGCGAGCATACGCCAGCTGGATATCTGTTGAAAGCAACGCAAGACAATCATTCGTCCCTTTGGCACGGCGGAAACCAAATTGAGTATCTGACAGTAGACCATTTGATTCGACCCAGTGGTCTAAACGACGGAGTATCATTTTCTCCATCAATTTCCGGACACAGGATAGCATTGCAATCGGCCTATAGGAGTTGTGATCAGAGGCTGGTTTTCCCGGTTTTTGGATGGCGATCACCCTCACTTGCCTCCAATCCTGCGGTACAATATTTTTCTCCAGGAACTTATTGAACAAGTTCAACAAGCATCTCTTGGCATTGCCGGGTAGATTCTTCAACAAGTGGAATTTGATTCTATCTAACCCAGGCGCGTTATTGTTACAGGACAGGAAAGCAATTGAAAATTCTGCCATCGTAGAGGTGATTCTATCGCGTCGTGGCCCGGAGACGCACCGCGAACAAAGTTTAGCGCAGGAACAGAGTCCGGACATACTTTCCTGGCAAAATCAAATATCCACCTACTTGAAGACTCTTCGCTTTCGTTGACCGCTACGCGATTCCGCATTCTTCGGGCTGTGTTCCAAAGAGTGCTCATCGATGTCTCCCTCGACGTCTCGTTCACGAACCGACGCCAATATCCGCGTTTCTTTGCTTTAGCCAAGCTTTTAAGCTTAGTATCAAGCTCCGAATACCGTATATAGTCGCCAGGTATACCTTTCTTCTGGAAGGCCAAAAACGCGTCGGATCTTTGCGTGTTGACATCGGAGCACTCTTGGTCCCACCACGGAGTGGGAGGCCGTTCTTTGATCGTTACGCCGGGATATTTCTTCGTTTGGGCTTGCAACGCGGCGTCGAGAGTCAAGCCCGCGAAGAGGTTGTATTCTTCAAGTGGTGGATGATGTTGAATCGACTCGACAGCTTCTGAAACCATTTCCTCGTATCGTGTGAGGTCATACGGAATGTCAATTGGCCGCATGCGAGTTGACCCGTCGGTAATTGAAATAAGAATAGGCAAATGATCGCTACCGTGAGGATCGAGGATTACCTTCCATGTGCAATCCAACCGTAGCGACGTCGAACATAAAGAGAGATCCAAAACGCTTGGGCGCGCTGGAGGTTTCGGGACACGTGTCATTTCACCGTTGTTTAGAATAGTCATGTCGAAGTTATCGCAAAGGTTATAAATTAAAGAGGAGCGGTTATCATTATAAGGGGAACCCCAAGCCACGCCATGAGAGTTAAAGTCTCCCAAAATCAAGCGTGGCGAGGGAAGAAGTTCTATTAAATCAAAGAGCAGCCGTTGCCCAACCTGTGCTCTGGGAGGAATATATATTGAGGCAATACAAAGCTCTTTACCTTGTATTGCCATTTGACATGCGACAGCTTCGATGCCTGGAATCGAGGGGAGGTTAATACGATAGAAAGAATAGCACTTCTTAATCCCTAGAAGTACTCCTCCATAAGGGGTGTCTCGATCAAGGCGAATAATATTAAAATCATGGAAGTTTAGATCAGTATTCGAAGTTAGCCAAGTTTCACAAAGGGAAAATGCATCGCATTTGTTTTTATTTATCAAAACTTTAAACGAATCAATTTTTGGTAAAATACTTCTACAATTCCACTGTAAGACAGAGATAGAATCCTTCAGATTAGCAGATGAATTAGGCATCGAAGGATACGATCGCTGCAAGGAGGGGCCATTGAGCAGTCAACTGCTTCAAAAATGTTCTAACTGTTGGGAGGAATGCTGTAAGAAAATCTTTTATTGGATCGGGTACATTGAAAGTTTCAAAAATCCAGTCCACAATGTCAGAAAATTTCACCAGTCCAGCATTTGATTTTTCAACTGGATGTGCAAAAGGAACAACTGGGGTTTTAGATGTTCCAGGAAGTGCTGGGAACTCCTTCTGGGACTTTTAATTTGCAAACCCAGGAGGGGTTTGCTTCGGTTTTTCCGCTGCACTTTTAGGTTTGTTTGTACCATTCATTTCACTTTGGGAAATCTTAGGACCTTTTCGGGGAAGTTTAGGAGAGGAAATATTTTTCCTCTTTCTAGACTCCCCAGGATTGGCATAAGATGTTCCCGCTGGTGAATCGTCAGAATCGGTTTCATCAGAGGACAACAGATCAAAGGGGTTCGAAGTAACGGGAGAAGTGGTAACGGTCTTCTTCAGCATGTCAGCGTAGGAACGCTTTGAACACTCTTTGAGAGACCGTTTTATTCTATCCCTGCGCTGCATGTACACCGCACATGTCGAGAGCTCATGCAGATTTTCCCCGCAGTGAATACACTCTACAGCGTTAACACTGCAAGAATCTTCCGCATGAGTCTCCCCACACTTGCGACAACGTGCCTTATTGCAGCAGTAGGCGGCTGTATGGCCTAACTGCTTGCAATGAGAGCAGTTCATGACGCGGGGAATGTATAGCCTCACAGGGAGACGAACCCGGTGGATCGAGATGTGGCTTGGTAGTGCAGACCCGGCGAACGTAACTCGAAACGAGTCTGACGGAGTGTAAACTTTTTTGTCACCGACGATCGATACCGACCGCAATTGCTTGCAGTCGAGCACCTTCACATCGGGACATGTGTTGTTTTTAAAGCACCCCTTAGCACTTTTCAATATACACTCGACGGACAGACTCGAATCGGTCACGACACCGTCGATCTCCACATCTCTAGCGGGTACATAGACACGGTATTCCCGTGTAAAAAGCTCGGAGCAAGCTATATCGTTGGCCTCTTTGAGGTCATTGACCACGACACGGAGCTTGTTCGGCCTGATTTTTAAAATTTCAGTCACAGCTTTGAAGTGTGACGTCAGGTCTTTCGAAATCTGTAGAATGTTTAATGATTTCGATTTCGGCCCCGCTTTAGGCCTGAGGTAAACTGCCACCGGAAGAGTCGATCCATCTGGATACAATCTGACACGTGGGGGAGCTGAGGAATTAATATTAGGAGGGGGGGCAGGAGGGACAGGGTCGAGGGGATTCGAGGATGGAGGTGCGGGAGGTGGGGGGTCTACATCCATCGCGCTAAACCTAGCGCGCCGATGAGACAGACAAGAAGCACGTACCTTCCTTTCTTTTTCTCCTTCGTGTTGGAGTGCACTGCACTCACCACCAAATCGTTCGACATCAGGCAGCTACAAAGCGACACAGTAACACAAAGGCGCTTGACCTTACGGTACAGCAATCTAGACAAAAGACACCGGTCAAAAAATGCCACCACTTGCACACACGTATTGAAATTTATCGGAGCGATTTCGAAGCACAACCGATGCTGATGCGTGTTCGGCACAGAATGATTCTTCTAATTGATTGCTGTAAGCATTTTCGTGACATTCTGTCCAACAATTGTGACCACGATCCAAATGAGAATGGTAACCCTAATCCAGTGCATTTTCATAATCTCACTTTTGCACTTCCGATGACCAAATAGAAATCATCCTTTATTTCGGCTATGTTTGATTTGACAGCCGCTGGTCGAATAGAGTCAATTAAGTACTTCAAATATTTAGTTTTATTTCACTAGGAAACATAGGTTTCTACTTTGCACACGTAAGTTAGAGTATGCGCTTGTGTTTCGAGAAACATTACTTTTTAACACTCAAAACGTAAATTAAATCCGGGTTTTCCGCCACAGTTGTTGATTTAGAGGTACGTTGAATAGTGTCACCTTATGTTAAATGTTTGAGATGCACTGAATATTCAAAATGAATCTGTGATACTAGGCTAGCTTCGTTTAACCCTTATAGCTCGAAATAACATTGAAAAGCTCTATTATTATAACATTCTGCTTTACATATACGGTGCGTTTTTTATGTTATCGATTATCTTCTGTCCACTTTATGTGATTCTAGAATTAAACATACAAATTTCGTGAGCTGTTCCTTTTTCAAGCTTCTACTTTATCAATGTGCTGAACAAAAACTGAGAATTTTAAAATAAATTTTTGAAAAGTAGAGATATATGTTATATAACATTTTAATCTGAAAGGCAAACATAAATGTAGCAAAAGTGACAACGTTACTGTACAGTGTATTCAAAAATTATGATTTGTGTATGGAAGCCCAAACATATGTAAGTCTTTGGAGCCATAATGTGATGTCAACTCGTGCAGTGGTCGGTAGAGTTTATTAACAATGCTAATCACAATGGATCCAAAACAAACAAGACATCAGTGCAATTTTCGTACGCTGAGGTCATGCAGTTCTGCTAATGATGAACCCGAATACAGCTGGCATCATTTTACGTATCGAGAGTACTCGGTTCTCTTGAATATGTATACTACCGAAAGATAATAACCAGGCAACGTCAATGGTAACCCCTAGGTATGTTATCTCTTTCGAGCAATCTATGCATTTGCTTGCTCATTGATAGAAAATTAAAACTAGGTAGACTAAATTGGTGTGTAATACCTTAGGTATTAATAGCTTTTCCTATTGTAAAGAAAAACCCCGCAGCATATTATTTAGTAACAATATCTTCTATCTATACATATAAAAATGCAGCTCTGTCTGTCTGTCTGTCTGTTCCATATAGGCTTGGAAACTACTGAACCGATCGGCGTGAAACTTTGTATATAGGAGTTTTAGGGGCCGAGAAAGGTGACTAAGATAGTTCGAGACCCCTCCCTCTTCTGGAAGAAAGGGGTCCCATACAAATGAAACACAAATTCATGCACATCTCGAAAACTAACTAAGCAAATGGAGCCAAATTTGGCAGGTGGATGTTTTTAGGGGTAACAAATATATCCATAATGGTTTGACACCCCTCCCTCTTTTAAGAGGAAGGGGTGATAAATGAAACACAAATTTCGCACAGCTCGAGAATCAATCCACCTAATAGAACCAAATTTGGCATGTAAATGTTTTTAGAGGTAACAAATATGTCCATAATGTTTCGACACCTCTCCCTCTTATGTGAGGAGGGTTCCAAACAAACGAAACACAAATTTCTGCACATATCGAGAACTAACCAAATAAATGGAACCAAATTCGGCGGGTGAATATTTTTAGGGGTAACAAAGTTGTCTATAATGTTTCGACACCCCTCCTTCTTCTGAAAGGAGGGGTTCCACTCGAATATATGCACATCTCGAAAAATGATCAAGCAAATGGAACCAAATTTGATATGTTGAGGTTTTTGAGAGCAAGGAAAATTTTCGACTCCAGACGCCATTGTTAAATTCAAAATGAAAACTTCCGGTTTCTATCCGGAAAATGTCATTTTAAAATCCAAGATGGCGACTTCCGGTTTCTGAAAAACAGCGGCAAATGACCAAATATGGGTATTTCCGGGATTATTATGATGCACTGAAGCCACAAATCGACCTCAGACAACATTTTGAATTGTAAGATGGCGACTTCCGGTGACTGGAAAAGAGACGAAAATGATCAAATACCACCTAATATGGGTATTTCTTTAACCAAAATGACGCCTAGAGGCCAAAAATTGTCTCTGAAAACCATTTTGAAATCTACGATGGCGACTTCCGGTTTCTGAAAAACAGCGAGATATGACCAAATACCACCCAATATAGGTATTTCCGGAATCGTCATGATGCATTGAAACCACAAATCGACCTCCGACAACATTTTTAGTTGTAAAATGGCAACTTTTGGAAACTGCCGAAAATGACCCAAAAACAACTCAATATGGGTGTTTCTTTAACCAGAATGATGCTCAGAGGCCAGAAATTGTCTCCAAATGCCATTTTGAAATCCAAGATGGCGAATTCCGGTTCCTAAACAACAGTGGCAAATGACTAAATAACACTCAATATGGGTATTTCCGGGATTGTTATGATGCACTGAAGCCACAAATCGACCTCAGACAACATTATGAATTATAAGATGACGACTTCCGGTGAATGGGAAACTACCGAAAATGATCAAATACCACCCAGTATGAGTGTTTCTTTAACCAGGATGACGCTCAGAGGCCAGAAATTGTCTCCAAATACCATTTTGAAATCCAAGATGGCGACTTCCGCTTTCTGAAAAACAACCAAAAATGGCCGATTTCCATCCAATATGAGATGCTTCGATACCATAATAATACACAGGAGCTTTAATCGACCACAGACACCATTTTGAATTCTAAGATGGTGACTTCCGGTTTCTGGAAAACAGCCGAAAATGACTAAATAACATCTATTATGGGTGTTTCTCAAACCAGAATGATGCTCAGGGGCCAGAAATTGTCTCCAAATGCCATTTTAAAATCCAGGATCGTGACTTCCGGTTTCTGAAAAATAGCCTAAAGTGACCAAATACCACCAATGTTTCTTTAACCAGAATGATGCATGAAGCTAAAAATTGACCTCAGAAACCATTTTGAATTGTAAGATGGCAACTTCTGGGAAACAGCCGAATACCACTACATATGAATATTTCCATAATCGAAATAATGTATAGAAGTCAAGCATTGACCCTGGACACCATCTTAAATTCGAAGATGACCACTTTCAGTTTCTGAAAAACAACGAAAATAACTGAATACCACCCAATATGAGTATTTCCGGAATAGAGGTGATGTACTTAAGGCAAAAGACGAGGATGTTGTCATTCCGATAAAACCAATAATTCAAACGATATAAACAAATCGCAAGAAATCAATGAATTTGGAATGTTGAAAATTATTAAATTAAACACAAAAATAGGCGGTACGAAGTTTGCCGGGTCTGCTAGTTACAAATAAAACAGAAAATATCGTGTTAATGTGAATAAACTACTGCTATTTAGCAAATCCGAAAACGTGAGCATTTTGCGACTTTGGTATAACTTTCGTTCAATTTTAGCATCTCTGGATCTTAATGCCGCTGAATTTTACAAATAACTAACTTAGTTTCTTTGCAGTGTAACCACAGAGAATAGACATTCATGTTCATATGAAAAAATTGAAAATCCTGTGTAAAATTGAATCAAAATACATACCTTAATAGACTATATCACTGAATCTCTTTGACCTCACTTTTCTGACAGTCAGGTGCGTCTTGTTGTGTAGCAGCAGCACTCATAAATATTGCCGTATCAATATTTTATCGATATCAGTGCTTGCTTTGTCAGTGACGCAAGCGCCACATAGCGGGAGCATTAACATTTATAGCTAAATGACAATTGTCCAGCAACTCCTATCCCTACCTCCACCTCCACTGGCCGTATACTAACAGGGAAAGTGAAGCTTTTCTTCTTCGGAGACAGCTTGTATGAGTGTCTGTTTCCCATGTCAGAGGCGTCTTAAGCAGCGTCTGATACACAGTGGACTGCTGAACTGTTAAATGAGGTGTCTCGCCAGCTATATGCAAGACAGCAGCCCCGTTACGAGACTAGGCATCGCGACCCTAGTAAGACAGTATGCCGAAAGTACCTTACTACGAACAATTAAGAAATTGATACGATTCAGAACAATCGGTATCGATCCAAATGAACAGAAAGGAACAAAGATTAGAAACTCGGTGACTTGGAACATCAGAACTCTACTCGAACCAGAAGAAGTCACAGCCATCCAGAATTTGCGTTCCCAGCGGAAGATCCTATCGCAGGAACAACTTAATAATACCACAGGTACTACACAGGCATCAGCGTTGGTTTCGTCATACAAGGGAAATAAATGAAACAAGTCATTAGGTGGGGTCCCTCAGTAATAGTCAATGCATGTAGAGAATCAAAGACACATGTATACGCGCCTACAAACAATAAACCCGAACCAAAATTTAAACGAAAAATTGTAAAAGTCAAAAAAAAGAGAATTACTAACCACGGGATATTGTGGGCAATAGTGCGTTTGTAGAACGCTAAACCGTTGGAGACAATCGTATAACCGTGGATTCAACGGGTCTAAAACCGTTGGTAGTGGCAGGTAACTTCAACGCTTGGGCTGTTGAGTGAGGAAGTCGCTGCACTAACCAGTGTGGCCAGATCTTCATTAAGCAGACAGTATGTGAGTAGAGGAAGAACGAAAACTAAGCGAACTGGAAATATGATACAGATTTGGAGAAATATACCGCATCCCGACGGGACTTGAACCCGCAATCTCCCTGTCTCCGGCATGGTGTTTTGACCAATTAAACTACGGGGGACGGTGGTACTGTTCCACAATCTATATCGTATCACATTCCGCTGTCGACTTATTCTATTGCTCATCCCTAACTACACACACTGCTGTGCAAGCGTTATTTATAGACTGAAAGGAATGTCTCATCACACACAGAAGAGTCAGCTGATGCTGATAACTCTTATAGACCTATGTGATCGAGACCGAAGTCAGTCAGTAATGACCAGTTCGCTTAGTTTTCGTTCTTCCTCTACTCACATACTGTCTGCTTAATGAACTTGCGTGTTAACGGGAAAAAGCCGTTGTTAAAAATAGAAATTAATAATCGAGGAAGTGGCAAGGGTAACGGACGGCTAGACACAGCAGGCAAGGGGCTTGAGAGGGTAATCCTCAACAGACTTGTGAAATTCACCGAGAGTTAGAGTGCCGAGGAAGCACTCCAGCGTAAAAGAAGAGGTATTCGATATTGCGCAATTGTCACACTAGTCGTGAAAAACGCGCGTATGGCTCACGCGCTTCGGAGTCTAAGAGTGCCGGTGCCACTGTACAAAACTCTGGAAAGTTACTTCCAGAATCGAGTGCTAGTTTACAACACACACAAGGATCAGAAATGCGTCCCGATGACCGCACGGTTCCATGCTGGGTCCTGCATTGTAGAATGCCTCGTTATCCATACGCTTAGTTGAGGATTGGACGCACTTCATATAACTGGAGTTAGCGCACTATAAAACAGAGGTCATCGTAGTGAACAACCGTAAATCGGAACAGAGGGCGTCGATTAGTGCCGGTGGATGCAGTATCGCCTCAAAACGATCCTTGAAGCTCTTGGGGGTATTGGTCGATGATTAGCTCACGTTTGGAAACCATGTCGACTATGCCTGCTTCCACGATTATAGCAGCATTTTCGCGCAATATGTCAAATTGCTCGGCGGTAATAAAGAGGGGCCTGAAGCTGCTAGCTACGTGGCAACGTCCATACTCGAATATGGCGAACCCGTGTGGTCGAAATCGTTACCACGGAAAACTGGAAAGCACCTACAGGCTCGTGTGCCTGAGGGTCGCGTGCGCGTACCGAACCGTGTCATACAAGGCAACATGCGTACTGGCTGGCATGATGCCTATCAGCATTATTGTCAAAGAAGATGTCGAGTGCTTCGACCAACACAAGAGGTATATGGACCACCAGAAGGTCAACTTCGATGGCCATGTGGTTGCGGGAATGGTCCAATTCTACCAAAGGTAGGTGGACGCACCGACTCATCTCGGAGATAGCCGGATGCATCGAGAGGCCCCATGAAGAAGTTAACTTCCATCTGACACAGATACTGTCAGGCAATTGCTGTTTTTGGCAGTACCTGCACAAGTTTGGGCACGCGGAGTTACCTATGTGACCACAATGTGCGGGAGCGGAGGAAACTGCTGAGCATGTGCTTTTCGTATGCTCTCGTTTCGCACAGGTAAGGAGCGAAATGTTGACAGTGAGCGGGCCGGATAATACTCCGGGAAACATAGTGCGAAGGATGTGCGAGAACACCTGGAGAGAAGTCATCGCGGCGGCTTCCCACTTCGTTCTTACGCTGCAAGGCACCAGTCGATGGAACACACATCGAAATGCCAGTAAAGACTGCCTTTACGAAGTCAGTCAAGTTGTTGAAGCAATGCCTAACGGCAGTCCCAGAGACATGCTGGTTCGAGAAAAATGGAAAAACGCGGGAAACCCGTTGGAGACGAAGGTTTTAACTTTAGCACTAGAGAAACCAGGCAATCGACAGGAGTTGCTTGATGACGACCGCGTGGTGGCTAAGAAACCGAAACGTACCCCCTCATGTGTAAAAACAAGGGTCGTTAAGGTAATAAAACATTCGAGGTACCTACAAACTTTGTGTAGTGATTGGTAATCTCGTCTTCTTCTCATTATCGTTTTCGACCCCGTAGTTTTGCTTAATGTTCGACTTGAGAGCTGTGTAACGGCTATCTTACGTGACCCGTCCTGAGCGAACTAGCCGGGCTGGCACAACAAACCTTTTTTCGCAGTACAATTATTTTCTGTGCTGGCGTTTAACCGACTGTCTGGAAAATATCGATCGAGTATCAAATCGATTTCTGGGCTTCGAGCCATCGTGTGCCACTATTAAACCGGTTTGTAACGTAAACTATAATCCAGTTTAGCGCAGCTTAACTGTTACAGAGAGGACAATGATGGGGGCATTGAAATGTCTTACACCTTATAAGCTTGATTTGAAATTTTTGTAACTTTTACAATTTTCAAACGATTTCATAATTTGAAAAGAAGAAAAGACACAACAACTGGTTTACTTTCGTCTTGAATATGTTTCGAAACTGAGGAGTTTTGTTCACATTTCAAGAGAATCTTACCATTATTGGTTCTATGTACATGAAATTAGTAAACAGACCTACTATGGGTTTTGATATTTTGATGATTCAGTCCCAGAATGACCCTTTCGGATTATCTAGTGGCCATACGAATAATTGAATGAAATCATACTTCAATTAACAGGCTGGAACAGGTCATTTTTTAAAGCTGAATCAAACAATTGGTTTTAGATATCATCATTGTTCGTAATTACATGTGAAGAAACACTTCACTTTCTTTGATTTCCTATAGAATGATTTATTACAGTAAGACGAGGTGAGATTGTGCCATTCAATTGTTTGTCAGCCATTTCATGGCAATCACAAGACCAAATTTTTTTGAATAAGTTTCCTCCAAATAATTCTACAAAAAAAAACTAGTCTTATGACCCAAAAGAGATGGATGACTTGTCACGGGTTAAATTGCTGACGATACTATAAAACAAGCCCATCCTTCTTTTCATATAATACATGATCATGTAATTGTATGTATATCCAACGCGGGAAGATACGAAACCGCTTTCTTTCATAAAATAAAGTATAAGAAGCAACATTTATTCAAATGAACAAGTTCATTTCGGCCTGATTGCCTGAAAACCGTTTTTATCTGTTTCTTTGACGCTGGTTTCAAAAAGACTTCAACTCGTACACCAAAAAACAACGCCAAAGTATTGAGCTTTTCATTACTTTCTATTTGTTTCCTTCCTTCACTAACATAACATAGAACATTTTAACTCATATAGACACGTGAACTGCAAACAACTGTTGCACGCATGCTTCAGGAGAACTCGCAATGATGGTTTCGCTGTACCAAAGATAAACTTTGTTGCAAATTAATTAATTAATCATTTATGATCCCTTAAATTCCCGAATGTTTAATTTCATTACATTTCTTTTCTGTGTCTTTCAACTATCTTTCTCAAAACAAGAAACGAATGAATCGATCACAGTTTTTTTGATCAAATCTCCATTCAACAAACCAAAAAACGATGGTTATATTAGGGTTATTATAATAACTACTCACTAATCCGAGGTGTTTAAACAAACTACGTAGAAGCGTAAGCTGCATGGGAAAGTAGAGAGTGAATATACTTCATCCTGGATACCGAGAGATGAAACCCATCCACCTGTCGTTGCTGTCGAAGCGGTGATTTATTATATTCGTTTACAAAAACTTCCTCGTGACAAGCTAACAGACAGGATATACAACATGCATATATTTTGTGTAGCCTAATTAATAGCTCTGGGAAGTAGTAATCGTCTATATTCTTGCTATACCAACTAACACACATGTCTGTTTCTGTGCTCCAAATATATTTAAAAGAAAATTAAAATAAATAGTCTAGGAGGAGAGCGTTGTACATAAATCGTCTATAAAGAAATCAAGAATCCAAATTAAAGAAAACACGAATTATCTTGCTTGTTTATCAAAACTATCTATAAGCATGAAGTGGAATATAATTGAAGTTGCATAATTTCCCTCTTGCAACCAACACCAAAGAGACACGCAGTAATGAGATGGCTTCCTTGTTAGTTAAATTCCATAGAAAGCGTTACCTTGAATACTCGTCAACTTTGGCCACAACTATTAGCGTCGCTAGGAAACGTAACTGGAGGAACTATCAAAAACATTTCTCTGCTATTTGTAATATCTCAAAGTTACGCGTAGAAACCGTAATAATACATGTACTGAAGTATAGTTTGCCGCATTCTTATCAACACAGAAAGTGGAATAAAAACTAAAGAGTAAATCTTCGATCATTTTAAATTAAGATTAATGACGTTCTGTTCTACAATTGAAAAGTTTATTCACGTTAGGGGGATGAGCGTGTTTTGAAATAACCTAAAGATTTCTACAGTTTTGTGTTAATTTCTCCCGTAAATACGACCCTTGATACAATATTGGCATAGGGCGCAATGAGAGAAAAAGCTGTGCGCTAAATAGCTCTCATCGAGGTGAA
This sequence comes from Wyeomyia smithii, assembly GCF_029784165.1. Lineage (NCBI taxonomy): Eukaryota > Metazoa > Arthropoda > Insecta > Diptera > Culicidae > Wyeomyia > Wyeomyia smithii. Next base: position 128,711,132 of record NC_073696.1, on the reverse strand, counting down.
TCATTCTTTCCTTTTAGTTTGAGGATTTTTCCTTTTCTCAGTCAATTCCAAGAGTTCTGCTGTTTGCGTTGAGTGAAGTGATAAGCAAAACCAAAGCAATGAATGAATGAATATTTTGCGCTTCATTTAATAAAACGGTGCATTCGCATCTACAATCATGCTATTCAGAAGGTATCTGAGGATGAAAAAAGCTAAGCGCAAATTAATTATTTCCTCCCTTGTGTTTTGCAAACCGTAAGCTTAGTCAAAAGACATATATCTAGCCATAATTACTCATTATATATTCGTTTGTTAGAAAACCTTGAGACAGTATTTGAAACTAGCACGATTCAGTTTTTTTTTCTAATTTCCAATATACGCTGATATATATAAGCATACAACTGCCGCTCATAGCAAATCCGTCCCATTTGCGTTTTGGTGCTGACGAGAAAACAGCAATTGAAAATCGTAACGCTTTGGGTGAAATTTGGCACTCAAATGCTTTTTCAATCAAGACCATCAACAGAATTTAGTACTGCAATGACAATCTAACACTTTTACATCATGAAACTTGTATAAACACCAAAATTTGACTAAAATTTGTTAAAAATCATAAGCTGGGACCCACATGCGATTACTTTTACGGTACGTAGCCAGAATGTTAGCAAGTCAGTCCCATAGCCGGCTACGACCGGTGATGAAAAACAAACTACTGCAAATCAATGGCGGTGCTATAGCTTGCGTTTGGAATGAATCCACCGCTGGTCAATTCATAAATGACCTTCTCTCGTGCCTTATTAAACAAGTTTTTTTGTGAGAAGCATAACATAATGTACCAACTGCGCCGCTCAGAATAAAATTAGATTTTGTTTTTACATTTGATACTACTGATAAATTCGAAATCAGTGTAGGTAACTTATTCTAAATTTTCCTGAGAGCGGTCACACGTTCGTGACGGCGGACAGCTTCGACGTAGCAGTGGAAGCAAATATGAAAAAACAAATATAGCTTAGGAAAATGTTTGCTCCGTTAAAAAACAGATAAGTAGCGTACCGAAGTATTTGATATGACTGACAAATTCTTCAAAACGAAATTCACGACAATAATGTTACAATTCTGGCCCACGTCTTTACATAAAATACGGATAAAATACGAAAAGTAGTATTTACTCAAGAATGCTTTAACTAACAATACAGTGACACACCTGAAGCGTTCATTGTCAACAACCAACAGCTGAAAGAAGTTACCTACTGGTGAAAACTTTGTCTTGAAGAAAACATTGTACTATCAGCTAGAGCCACACGATGTAATACGTGTAAAATTCAATCAAACCTCCTATCGAATATCACTTGGTACATCCAATTCTAAACCTGAAGACCATAAGTTGTGGTAAATGTCACATTTTTCATAATCATTACTGACTGTGGGGTTAAATTGCGAAGATTTTTGCAATGGGACCGACTTGCGATCACTTTAGCTATGGGACAAACCGACTTGCTATTGTTTTCATAGTTCCTCAGAACGAAGTATTCAAAAATATTTGTTCTATCGAAAGTAGACAACAAAAGGAATTGATTCCATGAATAAACTCAAAATTGACAAAAATACAATTGGGACGGACTTGCCATGAGCGGCAGACAACTAGTCATACAATTCATCGAGACAACAAAATAGTTTGCCACAGCTAGCACTTTTGCCACAAGGAAAACAATCATAGCTTATAAATGCACTTTGCTACTATATGTATGATTTAATGGTTGCAATCCCTTGCAGTTTGAAAGGCACCTTTGTTATTTATTGGTGATTTCATTCTTTACTTTACCATCACGTTTGTTACCTTAGGTAACTTACCTAACATCACGTTTGTTACCTTAGGTAACTTACCTAACATGATATGATTTATTCGGTTCCTTAAAGCTGTTGACTAGGACAAACTGTCGGCTACAAAAACGGCCTTCATTGGCTGCAGTGAACAGGAAATGCAGTCTAAAGTGGAATATTTAAGCGGGGTTGCATTCTGCCATCAAATTCACAAGTTTGGTTTCATAATATACTTATCCAACGGTTTTATCAAAAATGAAATAAATCAAATCACCCATGATTATTACTATAACATCGCTTGCCGTAATCAGGTAATCCGAACATACATCAAACAATTATATGCAAATTGACCAACGATCGAAAAATGCACATGCATCAAACACCTTCCCGTAATTTATTATAAATAATTTCAAAGGAGTTTAGTATCTTTACCAAAAGCCTTCCTATTTTAACCAGCCTTGTAACCTGCCGACCGTTAACACTAAATTTATGTTAATTTTCTAGGTATTGAAGAGAAGAAATTCTTTTGCTTTCGGATGACGTCAATATCGTACAGTTTGACAAGGTACATAAAATTACCTTAACCCGGACATTCAGGGCAATAGGCGCGAGTGCCGCATAGCATAAACAGAAAAAAACAAAGCGTTGGAAAAGTGTTAAGTACTTTTTTCGATGTAACGAAAACCAGGTCCGTTTTTCTTCAAATTAAAATTCATTACCCGTTCCTTTAACTTTGTGACTTGAGCGGATAATTATTTTAGATACAATCGAATGTGGAATGATCACCTAATCGTGTGGTTATTTTTTTATACAGAGGTTACAATACAGTTTGATTTGTACTAATTTATGCACTGTATTTATACATAGTTTAATTTGTACTTATGATACTAAACTCATGGTTAGAAATGATTCCTTCGATTCGGTGTTGACAACGGCTCTCTTTGTCAGTATTTGCGACATCTGAAATAGTTCATCAATACTGACTGAATTATAAATTATGACTGAGTGAGATAATTTTGAAGCTTCCAGCTGTATTGATTATTGCTTCTTCAAAAGGATCTAGACGCAGTGGCGTTGCCAAGGGGAGCTGGGGTTTAAGATCCCTCCCCCTTCATCCATCTTCCTAAGAGCCTTAATCTACAATTTTGTTGACGTAGGACTAAGTTTTTGTTTTCTATACTAGAGTACATTTTGTAAAATTGAAACTAAAACTGGCAAATGTTGCGTCAGCTTTCAAACGATATATATATATATATATATATATATATATATATATATATATATATATATATATATATATATATAAATATATATATATATATATATATATATATATATATATATATATATATATATATATATATATATATATATATATATATATATATATATATATATATATATATATATATATATATATATATATATATATATATATATATATATATATATATATATATATATATTGGTGGATAGATAAAACGTGCTTTCCCATACACTTTCCTCGCTATTGCGTTGCTCAACGAGCACGGATATCAAGAACATGGACGGAATAAATTCCACTCCCTGCATATTCTGACTCAGCAAAGTGTTTTGTTTCATTTCCCATTCTCGAGTCTGCGTCGCCCCGCCTACAATGCAAAAATCTTACGGTGAACTCAAAACAAACGACTGCGTGTTGAAAATTTAACTTCATTCTTGTTTGTCACACGGTAGCGAATGAAGCCCGCAGCACAGCTGTTAGAGGTAGGTGACATCAGAAAAAAAGAGTTGATTACAAGTCAACTATCAGGCCCTGCGGAACCTTTATTCTGCATACGGCAGAGCTATCGGGCAGAGCGGAGAGAAAATTCACTATGTGCGGCCAAGGAAAATATTCAATGCTACCGGTGGTGCGATTATCAGCGTTCTGTAGCACACATTTCTAGTTGAAAATCATAGAATCGGTTCTTTTCAGAACTATTAATGGTTGAAGATCCGCAATCCGCAATGCCGACCACCAGAGTATCGCTGAGTTTTTCTCCCCGCTCGACTGGAACTTTATATTAAACTCCATCAATGCCGAAAACGCCGCTCAAACTCTCTCAAACGTATTGGCCTATGCCATTACCCGTTACGTTCCAAAGAAGAGCCAGCATCCCAACAGCCGTAGCAAACGAGAGATCTTCGGCAGATGAAGTCTGAGAAGAGAGCTGTCTAAAAAAAAATTTACTAATTTACCGTACACTGTCCCTAATTTGCCGTACACTGATCCCAAAAGGCCTTTTTGCGAAAATCAACAACGCTTACAAAAGTGTTGCGAAACGATGCTTTCTCCGATATCAACGAGATTTACAGAGAAAGCTCAAGTCTCTTCCCAAGCAGTTTGGAGGTTCTCCATCAACAGCGACATGAAGGTGGGATACCCTCTTCTATGACATTAAACGGTAAGGAGGCAACCACTCCGCAGGACATCTGTCAGCGTTTCTCTTAGAAATTCAGACACTGAGCGAACATCACGTTGATCATCACATGCCGCCAGTAATACCCCTCCGGTCAAACTTTGAACAACTTTCATTTTTCATTTAGACGCGACGATAATTTATAGAGCCTGCTGCAACCTCAAAGCATCCTTAAACGCGGGCTCTGACGGGATTCCGGGAAACGTTTTTTGAAACACAGATTGATAACCTTGTATCTCCGCTTCTGGATGTTTTCCAGCTATCTGTCAGTTTTGATATTCTGCCTACTCGCACACTGTAAGGCTTTTATAAGCACTGACCAACATGGAATCACAGCCGGTCGCTCCACCGCCACTGATTCTCAAGCTTTGTCTCAATTCGTACATCAGTGACATAAACGAGCTCAGACGGATGTCATTTACACCAACTTAGGGAACATACTCAAATGACGTAGTTTTTTTCATGATTTTTGAGAGCCCCCTCCCCCCTCGTATCATTTGGTCACAAAACCTGAACCCCCCTGAAAAAAACGTAGCATTCGAATAACCCCCCCCCCCCTCTCTGAAAAATCCTACAGAAATACGTGCAGTCAGGTTTTTTACGCGGTTTTTTATACGCGGAATTTTTTCACGAGGTTTTTTTTACGCGGATTTCTGAATTAACGCGTTTTTTTTACGCGATACCGCGCTAATTCAAAAACTTTTTCGCAAATTTTCGAATTAACGTGGGTTTGGAACCAGGAACCAGTAGAAGGCTAAGTCCAATGAATACCCACCGCCCTCCGAAAGATCCGGAATGACCGTCAAAGAGGACAATTTTAAATACTGGTTCTAGAGCGTCTCGGGTTTTTTCTAAGCCCTTCTTGCTGGTTCACTTTACGCGGATTTTTGAATAACGCGTTTTTTTTCAGCGGATTTTCGAATTAGCGCGTTTTTTACGCGGATTTTCGAATTAACACGGTTTGTTTTTTTACGAGGAACGTAATAAAAACCTGACATACATACAAAAAATACTTGAAAAAAAACCGTGTCAAATTGAATTTATTTACAGCTTATAGACTCGTGACTGCATCTTCTGCTTCGAAGGGCTTGTGTTTTGGTACAAGGAGTAAAGGTGTTTAAACAACTTAGTATGATCCATGTCTGCAGAAAACACAGAAAACTATTCCGGAAATGAAACGAGTATCTTGTAATTTTCACTATTAAAAGCCACAAAAAAGCAACGATTTTTGTATTCAAAACAGATTGTGTTCAAGTGATTGTTTATGTAGCAGAGCTTTTAGAAGATTTCAGATTGCCACAGATAAAAACATTTCGACAGATCTCGCTGCAATACCTTGTGAAATGTTTTAGTGTATTTTTAGAATACATTTTTCCTGCAAAAAAAAATCAGTCTTTAAAAAAATGCTACGTCGATTTTACTACAACACCCCTCCCCCTTGTCACAGCTTGTCACAAAATGATGATATCCCCCCTCCCCCCATAAATGCTACGTCATTTAAGTATGGTCCCTTAACAGCTGCCTCTAAAGATTACTCTCTCTCTTTCTCTCTCTCTCTCTCTCAACCTGCCTCTCTCTTCATAATTCTCAAAATTCACATTTTTTAGCAAACTTATACAACAACCAAAAGCCGACCGCAATTAAATAGATCACAAAAAAAATTAAAACGCGTTAGAAATTTATTAACTTTTGTCAATCTGTTGGTAGAATCACTAAACACTTTATATTACACTTTCAACCCACTTCACTTTTTTATTTTATCACTTTCACGTATTACTGGTTACGATACGCAAATACGTATTTCGGTGCCTACATGGAATCTTATTCAGTGCTTAGATGGACATCTTAGACAGTTCATCTAAATGATAGAATTGAAAAGTTAAATAAACTGAAAGTGGAATTTAAAGTGTCTAACGCGTTGTTTTTCTTATGATATGACGGATCATGTATCTATTGTACAACCGTTGTGTTATGCCATTCACACATTTTTTGTGCGAAGTCAGAGCAATTATTGTGCGTTTTGAGAGGACACACTGCATTGGTTGATTAGGACTTGAACTTTTGCATGTACATATTAATGCCACGCAACAAAATTGAATATCTCAAGAAAATCAGGACAAATGCTAGAATATAAAAAAGGAATCAGTACGCTCAAATAGGGCCTCAAAACCATGACATGTCCTGCTAAATCAGCACGAATGGTATCCCTAATCATTACTGCAGAAAACTTTCATAATTGATTTAAATTGGCGTCATTTGAGGATAAATGGAACCATAGTTTTTACTATATTCGGAGTCTTTCAAAAACTAACTTTTGCAGTTACATTTTTTTAATAAAAATCCAGAAACCATAGTAACCAAAACTAACCTTTTTACTGCGTTTTCGTTATTGTTTTATTTTATTTTTGACACAATGTAGCTGACCTAAATTACGACAACGTAGAAGTTGACCGGTTCTGTGGTCCCACCGGAGCGAACATTCTTGCTAAGTCATCGTTCCACATACTGCAACTGCAAACATATACGTACAATTCGATCCACTATCTTATTTATGGTTTACATATTGAAATTGTCGTCCCTAAAACACCGACCAAATCACGTACTGCATTTATGGGTTATTGTGGAATCACAAATTTTAAAACACATACTGCTCTGTCTAGTGATGTCAGAGCATTATCCTTTTTTGCTGTCTGCTTCTGTTATTTGAAAAAAAAAAAACATTTGACGAAGACGGTTAGCACCAAAATAACTGAAGCCATTAGAAACAAAACTTGTTTAAAAACCTTAACCGTTTATTTCATTTTTTTTAACTATGGTAACATCGTTGTTCCACTACCATTGGCCAAATGTCCAACCTCCGACACATCCCCAAGTCTCGTCATCGATAGCATAGACATAGTCTCTGAATAGACACGATCCTTCCGGCGGTGTATCCCGTAAAATATACTCCAAAAGTTGATGTCGAAACCAAAAATCCCATGAAAATATTGATGATTGTCATGGAATATGGTGTCCGGCTGCCATGGTTGCCACCAGAAGGATTTGAAATTAACACCGAAGTGACCCAAAATCCCGTGACGGTAGGCATAAACCACAACCCCAGTGCTGAAAAAGCATGCAAACAAATCAATTGAATCGGCCCAGTCAACAAGCGTCTGTATCGACAATATCCTACCTCAGTGGAGAAAATCGGTGACAGTCGGAACAAGCATTACAAGTTGAGTGAAAATAATCTCTACTGGCTGTCTGGTTGTAACGGAGTATGCTGTAGGCCGCTTGTATGTGTGATATGCTCGTGAAAAGTTCTACAGACGGAGGCAATGAAATATTTGGTGAACAGACCGGGTATAGTTAGCCTGCAGTAGAGCATGACTACATCTTAATTATTAAAAGTTTCCATTGCATCACTCTGTTTCGAAATATTGGCAATTATTGCGGCGTAGGTTTGGCGTTAGTTTTACCTTTAACATAATCGCACTGCACCCCATGTTTATCATTAATTTATAATCAAAGTCTAGCATGATGCTCAATCTGTTTTTTGCTCAAGGTAATGTTATTTCGGCTACCAACAGCGTTAGTAGCACAATTAATCCTATTGATATCGTTTCGTCTCCGAGGTGTATTCGACTGTAGAATGGTCAAAATGACGGCTTCTGGATTCTAAAATACAGCCTAAAACAGCCAATTACCATTCACTAGGATAAACAGGTACTAAACGTCCCCTTTTGTTAGGGGAATGGGATTACGCTGTTAAACGGTTTTAACTTCTATAATATACCTAGAGACCGGAAATCAATTTCAGGTGCCATCTTGAAATCCAAAATAATAACTGCCGGTTCTGATTTCTGCTCCCAATAAAGGTATTCCTGACAACCAGAGGCCAGAAATCGGCCCAGAAATTTTGCTTTACCTTTCGAGAAGAAAGACAAAAAGAAACACGGAGAAAAAAAACTTCTTGATTATAAAAATTGATAGGAAAATGTCAGACAATTGTCTTTTTCAAGGTGAAGATTTTAGGTTTTGTCGCATTTCAACTTTTTTCAAGAATAATCTTATTACAATGAAATTAAATGATTCCGGTAGTCATTTAAATTGAAAAACTTATAGTCGTTAACTTTCTAAACTCATCCGTTTTCGAGATATTTTACATTTAAATTTAGATGTTTTTCTTTATTTCGTCAGCAACATCAATCAATTCGTGTACAGGATGAATCAAATGATCTGAGAAAACTGGTATGGTTATCACCAAATAAGAACCAGGTAAAATACTACAAGGTATACAGTCCTAGAGGTTGTATAAATGGTAATGTGAGACTAACGGCTACAGAGTCCACAGACAGAACAAATTCGTTTGTTCAGTGACATACGTATTTTATCCTCAGGTTTTCCTTAAAATGTAAAGTTAGAAATATATTCAGCAACACTCGTAAGAATTTCGTTTACACATTTTTTTTTTTTTCGAACAACATTAATTTGACACGGCACAAGCGTATCGTTGTTGTTGAATAAACACCTAGAATTACTCCTAATGCGCGGTAATCAGAATTAATTTTATTTCCTTAGACTAATTAAAAGGCAAACATTAGAAAATATGTCAAACAAAATTATCCACATTCATTATTCATCAAACGTGGTGTGGCCGTTGCTGTACGTAAAAGTCGTCTGATGAATTTCTCTGTTGGTATCGTTTTCGGCAATTACCAGTGAACCCAGGTACATGAATTAGTCGACCACCTCGATTTCATCACCACCAACTTGTTAATTGTTTTACGATTCGAGCAGTTTCTAAGTACAATATTTTGAAGAGCCTGTTTACCCCACTAACCCCTTTTCCAAAAACCTCAAGTTCTGTAAACTATTGCACCAGTGCATAAACAAACATAACCTGAACATTATAGCCCAATGGAAGAACAACGGCCTAAAACGGAGTTTCACTTCTCGCACAATGGGTTCGAAATGATGGTCAAAAACATGTCATAGAAAAATTGGATTTTCTCACGCATCACGCATTTTTGAATATATCAAATGAAAGCTCTTGACTTGCACTACAAAACGTATTATTTGGATTTTTATCCTAGATCTGTTGGCAAGAGAAAACTGCTGTGAAAATTACCTTGATTTTTTAGGAAACTGCGAATATCTCATCATGTATTCTCGATAGCAACTTACAACAACTCTCATTTTGTTCCCTTTATAGAGTAGAATAAATATGCCAATTTTCATGAAAATCGATTCAGTTTACACAAAGTTATAACAATCTCACGTTTTTAGCAGTTTTCGGACATCAGGGCTTTCTACGGTCTGCGTAACCAGCTAAGGCCCCGTAGTTTGCAAACTCGCACAAAACTAGCGCTGTATAGGACGCTGATACTCCCGGTGGCCCTTTACGGACATGAAGCATGGACGCTGAAGGAAGCTGATCGACGAGTGCTCGGAGTTTTTGAGCGTAAAGTTCTGCGATCGATACTTGGCGGTAAACTGGAAGATGGAGTGTGGCGCAGACGCATGAATCACGAGTTGTACCAGGTATACAAACATGCTGATATAGTGAAGGTAATACAGCGGGTCAGGCTTCAGTGGGCTGGACATGTAGCCAGGATGCCTGACGATAGAGCCGCCAAAACTATCTTCAGTAGAGAACCAGGAAGAGGCCGTCGACTCCGTGGTAGGCCTCGCACGCGGTGGATATGCGCGGTGGAAGAAGATGCACGATCTGCTGGTGTACGGGGAGGCTGGAGAACGGCTGCCCAAGACAGAAGAAGCTGGACATCTCTAATTCGTTCGGCCCTAGACCGGTGAACGGTCCGTTAGCCAAAAAAGTAAAGTAAAAGTAAGTACCTAGGGATACCATCCGTCCTGATTTAGCAGGACATGTCCTGATTTTGAGATCCTATTGGGGCCTCCTGATTTATTTTTCATATTCTAGCATTTGTCCTGATTTTTATATGACAAGCAATTACGTTCAATCACTAAGCGCATATTGTAAGGCAAAAGTCGGTAAGTTTTTAACAGAAACGTGAATGTTGCCTAATATTGTTGTATATTATCCAGTATTTTTTTCATTTCTGGTTACCAGTTCGATTTCGTCGCTGGTAAAAATAAAAATTAAACCTAGGAAAAAAATTCATTTCGTTTGACAAAAGGATTTTTTTTTTCAATAAAATTCTTAAAGTAACATTTTATGAGGTAAAATTGTTTAATTTGAAATGATGACCGTTTTACGAGCTATAGTAAATAAAGGGGCCTATTACAGAAAACGAGGTAAGCAGCGAGTTACTCGCCTGACCAATTTAGATATTACAGATGGCGAGTCGGCTGGATCTCGGACGAGTAGCTTGTCTGCGAAACTGCTCCACTCAGCTGTCACAACCCAAGTTTCACTCGCGTTTCCTGATACAACATTTTGCTCGTCAATGACTTTAGGCGAGGCGAATTGCTTGCCTCGTTTCCTGTAATCGGTCCCAAAATCTGGAAAAATCTGCATTATTTTTGAAAGATCTGGGAGACATTAAACCTGTCTATCTTGATACATGTTCAATAATGTGGATAATTCAGATAAATCTGGATACCTGATCACACAACGCTCATTGCGTAAATTATTTCTTTGGTTAAGCCCGAGTAAAGTGAACAGTGTAAAACATTTGACAATTTTTATATTAAAAACAGTTTACGTGTGCTGAATTCTTTGGGAACATACGAATTCCTAAAAATTTAAAGTTGCTTGATAAAATTGGATCATTTGAGATACATGTTAAATGAATTAACAACCGAATAGCATTTTGAAGTGCAAATCTCATACCACCAGTTTAAATTATTATTCATCGAAGAATTAAAAAAAATTAGATCAAATTTGTGCCGAAAAAATAGGTGTCCTGATTAGTACCTCCGACCAGATGGTATCTACCCTTACCCCTTTTCAAAAAATCTGATATTATGCAAAACATTGTACTATTATATGGATAAACAAACCATGAAAGTTTCAGTCCGATCGGAGAACCCCGATACAACCTCCCTTGTAAAGGTGGTTGCGGTTCTCGCGAACTGCTCTTAATTCACTTGACAAATATTGTCATTAGAAGCGCCAATTGGATTATCTCCACGATAATAAGAAAATCCTCGAGACAGTTGTGATCAGCTGATTACAGTTCAGGTCGCTACTTGGATAGAACCCCGATCGGGGAAGCGCGAAAAAACAAATATCCAGTCGGTTGCTCCAGTATCGCGAGAACAGCCATCCTTAACACAACAACAAAATACCACTCTTGATTTTTTTGCAGACATTAAGATTTTGTGTTCGGTTCTGTTTTGGGTTTGAGGTTGCAACAACAATAACACAAACAAACGTACCTACCAACCGTGAAACGTCACAATAACATATGCACTTTTTTCAGTGTACCCGTTTGGGTAATTTTATTGTCAAAAGTGATTCTTTTTCGAAATTCCTGTAGAACAAAATCAGAAGTGGCGCTCCTAGCGGTCGAAAAGGTGACTAGCGCTTCTGTCATTTTCAATGTGTCTTCATGATTTCACGTAAGTGAACTATATATATATTTTTTTTATTTTTCTCGCTTATTTTCCGTCGGTCTAGTTCCGCCACTGTTGTGGCCAATCACCGACGCCCAGGAAAGCAACTCCACACCCAGGACCCTAACTCACGACCCGTTTATCAACGGACCGGCGCCAACGGCTTTACTTCCTCATGCGATGGAAGGCGTGATCCCAGAGATTTTTCGCCTCAGAAAATCTCCCGGTGTCGGCTAGGATTGAATCTAGACCAGTTGGGTTTGTTGTGAGTGGATCACGCCACCTCACAACCATCGACACCTATGTCGGCGGTGAAGTGAACTATATTTGTATTATATAAATATTTGAGAGCATATTATGTGATTACAACTATACTGATTTTGACCACCAAATCATGTGGTATAATAATTGGCATATCATTGAGTGGTAATTCATTTAACAGTTTTGTTGTTTTTAGTTCAGTTACGCAGCTGTCAAACAATCACGAGCTCGCTCTTTTTAGCTGCAACAGATGTTTTGACATCATTTTACAGTGCTTATTGTATTGGGGGTCGTCCACATTTTACGTGGAGATGTTATAAGAGGTTCCGCAAATGTCCACGCTTGTCCACGGAAAGGGGGATGGAGGGGGTAATTATAATGTCCACTTGAACACGTTTTTTACAAAAAAATGGAAATCTGCCAAAAAATTACATTGGCTTATAATAAAAATTCTACAGATATTCTGGTTTTAAAAGTCGTTGTCAGCTATATTTGAGATAAATTTGAAATCATTCTATTTGTGGCCTTCTCGTTTTTTTGGAAATATTCTTCAGACATGTTGAGCATATGTTGAAAAAATTTCAAGAATTTTGGGTAAATGAGATTTTTTTTATTGTTTTCATATGTTAGCAGAGGTATAGTTATAGTTAGATTTTTCATAAACTTTATTTCAACTTTTTGAGGCACTTTCATCTAAGCTGTGAGCTAAATTTAGTTTCAGTTTTATCATTAGTCTAATTCATCTATGAAACAGCTTTTGGCTAAATTGGGAATCAATTTTTGCTTTGGTTATTAAGAAGAATCCTCAAACCATTAGCCTGAATCTGAATCATTTTCTTTTTGGCTCTCGTTAGAATTACCAAGGAAAGGTGAAATGGTGAAATTGATCAATTTTTATAATATTAACCAATTAACTAGCTTCATGTACATTTTCCCGAAATAGTATATGTTTAAAACATGTACTGGTATGTGCTCTAGAAAATGGTCTATGGCTATTGGTGGAATTTCTATCGTTTACTTTGTGAAAAAAAAATCGAGAATTCTATAAGGTACTATGAGATAAATCAGAATGAAACTGATCACCCTTGAAATCCATACATTTTATAGGAAAAATATCAATCACAGCTTGTTTGGAAACGAAAATAACGATATTTCAGGTTTAAATTTATTATTTATTAGTTCAAGAGCTGCAGTTTACTAAATTTGCTTACATTTGGTCATCGTTAGATCGATTTCAATTTGGTTTATTGCAAGAGCTCAAAAACTAGCTCCGGAACTGAATTCTTTGTGGTTTCCTGCGGATTCATCATTATTACTTGAAAGGTATTTAATGCTCTATCAAACTTTGCTCACTTCTCCAAATTTAACGTAAATAACCCCTAATTAAAATTACTTTAAGAATATTTAATACTTTTTTTCATTATTTGGAAACTTGTTTGATCAAATTTGATTGAGTTTTGACTTTATCAATTTCACCCAACTGATCAATTTCACTCTATTTCACGGTACCTGCTTTTTGAACCAAATTTAAGATCATTTTCATTGCTGGTTTCAATTGTTTTTAAAAGCGGCTTATGTTTTTTTTTACTAAATTCCGAACTATTTTTTTGTTCAGAAAAGATTTCAACCGGTTCGAGAAAAATTTATAATTCGTTTTATTCTCAATTTTTCTTACCTCTGATGCGTTTTCCTTTTTGCGATTTTTTTTTTGTTTTTTAGTCACTTAAAGTTAAATTTAAAACTTCTCTTTGAATTCTTTTGAATTTTAGGGATGTTTTTTAGCATGAACTTTTGTATGCTTCCATCTAATCAGTCCATCGCGTTTACTCTCGTATGCTGGTATACGATAAATCTGACGTACACGTTGTTTGCATTTTGCTTGCAAGTTGTCTGTAATTTGTAAATTTCAGCGGGAATTTGCAATATTTTGGAATACTTGAGCATGGACGATTGATGGCAAGCTCCGTAGCCGCGAGGTTACAGAGTCCGCTTTAGTAAGCGGGTGGTTGTGAGTTCGAATATTAGTAGAATCAGGCCATTTGGAAGGGTTCTAGCATGGGTTTATTCTCAGGCTTCCCACCACATACCCTTTCTTCAATCTGAATTCTACAATACCGCTGTTGAACCTTCTGACGAAAATAAGTCCCTGTTACAATAAAACTGTTATGAGTAACGTATGAAGGTTCTCTACAGGGATTTAGGCGATATTGTTAGGATGGACAGAGGCTCGGTATAGTAGAGCAGTAAGTTTGAAACAGAAAGGTAAAACGTACACACAAGCATGGATATGAATGATAAGCGTATCACTTAACTTCATAGTGATACTGCTAATAATATGAAGTGCGGAGTACAGAAAACACCTGGGCAATATCACAATAGATCTAATCTCTGGTCGCAGTGATGAGTCCACATAGGAAAAAAAGGGATGGTTGATCTTTTGAGTCTTATTGAACAGCTGACATGTCACGGATTGTGTGGCACAATCTCATCTCTACTGGCACATCTTCACTGTCAAATTATTACGAAAACTTCGGTAAAATTTACTGGAGTACGTATTTTTTGATTTTTCGGAAAAATCTAGAAAATGATCAAAACGATTAAATATTTGTAAAATTTTATTAACTATTGAGTTATTCAACTAATTATAGCATTGGTAAAAACGGGAGAGTTGTTTTGCTTCTAGGAAATAAAGCAACTTCCATCCTGCAAAGCGAGTCGTTAACCTACAAAATTGAGTTAAGTAAGAATCAATCGTTTTCTTTTGAAATTATTTGCAATAAACACAAATAAAGAAAAAATAGTAGTACTCACTCAATATTTTAGTTAAATCGGAATATTATAAATTGCTCCGTTATGAAATCAACCGCAAAACCTGCTCCTTTCATATCTAAGTAGTTCGGTATTTTACTTTACCGAGCTAACATTATGCAGTTGAGTGAGGTAGATCAATTCATGTTTTTCCTTCTGAAAACTCATGCATCTCATAGACGTGCGGTAATAACAAAGGCTAGAGAAAGTTGTTAATGGATGACATTTAGGAAACTGTCGGATCTGATTTAAAAATATTGATAAAAAAATAAGCGAAATCCGTCCATATGGGCAACAACTCTGAACAAGTACAAAAAAGGTATCACACTTCATTTTAGACCAGAACCTCTTTAACTTAACATAGCACAATGGCGATAAATCAGAAAAGCTCTGTCAGAGCTTTATGGTTGATGCTTCTATGGTACAGCTTTATTACATTGCCTAACAAGGAAGCTCACATGCTATGAAAGCTTTCATTCTATAATCTTTCAAACCAGCACCGTATTCCACACATCAGAAATGAAGCAAAGTAAAGCTAACATTTTGCTTTCGGAACTTGAGCTTTTTGTTTATTGGGCACAGATTGTGCAGCCAACTTTTAATATATAAGACTATTACGGAGTTGTCGCTACTATTTGCGTATTCATTGGAATTATTTTTTAAGGCAAACTAAATAATTGAAATTTAAAAAAATATATATTTGTTAAATAATAATTGACATGATTACAATATAACGATTTGATAATATTCCAATAATCCGAGCAAACACCTTACATAAAATTCTAAGTATCAAATCCAACCTATTCGTTCTTAGAATCGCAGCTTGCTAGTCTTTTGTTCTTTAATGTGTTCACGAGGACATCATTAATATTATATTCGTTAACATTTTCTCGGTACGCTCGTGGATTTTCCTTTTTCCGCTCAGCCAAATCATTCAACAGTTCCTTGCTAGAGACTTCATTGAAACTTTTTCCTTTGCCAAAGAAAATATCCTCTGAATAGACACGATCTTTTCGCCGATAAGTTCCATGAAGTACATCCCAGATGAAGATGTTAAAACCGAAATTTACGTGGAAGTATTGATGATGATTATCGTGAAACATCGTATCCGGTTGCCAGGGTTGCCACCAGAATGATTTGATGTTGACTCCACTATGGTTCAAAATACCATGCGCATAAGTGTATATCTCGACTATGTAAAAAGCGACTGTAATTTAAAATACATTTATAGCGATAAAATATGTTTTGATATTCTAGTTTTATAAAAAGCCCTATGAAACTTACCCCAATGCGTCGGTATAACAAATATTGGCAGTAACATGGTAAGTTGTACATGCAAAATTTCAATCGGATGAATTGCAGTTACTGAAAATGCTGTCGGCTGCTTATAAGTATGATGTAGTTTGTGGAAATTTTTATAAAGCCAAGGCCAGTGATAGATTCTGTGAAGCCAATAGGTCAGATAATCCTAAAAATTGCATCAGAGTTTTAATATTCAGTTAGCTTAATATACAAATATTTGTTTTACCTGGTAAATAAAAATCACAATAATTTGAGCGACAAACCACCACCATCCATATTCGTCCCAACGGTAGTAGAGCGTTAGAAGTTTTCCATTATTAATCGCATAACAAGATAGTATTCCACTGAGACAACTCATCAACAATAGCGAGAATGAACCAACAAATACTTCATGTAACTCCAATTCTGGAGACAGAAATTTCTCGGGTTGACACTTCCACTCATGGGGCCTATCACGTCTGTTTGTATAATAATACCACTGAAACGTGATTTTTTCTTATCGATATTGTAACCCACAGAGATATTTCAATACTCACGTGAATGAATCCACCAGCACTGAAATAGATTAGAAACGATCCAACAATTGCCCAGATCAGAAAGTGCGGGAGCCCTTGCAGACTCATGAATTCAAGTATATCACTCCAATTCACATCACCTGTTGCGTTCGTACGGTACATTGAGCCATTCAACTGTTCGCCAATGACTGCGCTCGTGCCATTGATGTGTTTTACCAGATGTACAACAATCGCAATCCAGTCACCTATGAAGCAAGATATCGTGAGTACAAAACAATATAGGCTGTACTTGAAGCAATTAACGTTGCAGATAGCCGCCCCGATATGTCAATAAACGTAGTCCATAGCCATATTTCCAAACAGGTGTTAAATCAAAGTTCCATATCAAATGCATACATTTGGTCGAGAGATTTCGGTACAGTACTAAGGAGAGCTTATCAATTTTGTTCGTAGGAAGGAGTCGTAACAAGAGTGGCTAAGCTGAAGTAATACTACAGTTACTAATTTGACGTTTTACGAAAAATGTTATCAAAATTGTCTTATGGTTATCAAAACCTGGCAATCATTAACGGGTAGGGATCGGGTACGGACATCATAGAAAAAATATTTTAGACTATCCATTAACTCGTTCGCGGTGTATTGACCAACTTCATGCTATAACTGACAAAACCACCATGCGCCTCCATTTCTTGCCGTATGTGATGGACACAGGCACAGTACTAGGTTATATTTAGCCTTAATCATAAACAGCGCGATATGTCGGAGGAATAAAAAAATGTTTTGAAACCCAAAAATACTTTGAAACCTCCGTACGTAAAATCATTCCGATTAATGCAATCAATCAACAAACACCAGTTAAGAAACACTCTGTATCTATACGGATTACGCGTGCTTAATGATTTATTTATAATTTATTTATTTATTTGTTCATTTCTATACTCATTTATTTATTATTAAGAGGAAAATAAATATATTTTAATATTCACTTATAAAGCAGTTTGAAAGACAGAGATCAGAATTTCACAATTTAAACCACTTTTAAATGATTCTCGGTGAAATAAATATAAATTCAACTAAAAAATAACAGTACCTACAAAAAACAATATTATTTTCGTATTTTTGGCAAACCGGAAAACTCGCGCAGATGTCAATATTTTTCATGGATACATACCTTTGATAGTTGACGCCATAAGTAACACAGCAAAAGTAACAAACGTGTTCCGCATATACTCTGGCAATTTAATCCAAAACTTATCGATCGTGAGTGCATATCTGTCAATCCATTTCACACCCTCGATCATTGGATTTTCGAACATTTTATATTTACATGCTGCTTTTGTTAGCTCTCCTTCCATTTCTTATTTTTAAAGTCACACTACACTACGGGATTTCGCGTGAAGATAACTCTAGGCTTCAATATTTTTAAAACAATTCATGCCCAACAGAGCTAACTCACTCCCCCCGAACGATAGGAACTCAAAGAAAATAATTTCAGCTGATGCTTTTATATAAGATGCAAACTGGCAATTCTCATAGATACGGCAGTGCACATACATAATTAAATTATTTATTATCGGATTTAGCTTGTTGATAGCAGATTAACTGCAAATGTGTGGTCTTTTGTGGCACAACTGATCCGAAAATAAAATTCGCATTACATTTGTTTTTTTTTTCTTTTTTCCATCGTTTATTTACTAAATCTCAAAAATTATTTTCAAAAAAGAAAATGTTATCCCGAGAAATCATAAAAGAGCCGCATAATAATAAAACTAACTACAATTTCAATTTTTCACAACTTCAAATTCATAAATATGTTGCGACAACAAACATCTTCACTACAAAAAATATTGTAAAAAAAATGCAGTAAAACTGTTTTCGTTTGGTATAGAATTTTGCTCAAAATTATTACAAGTTAACGAATAACACGGTTAGATTAATAGATAGAAGATTTAACAAATTTTCGAATGAACCCTTTAAACCCCGAACTACTGTGTATGTCTTTTTCGAACAATTGTGTATGTCTTTCGTTTCATTACTAACCTTCAGTAAATTTGAGACTAAATACAAGAGCACTACCAATAAGTATTCCTAGCTGCTCTCGGGGTATGATGCGGTCCTTTCAGGCCAGTAGTCATATGTTCGAATCCTGGCTTGGGATAGACTGTTAATATCAATACGATCGTATCTCTAGCCCCGCAATTGAACTGAATACTAATAGTAATGGCTGTAAATTCTGTGTCCAATCAAAAAAAGGTCAAGTTTCGAAAGCGAAATATTCCTACCTATGTTTTGCTTGGCAATACCAGTAAGTTTAAAATTATCACAAGTCTGATTTGGCAACAGGTCCGTAGCTTGGGTGCTGGTGTTAAAAAAAGACCTATTAAGTACAGATATTGTAGGTTATCGATAATGAAATAAATGATATTTATTTAGCCTGAAATCCGTCCTTTTCAAAATTGAATGAATCTAGTGGTGAAGAATTAAACAAATCAGGTATTCGTTGAGGCGTTCGTTTCCGTTCCCGCTTCTTATATATGTATGTTCAAGATGTTTGGAAAAAACTGTCAGTGCCAATAGGATCGCAGTAGTAACTTCGCTATTGTCCAATACATTTCATAGTTTGTCGCGAAGTAGGTGTCAAATAAACAGAAAAACACGAGCCACCTCGGCTCTAAACAGAAAGTAGGGTTTGAATTTGTAGATAGATGCCAGCGCACTGAGTACATTTCTACTTCGAAAAATGCTTCAAAACTGGCAGAAAGTGCACTAAACTCAAAAAATATTCACGGTGTTCTACACATCTAACAGTAAAACACCTGGTAATTTCTATCATGACTGCTTGACAAAACAAGTAGGCCATCTTCAACCGACTCTAGTTTAGCGAAGAAAAGTTTAAATATTAGGTAATAATATGTAGTCTGTTTTCAAACACATTAAGAGATGAATTCCGACTATTTCATAAATCGTTCGACTATCACTGTAATCAGAATTAAGCAATGAAGTTGAACTACCAAGAACTACTATCATTAAAAAACTGTCCACGTTGTATGTGGATGGCTCCTAAGTGAAACGATAGATTGTTAACGTTTTATATGTACATATGTTCCAGATTCATCAATTCCCTAAAATAAGGAAGATTGTGAGGAAGGATAGATATACATGTGCTTCACATTCTCGCGAATAGTGTCAACAGCGATGGATGCACATGCAAAAAAACAGAACGTAACCAGCAATGGATTACATTCTGTTGTAAGGATGAGCCATGGATGGTGGAACCGGTTTACCGTACGCCAGGTCATTTTTCCAAATTTTACGGTATAGACACACGGTAATAGAGATTTTCCATCAAAAATTTTATTCGCCCAAACGATGTCTTCTTATATTTGAGCTTGTAACTTTTGACAAAAATGAACACACAAATTTACCGTATACTCTTTTGACGCGGGACTACGTCTTTGTTTTCTATACTGGTATGCAATCTGTAAAATTGGAAATGAAACTGGCAAATGTTGCTTTCAGATTTCAAACGATAATAACAGCATAATCACACGATGGATAACAATAACCAATATGTTATTGGATAGATAAAATGTTGATCAATTTTGTAATACGCTAGGTATCATTACTTTTTCATTGCATAGCGGTAAAAATCGATAAAAAGTGTCAGGGACAATTTTACACGAACAATGAACCAATCACATGCGAGCATTCCTTGCACAGACGACATGAATAGACACCAACCATTCCCTGTGATATTCTCTGTATCAATATCCAAAAAAAATTGACAGAGTCTCCCCGTCCCAAAAGGTCAATTTATGTTTGCTTCCATGAACCCAGACTAATTTGATGTCTCGAAGGTAAAGGTTTTTCGAAAAGTTTCAAACAACCCCTTTTCTTGATCAATTTCTAAACCTGCTGTTAGAGCGTAATAGAAACTGATGTATCAAAGTTAACGTAGGTGCGAAGCCTTCGAAATCTCTTACAACGCGAATAAACCGAATTCACGCGCAATCAAAACTGCAATGCTGCTACTGATGGTGATTGAAAGTTTATCTCATGAATATGATTACTCCTTAATTACTGACTACTACTTAAAAAATGTAGTTCGATGGCTTTTTGCAGAAAAAGAAACAAAGAAATTCTATATCAGCGCTTCAATTAACCCGAAATATTATCAAAACTCAATTTAATGTGCCTTATAGAAATTTACAAGCCTGGACTTTGTTTTCTTTAAATCATCAACGGAACAATTTTGCTAAATACGGGTCCATTAATCAAATGATGTTAGTGTATAACCAACACCGTGAAGCCATTGACTTTTCTTTGTCAAGAGCTAAATTAAAAGAATATTCCAATTCAACGCGCAATTTAAATCGATAGAAAATAATTATTGTAATAATCCGAATCAAGTAAAGAAATCGTTAATCAATTATGTATTATTATTTGTTTATTTGAGCATGTAGAGTAAGAATTACTTCTTATGAACTCTTTTTTTTTTCTTAAGTAACTTATAAAAATATGTAGTCTACTTTTGTTTGACGAAATAAATAAATAAATAAAATATTCAGTAATTGAATTCAAGTTTGCTGAAGTTACAGTTAAGTGCTGTCAGTTGAATAAATTTTGCTCTACTGGATAAACAGCAAAATTTATTTGCTGGATGAATTGCTGGTCTGACAGCTCGGCCAAATCCAGCAAAATTTTGCTGGTTTTCAGTAAAAATAAACGAGCTATGGTCCCATACCAGCTATGCCATGATCCCGTATCAGCTTCACAGCGGTTGGCGCGTTTTACTAATGACAGCTTGAAGTGAAAATTTTTGACACATCGATTCGCTCGCTGATTTCCAGCAAACATTCATTTAGTGTTTTGTGTTCAGCAAATAATTTTGCTGTATTTTCGGGAATCATTTAATCGATTACAGGTTTTCAGAAAATTGATCAAGTCAATACTGATTAACAGTAAAAATAAATTACTGAATAAAAATTTTGGGACTGAATTACTGCAATATTTAGGAAAAAATGCTGTGAATCAGTAAACAAATGGTTTGCTGATATGCTTTCAGCAAAGTATTTTGCTGAACTTTGAAGAGGAGCTGGAAACCAGCAAAATTTTGCTGATTTTTGGTGTGCTGTGTTTCCAGCAATCTGTTCAGCAAAATGAAATATGCAGATTATTCAGTAAGGTCAAAAACATCATATCAAGAAGACTGGGAACTCTGCCTGAGATTGAGCGACAGTTTTGGCAGCGCAGTCCTTGAGTAAAAGTGGAACTGACGCATGCTAGTGTGTATGCTGGCGATGCGAATGCAAGCCGATCGCACAGGTTGGACCACCACATACGCCCACTGTGTCTTCGCAGCGATGCAAACTTCCACCTTCAATAGATGGAGTGTGCTGTTTAATTTGACGCTTGTCATTTGTATAGGATCGATCCACAGATACCACTCTACTTGCTATGATGTTTTTGGTAAGGTTCAATTGCATAAAAGTGACATATCGTTTGCTGCATGTTCAGTAAAACAAAATACAACTTGCTGGTTGTCAGCAATGATAATTTGCTGTACATTCAGCGAAACACAAATCGATTTGCTTGTTAACCAGTAGGTTTAGGCGAAACAATGATTTTCCCAGGCACCAGCTTTTATCCACCCATCGGATCATAGCCAAATTACTGTTGAACTAAAGATGTATGTTCATCATATCAACTTTTAAGTTTATCTAGCCCAACAGTAACATAGATATGGTCTCGTATCCGCTATCAGGAACTTAGCGATGATCCCGTTCCAGCTGCACAGCGGTTTGACGCGTTTAACTAATGACAGCTTGACGTATAATTTTTTGACATACCAATTCGTTCACTGGATTCCAGCAAACATTAATTTACTGTTTTCTGTTCAGCGAATAGTTTTGCTGTATTTTCGCGAATCCCTGAATCGATTACTGGTCTTCAGTAAATTGATCAATGGAATACTGATTTACAGTAAAATGATGATTCGAATAATATGTGGTCGGTGTGAAGTCAGACCGGACCAAGTCGCAAAATTGAAAAAAACGAGTTAACGATAGTATTGGATAAAGATTTTCTTAAGCTACACCACACAACAATCAGATTTTATTTATCTCTAGAACAGCAGAAATAACAGCATGATTTTTGTCTGCATGACCAATGAAAAGCGATTACAGTGTTCAGTCAGAATGGACCAAGTGGTTATTTTCAAGGAGACTGCCTTCGGTCAGCTATTGATAAAAGCGAACGAACGGAAGAATTTTCAAGCGTTTTTCCAGATTTCTTTGTATCAGAGAACTCTTTCACTCACCCCCATCGGAATCTGTAAAGTTTCACGCACTGCCGTGGTTTTGGATGTGTTTTTGGATCGTTTATTGCTGTCACTAACATGACCTGATATCATGCTTTATAGTGTGCAGACAAAGTGAACCATGTGTTAAGCAGAAAAAAGTTGAAACTATCGGAATTTACAGCATCGGTTTGAAGTGAACATAAATGAATTTCAACACTATCAGGCAACTTATCGGAATGCTTCATTGCCCGTTAGTCGAAAAAGTATACTTCACCAGTAAATGAGGAAAATGTACTTGGTCCACTCTGATTGAACACGTAAATGAGAAACGTTAGTCATTTGTGTGGGTGACACAACATTCCACAATTTCCAAACCCGACAGAAATTCCAGAACCAAAACACGAGGAAACCATCCAGTCCATCATCAATTCTACGGCAATTTTGGCCAAAGTTGCAGAGAAAATGGATGATTACGAATAACTTAATTGAGTAAATTAACCATATTTTTGTTCCATTAAAACATTCCGCTCCTACCATTGATTTGTTGAAACAAACACAGTTTCAAGTTTATTCAAACTATTTTCAATAATTGTTGATGTCGCAGAAGCTAACTATGTAGATTAAAAACTTTTTGACTGTTCGACGATCAATGGACTGAAATTATTTGTTCAATTGTTCAGTCATAATGGACCAAGTCATAAATGATTCTTCTTCGATTCAATCAGAGTGGACCAAGTACATTTAATCATTTACAAACCTGTCCTTTTTGAGCTCACGGCACTCCTTTTTTTCAATTGTCACATTGCATGATACAGTTAGAAGGTTACTCCAACTTATAACATCAAAACTGCGCATACATATTGAAAACTTCAAAATTCCCAGAGCAACAAACTTCAAACTCGTTTTTCTCGAAATGATCAAAATGTCACTTGGTCCGGTCTGACTTAACACCGACCATGTGTCTCTCATATTTCATCAATTTCTCCATGAGCCACCATACAAAATTTATACGGGTTGAAGACGACCCGTCAATGCACACTGGGAAAAAAAATAACCCAAATTCCCACTAATCAGAAGCCGCTGAGTTGGAAACCTGAAATATAGCAAATTTTACATAAGAAACGCTGTATTTCAGGTTGCCAGCCCAGCGGCTTTCATTACGTCTGTTTGTCTGTGGTATAACCACATAATCGCAGCGGAAGTGGCGCTGATGTGCTTTTTCCCTTTGAACTTAGTTGACAGCTGTCGTGCGCCTAAACAGCAGAAAGGCTGAAAATGTATCTTTTGCGGAGTATGTCCAGTAGGTGTCGCACGAGTTAGTAGGAACCCCAAGCAGCATGCTGCAGTAGTATTGCTAGTAAAATTCAATGGTGAGCCGTTCGTCAGATATTCATTCAGTCTGGGGTGAATATCTTTTTTCACAAGCAAAGTTCCGTCTTGCAGTCTTCAGAAGAGTTTTTCCCAGGAAAATTTACTATAAATATCATGTATTGATATAATTTTAGGAGCCAACTGGACATCTCTATGGAGAAAGTTTTGAAAAAGTGGGTTTTCCCATATAAAATCGTATGGAAGCTTTAAAAATCGGGCGCAAATCGGGCGTTTCACCGATCGATCTGAAAAGTTACACAGTTGTTATAGGACCCATAAGGAACACGAAAAGTGCAAGGGAGCGAAAAAATGACACCATCGCTTTTTCCCATATAACCGTGTCCCAGTATTAGACTGGTCATTCCATACGAAGTGTACATGCCACTTGGACACGACCATCACAGATTATGCTCGAAGTTGGGGAAATTATCTACTGTCTCTTTGGAAAAATCAAAATTTTGGTGTCGATTGGAACACCCCCCGCTCTGAAGGACCCCCCTCTTTATTGCAAAGTCACACAATTTTTGTCAAAAATCTCTTTTTTCTTTTTCTTACAATTCATAGACGTGAGATGTTTGAAAAATACTGATAGACCATTTTTGAAGAAAATAAACCAAGGAATCCGGCAAAAATATAACTTTAGACCAGAAGTGTTGCCAGATAAATTATTTTTGTATTTGAAAACTAAATTTACATTTTTCGGCAAATGCAGCCATTTTTATTTCAAATTTGATAATTTCATCGTGTTTTTTGGAAAATTTCACATAAGAAACAACTATCATCCCGAGTTAATATAAGCCAATCTAGAGATATAACATTTTTACGAAAAAAGTTGTAAACTTCGTAATTATTTTTTTTTACATTTTTTAGACGTATAAGATACCCGGAAAATAGTGATAAGTGAATTTTGTTGAAAATAAACCAAGGAATTCAGAAAAAATATTATTTTTGACCGGAAGTGTTGCCAGATAGATTATTTTTGTATTTTAAAACTAAATTCGACACCAAATTTGGGATTTTTCCAAAGTGACAGTAGATGAATAACTCTTCCAATTTCTAGCAAAATCTGTGATGGTCGTGTCCAAGTTTGAGCTTTTTCGTGGTCACTTCCTATGGAATGACCCATATATGTATAACACTCAAGCAGAAATCTTCCAAAAAAAGTTAGTACAACATGAACTACTCGAACGGTGCCATCCGCTGAATAATATCATTGTTTGAGTAGTTCATAAAGGCGGTGTACCAGCGCATGCAAAAGCACGGCCGTTATTCGTTTTGGTGTAACAGTTACTATAGCGGTGAGTGTCTTATCGTCTCTCTATCTTACAGTATCTCTAGAAGGACGTGTTTTGATACAAATAAAAATTGACATTGTCCTTTAGTTCAATAGAGTCAAGAATTGTATACTAGGCTTCCAGTATACTTCCCAAGAAACATTTTTTTGGCTAAATAAGCGCTTTTATAACTAATCTTATTCAGCTGACGGCTGAACGTAGGTCGAATAATGTATTTCTAAGTATTTAATCAGCTTTTGATCAGTCAGTTTTGGAGAACTAAATCAGCTACTTGTTACATTCGGCTTCCTAAAAAGCCGAACAAGGGCTGAATAAGAAATAGCTCAGCCATTTGACAAACTTTTATACCTACTGATCGATTCTGTAGAAGCGATTATTCATTCGTTGTACATCCTGTGGAAAAACTCTTTTACAGCCAACAGTAGCTGGCTCATAGTCTAAATAAGCGCGTATATGACAATTCCATGGCTAAAATTGTACATTCTGTCTTTCTGAAAAAGTAATTTTTCAGCTTTATTGCAGCTACGATAAATGTGATTTTTTTTTTGAAAACTGATATATGATCACTCGTTGCCTAAAACGGAAAACTTGATTGAAATGAGGTCGATATCTTGTACCGTTTTTGAGTAACGGAGGAAAGCAACCCGCGTAAAAAGCGACCTTACTGTACATCGAAATACCATAATTCGACTATGTTTTATACTGTATACTAGGACAGGTCGTGATCAGGGTTGCCACATTTATATCTGTATTTTTCTTTGAAAATATCTGTATATCTGTATCTCGGGCCAAAAAATCTGCATTAAAAATCTGTATTGAGCAAACTCAGAATCTTGGATGGAAAAAATTTACTTGCAGAACATATTTAAACAAATTCATTCTTCTCTACATGATGTTCATATAGGTTTTTGTTAAATTTATTTTTTAAAGTTTTCGTTAATTTAATATTAGAATCTCCTTTTTGTTCTGCAACGTAGCTTTCAGCTTTTAAAATTGAGATCATTAGCTTAGGGGCCATGCAATTTTTGGTTTCAATTATATATTAAAAGTATGCGTTCTAAACAAACCGAAGAGTGTAGATTTATATAAAAAATTCTCACAAATGATCTGTAATAGAAACTTGAAATTACCATCCCGCCTAATGGTGTTCAACAGCTCAGACCAAGTTAAGTCATTTGTTGCAATGAATCTTCCGGTCAAAAAGTTTTTTTTTCAAGCGTGCGAAATTCGTTAGACAGCCCTTGTCAGTCAGTTATTGTTGCGAATTTGGGGAACTATCGCATCATTTAAATTTTCCAATTTCACGAACGATTTAAGATTACTTAAAGCTGCCATTTTTATAACAGAATCGGTGAAATCGCACCTCTTTGCAATTTGTTTTACGAATTTTGAATAGAAATCCTGACAAATATTTCGAAACGTTCGTTTTCGGGCTTCGTTCAAGTCACATTCCATTTCTTCTGTATCGATACCTACATAATCCTGATGTTGTTTTTTTTTACAAAACTTTGAAAATCGAATCGAATTCTACCTTCAAAATTGATTTCAGTTCGTTGTTATAACAAAAAAATCTGTAAAATCTATCGCGTGCGTCGTACGCAGAGGATCGCGATGTTTGGCAAGAAATATACTCATGATTTGTTTTCGTAATAAGCGCGCAACATTGTTATATTCTGTTTTTCAGGTGTGTTTTTCGCGGGATCGTATCGTTTTTTTTTTTTAGAGCAGACAAAGTGTGTACGAGAAACGTCGTTGGTCGATCAATTAGGTAGAAAATGCCCGGTTGACCGAACCCCTAGTGACTCCGCGTCGATACCTTCATGAGGTCGAATTATCTGCAGATAGATCAACAACGCGCAATAAATTTCGGTGTAAAGAGGATCACCTTACGAGGAGATATCATATCATTTCAAGTTGTCCCAGTTTGATCAAAAGTCCAGTATCCTTGCGTACGGTTTATTGTTGCGGTGTTACATTGTAAAACGGAATAAGTTCGAATCGCATTATGAATATCATGGCGGATATAATGAACTTGTTCGCGCGATACTTGTTCTAAAGAACCCGACACTCGAAACCAGCGCATCGTTTACCAAAACGAACCCTGCTGTGTACCTTGCCCTTTCTCCAACATCCCAGTGATTTCTCGTGGAAGTGCAGAGGTGTTCTCGGCTTCCAATAAGCGAGTATCACGTCAACATTTCCTATACAAATTCCTTCTTTGACCTGCATTTTATAGGATGCGGCCGGCGCTAGTATTGCCTAATATAAAGATTAAGGTCACCAGATTTTACACATTGAGGATGCATGTTGGTCCCAAGCATCATCTGTTGGTTCTCTGTGTAATTACAGCTGATCTGGCAATAACGGAGTAGCGACCGCGGGCGGTCAATCATACTCATGCTCATAACAAAAAAAATCTGTAAAATCTGTATTTTTGGCAATATTCTGTAATTCTGTAATACAGATTCTGTATTGCTTTTTCAGTTTAAAAATCTGTAAAATACAGAAAAATCTGTATATGTGGCATCCATGGTCGTGACAAGTGGCCTCTAGTTCTTCTTCTTTTCGTTCAAAATTGTCCTCATGAAACATTGTGATTTTTGGGTACGACGCTTGCCAGTGTTTCGAAAAATGTTTAATAAAGAAAATATCAATATCAAGGATTTCCCCCTTTCTGGATTTCAATTTAAATTAATTCATTTGATAATGCTAGTTCATTAAATCTTCAATTGATTTAAAGATATATCGCAGACAGACGTCCAAGCTGAGTTCCAAACTTGTGTAAAGATTTTTGTAGTAGTAATTCGTAACCAGATAGCGCTACCAGTGACGCCAGCCTCATACGGCAGCAAAAAAAAAATGTATTGTAGCGATAAGGTCACCAGGCGGCGCTAGTATACAAGTGATTTATAACGCAATTATCTTTGAAAATTTACACAGAATTTTCGATCAGTTTTGTTCTTGCTTGGACGTCTGTCTGTGGATATATGTTGAATTTATTTGAACTAGCCATAATTTCAACTCATTTCGGATTCCTCTTGCTTTTCATGAAATGAATCTGCTACTGTTCATCATACGTAGTTTCAAAAACATAAATAACATTTCGAATGTTGATTTTTATAGACATTACACAGTCTAGTGTATGAAAAAGTTTCGAAAAATTGGTAAACCAAAAGCTGTTCATTCACTTGTTAAGCAAAAACTGTGTAAACAAAAAATATCGATAGTTTTCGCAGCACGGCCAACCGTACCGACTAATAATAAAATATAACAGTGCGCCTAACAAAATCGGCCAATCAGAGAAGGCTTTCGCTTTGACAAAACTTCGGGTGATTTTTGGTTTCTCTTGTCACGTCCTGTCCTAGATTGTAAATACATCAATTTTACATCAAATAGCATTGTCTAAAACAATAAATATCATTATATATAAAAGAGGGGGGTTGTATTGTATCTTAACAGCATTTTCAGGCATTTTCCCAAACATTTAGATATGACTGACATTGTTTTTCATAGTAAAGTTGCTGTCGATAACAACAAAAAACGTTGTTACAACATGGTAACGACTGGAATCTCATCTTCCCGCATAATCAATAACCAAAATACGTGCATGACCATTAGATCGTAATACAGTCACTGTTACATTGGAATAGAAGAAAAGTGACTGGGAACACTGTAGAGGAAAAGGGAAATAAATAAAGGATAGATAGTAAAGCTGTAACACGTGTGTTTGTTTCTATCTGATTAAATTCGGTAATTAATCAAAGCGTTTAGTATGTAACATTTGGCGACGAGTTTATTTTGGAGCTTAAATGCTGGTTTTTACGGAAACGATTTGATTCGGTCGCATTGTATACGGAAAACTAAAAAAAAACAGCTAAGTGATACTGAGTACAGTCAGTCAGTTAAAGTGGAAATTTTCTGAACAACAAACAATATAAAGACAGTGCCCGAAACGGCTGAAACGAGCCCACCGGAAGATCAGAAATGGACAATCCGGGAAATGCAAACATAGTCAAATTCTATCCAAGCGACACGTCAACTGTGTCCAGTAGATGGAAGAAATGGAAGAGGGGCTTTGAGATTTTTCTCGAAGTAAACAACGTCACTGTAGCAGCACGAAAGCGTTCTTATCTTCTTCATTATGCCGGCAGTGATGTGCAGGATATTTTTTTCAATCTTCGAGGAGAGCTAGAAGTAATAATACCCGCAGGATCAGATATCTACAAGGCATCAATTGGTATACTAGATGATTACTTTCTGCCACTCAAATGCTTACCAAGGGAGAGACACATGTTCAAAAATTTGGAACAGGCACCTGATGAGTCCATTGAAAAGTTTGTGTTGCGTCTTCGTGAGCAGGGAAATCTTTGTGAAAACGACAACGGGTTGGAGGAAAACATAAAAGAACAAATATTTGAAAAAGGATATTCGGATGACTTACGGGGAAAGATATTAACCAAACCACCTCTGACGCTGGCACAGACGGTCGAGTTGGGTCGCTCTCTAGAAACCATTACTAAACACAAGAAAAATCTTCAATGCCATGAAGAAGTGTAGTGAATGTGTATATAGCACGAAGGGTGAATGTATTCGATGTGGGCGCATTGGCCACTACGCCAACAATGATGATTGTCCTGCGAAGGATAAAAAGTGTGAGCGCTGTAAGCTAATTGGCCATTTCAAAAGATGCTGCAAAACAAAAGCTGGTTCGCAAGGCGGAAAGAAAGTGTACGGGCGGAAAGAAAGTGTTCGGCAAGTGATGGGTGATGAATGTAATGAAGACGGCTTATCGAATTACTCTTCAGAAGGTGATGAGGAAAGTGTACACTATGCTTTCACGGTGGGTCCAGCCAACAACGAAAAAGTAAATTGCAGAATCGGAGGTGTGAAGATTAGCTGGATGGTTGATTCGGGTGCTGGTGTCAATCTAATAAGTGAATCCGCTTGGGAGTACCTGAAAACGAAAAAAGTGAAAATAGATTTTCAAACAGACAAAGTGGCGAAAAAACTGATGGCGTATGGTAACCATCAATTATCAGTGAAAGGCATGTTTGTTGCAGAGATCTCAACCAAAAAATCATCCATTAGAGATAAAGTGTTCGTCGTTAAAGAGACTGGATGCAATTTGCTAGGCAGAGAAGCTGCTACCAAGCTGGGAATTTTAACAATTGACACTTCCATCTGTGCTGTTCAACAACAATCCGGGAAGATCGGTAAAGTAAATGGAGTGGTGGTTTCCGTTCAGAACGATTCTTCAGTTAAACCAGTTCAACACACTCAAAGCCGAATCCCAATCCCTTGCAACCTAAGGTGGAGCGAGAAATACAAAAGCTATTAAAAGAGGATATAATAGAACCAGCTCCGCATGATTCACCGTGGATTTCACGTGTGGTAATAAAGCCAAAACCTGGCAGCTCTGAGGATATTCGCCTGTGTGTTGATATGCGTGATGCCAATAAAGCAATAATCCCTAAGCAATATCCACTCCCGAGGTTTGATGATATTATTCCTCATTTAAACAACTGTAAGGTGTTCTCGAAAACTGACCTCAACAAAGCCTTCCATCAAATAGAACTGGCGGAGGAGTCACGAGCGATTACGACTTTTGCTACACATTGTGGTTATTTCCGTTATAAGCGTTTGACATTTGGAATGAACTGTGCTTCGGAGGTCTTCCAAAGTGTTATTGAGCGAGTACTGTCAGGTATTGTCGGGGTGAAGGTGTTTATTGACGACATCTTAGTGTTTGGAGCAAGTGAAGAACAACATGACAGAGCTCTTGCCCTCGTTTTAGAAATGCTTCAGCAAAGTGGAATGACCATCAATAAAGAAAAATGCGAGTTTAGGCGTAGTGAGGTAACATTTATGGGACATCGATTGAGTAGCGATGGAATGTATCCTGCAGACGAAAAAGTTCATTCAATGAAGCAGTTCCGTAACCCAGAAACAGTCGAAGAGCTTCGGAGTTTTTTAGGGTTAATAAATTATCTAAGTAAATTTATTCCTAATCTTTCCACTCACACGGCTCCATTGCGTGAGTTACTAAAAAAAGACGTGAGATTCAAATGGACGAGAAGCCACCACGATATTGCCTTTGAGAAGTTAAAGAAAGAAGTGTCAGATCCTAAAAACTTGGGATACTATTCGCCGCTTGATGAAACAATTGTAATCGCTGATGCCAGTCCTGTTGGCCTTGGGGCAGTACTGCTGCAACAAAAATATGGGAAAATACAGTGTCCAAGAATTGAGCGTTGGGCAATGAGGCTGCAATCCTTCCGCTATAAAATTGTGCACATTCCAGGAAAAGCTAACATAGCAGATCCTCTGTCACGCTTACCAAAATTTCAATCTTGTTCTACATATGATCACAAAGGTGAAATTATGTTACTTGCAGTGCTAGATTCAGCAAAGCCTACTGCTCTCAGTATGGGCGATTCAGTGGAACAAACATTATCGGGCGTTGAGCTGACATCGGTGAAGGAAGCTTTAAATACAGGGCGCTGGACTGAAAAATCGAAGGCATATTTTCCGTTCCGAGCAGATTTGCTAATTGTAAACAAGATGCTGATGCGAAACGAAAGAATCGTTGTTCCAATCAGTCTTCGCCGGCGAGTTCTGCAGTTAGCTCATATTGGGCATCCAGGTATTGAGCGAACAAAGCAGAGACTTCGAAGTAAGGTATGGTGGCCGAATTTTGACAAAGAAGCATGGGCGCAACTACGGGGGGGCTAGGGGGGGCTAGGGGGGCTGAAGCCCCCCCTGGAACGTGTTTAGCCCCCCCTAGAATTTCCCAGAAAATGATTGTATTCAATATATATACATTCCATACTACTT
Organism: Wyeomyia smithii; assembly: GCF_029784165.1. Classification (NCBI taxonomy): domain Eukaryota; kingdom Metazoa; phylum Arthropoda; class Insecta; order Diptera; family Culicidae; genus Wyeomyia; species Wyeomyia smithii. The sequence continues at coordinate 128,678,680 of NC_073696.1, read as the reverse complement.
ATCAGAGCATCAAAATCCACACAAATTGAGATGTCGTCATTCATTGGCTAAGAACTAGTTCTGCACCCAGGATCAATTCTCAACCCTTGCTCTCTTACTCACCTTACCAGTCAGACGAGAGCTGTAGTAACTCGTGCTGTATCAAGTAGTCGCCAGTTTACTCGGTTTTGGGCTGTGTTTCACCAGTTCCCCAGACGTCTCATCACTCGCAAGTCTCTTTCGATCTGGTCGAGCCATCATGCACGCTGCGCCCCTTAATTTCTTGTGCCGGTAGAGTTGCTGAAGAGAAGAGATTTCACATGGTTGTCGTCCGGCATTCTTAAAATGCGACCGGCCCACCGCAACCTAATGTCTTTCGCCAGGTGTGCAATGGGGTTCTCTCCAAGCAGCGCTTGTAGCTCATGGTTCATGCGCTGTAGCCATTATCCGTCGTCCGCTTGTGCTTCACCGTAGATAGTCACCTTCTGTTCGCCGATAGGCACCTTCTGTTCGAAAATATCAAAAGGACTTCCGTAGAGGACTACCGGTTATCAGGGTTTTGTAGTTTTTTGTATCGAAGTGATCATGTCCGATCATCACCGTGATTGGTGCGTACGTTTGTAATGTCTGAGAAGAACGGGCCGTCGTTGAGAACGTGGTCAATTTGTTTTGCTGTACGTTGGTCGAGGTAAGAAGGGACTTTGGACTGCTAATCCGCGGGAAGCTGCGAAGTTGGTGCATAGCAGGCTGTGCGGGCCGATAACCGGCTTATATAAGTCTATCCTTCCGTTCATGTCCCCAACGACGATCTTGATATCTCTACGCGAGCAGCTATCGTAGAGTTTCTCCAGCTGTGCGTAGAACGCTTCTTTCCCTGTATCAGGTCTTCCTTCGTGAGGGCAGTGCACATTGGGAATAGTGTAGTTGTGGAACCGGCCTTTAATTCTCAACAAACACAACCTGTCGCTGATTGCCTGCCGCTTTGGTGGTACTGTGCCTTGCGGCCACAAATCCACCGTACCTTCTCTCCTTTCAGGCAAAGCTCCTGGAGCGCAACGATGTCGAAGTGGCGGGGTTCTAGCTGATCCAGCAGAATCCGGTCGACATCCGGGTCATTAAGCGATCTACTGTTACATGTACTGAGCTTCTAATCGTCGTCCTTATTTCGTCGGCTGGGTCATTGCCGATTGTTCCGGTTCGTTTTGAATTCTTGATTCTTCGTAGTATGTTTATTTCAGTATGCTGCCTTACTAGGGCTGCGATGCCTAGTCTTGCGACGGAGCTGCCGCCATGGATGTAGCCGGCGAGACACCGCATTTCATAGTTCAACCGTCCGGTCCGGATCAGTCGCTGTTTGAGCCGCCCCTACCCTGTGGGGTAGACGCGCAGACAACCTGCTCTTTAAGGAGAACAACTACCCCACCGGTTCACCGGTTTTTCCTTGGTTGCTCGTATCCCAGTCGGTACCACATGGAGGTAGGAATAGGGCATTATGCCTTGAACCACAGTGGGGTCTATTTTATTCTAACTAGTACGGGTGAACTGTTAAAAAGCACTGCCCAGCCGTTTACCAAATCTAGCTCTCCTCAATATCGAATCATTGTTGCTGAAAGAGCTTGGCGTTGACGATGTGTTCAAGATATTCAGTACATCTTCGGAGATCTTATCCCGAAGTGATTTTTTCTGCTTTTACGATACTATTTTAAGCGTCATTAAAAAAGCATATTCAAACTCTTTTTTCTCTTTTTTAAAATGACATACATGAAAACTAGCCTCCCCTAGAAATTTTCCTTAGTTGCGCCCATGCAAAGAAGCAGAACGTACAGTGAAATCATGCATTGATTGTCAGTTAGTGAGCAACTTGTCAACACCAGAACCCATGGCAATGAGGCAACTGCCGTGTCAACCCTGGCACGATTTGGCAATGGACTTCCTGGGGCCACTACCGTCCGGTGAGTCTATCCTAGTACTTATTGATATGTACAGTAGATATAGAGTTGTCGAGGCTATGGACACTACCACCTCCGACGATATCATAAATGTATTGACGCGAATATTCTTCCGACTGGGAATTCCAGAAGTTTTTATATCCGACAACGCTAAAAACTTTTCAAGTAGTAAAATAAGTGCTTTTGGCAAGAAATTTGGTATTCAGTTGGAGCATACTATACCATATTGGCCAAGATCTAACGGCGAAGTGGAGAGGCAGAACAGGTCGATCCTGAAGATATTACGCATTGCTCAAGTGAACGGGACAGACTGGAAACACGATTTGGAAGAGGCGAACTATGTTTACTCAATGATCAATCATCCCGCAACAGGTCGTTCACCAGCTGAAATGGCTTTCGGTAGGAAATTTAAAGACTGGATCCCAGAAGTTATTTGTGCTAACGACAATTTTTATGCAGAGATCAAAGACCATGATTGGATTTATAAACAGAAATCAAAGACACGATACGACACAGAGGATAGAACCGAAGAATCAAATTTACAACCGCGAGATCGCGTTCTAATGCGAAATTTAGTCTCTCAAAACAAGTTATCTTCGTCGTATAACCCAGAGCCGGCTACAGTTCTAGAAAAGAAAGGAAACAGTGTACTTGTACAGATGGACAACGGGAAAAGATATCGACGAAACTCAGCACATGTAAAGAAGCTTGTAGAACCTGAAGGAGTCGTCGAAGTCAGCCAGCAGAAACAACAATGTTCGAACAACGATACGCCATTTTCTGAGATAGTCGATAGATCTCTAACACCAGCTGCAGAATTTGTTAAGAATCAAAGCGAACAGTTAGAAAGACCGCGTCGTGAGGTTAAGCGTCCGTCATACTTCGAAGACTATGAAATAGATATTTAAATTAAAACCACACATGGCATCTACTTAATTTCATCGAAAGGGAAGTGTTACATTGGAATAGAAGAAAAGTAACTGGGAACACTGTAGAGGAAAAGGGAAATAAATAAAGGATAGGTAGTAAAGCTGTAACACGTGTGTTTATTTCTATCTGATTAAATTCGGTAATTAATCAATGCGTTTCGTATGTCACAGTCACGACTGTTTGGGTTATTATTAAATCGTTATGGGTTATCATCCGTGTTTATGTTGATTATGCATGCGTATTGGCCTAGGACAGGACGTGACAAGTGGCTTTTAGTTATTCTTCTTTTCGTTCAAAATTGCCCTCATGAAACATTGTGAATTTTCGGCACGACGCTTGCCAGTGTTTCCAAAAATGTTTGATTAGCAAGATATAAATATTAAGGATTTTCCAAGTTCTGGATTTCAATTTAAATTTATTCATTTGATAATGCTAGTTCAATTGATTAGAAGATATATGTTAAACTTATTTGAACCAGCCATAATTTCAACTCATTTTGGGTTCCTCTTGGTTTTTATGAAATGAATCTGCTATTGTTTATCATACGTAGTTTCAAAAACATGAATAACTTTTCGAATGTTGATTTTCATAGATATTACACAGTATAGTGTATGAAAAAGTTTCAAAAAATTGTTGAACCAAAAGCTGTTCATTCACTTGGTAAGCAAAAACAGTGTGAACAAAAAATACCAATAGTTTTCGCAGCACAGCCAACCGTACCGACTAATAATAAAATTTAACAGTGCGCTAAGAGAAATCGACCAATCAGAGAGGGCTTTCGCTTTAACAGAACTTTGGGTGATTTTTGGTTTCTCTTGTCACGTCCTGTCCTAAGGTATTGGCCATTCTCTGTTCTCACCGCAAAACACAAGGCGAAAATCTAACAAAATATGGCGAAAAGAACAACCCTATCAATCCGGTCTAATCGCCCTGTTCCCTGAATAAAATATCGAACAGCCCTTCATTTACCTGAAATTTGACAGCTCATTTGACGGCTTTTTTATTTCCCGCCGGTGCGCGCCTTTTTCATAAGCTTTTGCGAAAATTCCCACCAGAAATACTAT